>NC_080671.1:341975528-342330582 GCF_030247195.1 Topomyia yanbarensis
TCTATATGTATCTGAGAATACGCCACAGAAAGGATGTGGTGAAAATCATATTCCTTGGCATTTGTCTGAGAACCGAAAGGTACCCATCTCCGGCCGTTTCTGAGATACTAAACGCGGCGCACCACGATGGCGCTTGTCTGTGGAAAAATCATTGTTTAAAGAATTCACCGGTCCATTCTGGACGGTTTATGTGTATGTGAGCGTCTGTGAATGGTTTTTTTTTGGGACGAGGGGACGAGATTATCGTACGGAAGAAAGAATGCGTCGGGCATGTTGAGAAGCTTATGGCAATGAGATTACGAAAACGAAAACTGAAGAAAGAAAACAAAGGTATCGATGGAATGGAAAGGGAATGTTAACTGTCAAATCAATCAACCAGCTAACAAAATTTTATGGACTGGCGTTTTGGAGAAACTCAATTTCTGTATAACATATGCGAAATATAATCTGGGCTTCCCTTGAATACGGCTCGTCATCGAGCGAAAATCCTCAACACTCAAAGTATTCACTCGGCGAGGATAGTTGGTGCAAGTGGCGTCAGACTGAAGTAAAAGGAACTTTAGAAACTTTCGATCTAGAAAAGTCTATCATCTAATGATTTATTAGCAAGATGCTTAGGAGCTCACACCCAAAACATCAATGAGTCTTTGAATAGTGGAATCTGTTCCTTAGCGCCAAAACACATGAACAAATTCTGGCAGGCAGCTGGTCAATGTTGTGAATTATTTGGCAGTCAGTATCTTAAACCAAGGATTTTCGCCGATCTTACAAGCTACCCAAGCAACCAGAACTTCGGCTAATACTTAAAAAGCACACTTTGAAGTTTACATAATGTTCTTAGCGAACTTTCAAGCCGCTATTAGAACATAAAACGTATCGCAAAATTACTTAAAACGAGAAGCTTAAGCAGCTCCCTTATGCGTACTTTAAGTTGCTTGGGTAGGGAGGTGATGGGAGTTACCTTGGGGACTGGAGCTGAAAGATGTGTTACTCGACTCGCCAGTGAACGTATAACTCGTTCTGAAAGCAAAGTGGGTATTGCGGCAAAACAGGCCCGAATTCAACAAAGAGAGCAAAATGTGCAAAGCCAAGAACATTTTCGTGATGAGGAAGGTGACCTCTGCGGACCCGGTATAATAGATTATCTAGTAAGTTACTACTATCGAGTTATACACCGTACTTTATCTTTAAACGCGTTTTCCCGAAAGTAGTTTTTTAAGCGGTCAAATAAGACTTTTCATAGAAGTACTGGTCCGATTTCTCCAACTGTTCAGAAAATATACCACTATATTTGGTCGAGAGGGATTCGCAAAATGTCAATTTGTTCCATTTTTTGGCCTACTACAAAAAATAACGAAAATATTGGAAATTTTCACAAATTGTTACATAACTTTGACAAATTATAAAATAAAAAAATCCCTCTAGTCTAAACATAGCCAACGTGACTATGATTATAAAAAAAAAATTTTCACGCAGTTTCAACATCAATGAAGTATCAAGGTCGTGAGAGATTTTTCTTTTCGACTTTAAAAGTAAAATTGAAAAGTCAAAACATGTATCTTCAAAATAAAAAAAAGTTTCTAAATCTATTGAGTATATGCTTTACAATTTATTCCCAAAAAAGTGCTCAATTTTAGGCTTCGCGAGTAGAAGACCCCTTAAGTTATTATTCCCGCCGATTTTCAATTAATTAAATTTATCAGCGACCCTAAAGACACAGTTTTTCACAGACACAGTTAGATATCATTTCAAATTGATGCAACGTCAATTAGGCAATTCACCACGACGTTTGTTGACAATTCAGCGAGGGGTTTTGTCAACAAGTTTTCTCCTGCGAACAGAAAAACTCGTCCGACGATCATACATCGTTAGCGGGATTCGTTTGATGTTGGATTGAATCGGCGATTTTGTCGGACGTCGCACCCACACGAGCTACGTCAGAAGAAATAATCAGCTGATCGGGAATGTCTCATGGATTGCCTAATAGGTTTACCGCAAACGTATTGTAGGGAAATATGACTTCAAGATGCTGATAACTAATTTCAAGCGGGAATCTACGAAAGACTTGGGAGTTCCCAAGACGCCAATTCAGTTTAAGACCACATAGACTGTGCGATTTCTAAAGTTTCTAAATTTCTGTTTTTGTGTATTGCGCTTTAGTTTGTTCTGTGCTTGGATTTAATGATAATTATTATTATACATATTAAATTTGTAAACCAATTTAATGTAATCATTTGTAAATATATAAAAGATACGCGGTCCCGTTAAGCTCACGCGTTGAACTATGTCATGTAAAAAAAATCCTGTAGCAATTACTTTTTGAGAGCTAACACCTTAGCTTGGATTGTTACGTCACATTTCGTTTCGTATCTCACATTTCGGTCAATATCCCATGCACCTGTCTTCAACAAACGCAGTTCGAGACCTAACTTATTACAGCCTTTTAAGTTGATAACTGTTGCGCACGTGACCGGATCAGAACTATTCTGTCGACGTGAATTAAAGGCATTTTCAAGTGACTAAATAAAGACATCGGTTTGGTTTGGCGAAGAAAGATAATTTGGTGCACACTTCAATGTGTTTACAGAAACTAAACATTCGCGATTTATGGCATGGTTGAAATGACTGTTTTACTTTTCCCAGCCACAAACAAGTAGTGGAAGATATCGCAATTTAATTGTACCCAATTTAGAGAAAATCATAGAGACGTCATGATAAAGTCAGCTTCGGCACTGAGCACTTAGCAAATTGCATAGGTTTCCAAATTGTCATTTTGTTTACAACCCGTTTAACATCATTGATTGTAAACGGACTTGAACTAGCGCGGATGATTTAAGAGGTTATATACTTTTCTGTGCGGGAAAATTGGGGAAAGTTGGGATTTTTTGTAGCGTGCATGCAGCGATAATATTATTGCACCCTAGTCGAAATTTTTGCTGCCTGTGTTGTATCAATTTATAAACATTAATAATTGGCGGAGTTATGGTCCTTTCCCCGAAATCCTTATCTTTGATGAGGCTTGCGGTGATCATGGAAGTACCTCCCTCCCGAAATTTTTTGCTGGATCCGCCACAGTTGACTGAATGGGTTTTCGGCAATTGTAATCACGGCAAAGGTATTTTTGTAAAATTTCAGCCACTGCTCTTGGGAAACGAGGTGCCCTTTCAAACGCTACAACTTTTGATTCATCGCTCGGATCTCCATCAAAATTTTAGAAAAATATTTTAAATGATTCAGATGAACTGTAGTTTTTCATAAACAACCCCTTAATTCGATACGTAGATTGGCTAGGCATTCTTTGTTCTTTATCAACAGCCTACCGTATGGCTAATAACTGCTTACACACCAGTGCAAGCTCAATTAAGAAAAAAAAGAATTTTGATTTAAAAGTATACCGAGCCAAATTGCGTCAATATCGATAATTGTAAATCAACTGTCGATATGAAATAATCAAGCGACGGTTCAGTCTCAACCAGTTCGACCCTTGGAATGAACGAACAACGCAGATTTTTCCTCATAATTTAACTGATAGTAAGACGGTATGGTTTCGTATGTAGACCCTTGTGTTATCATAAGGAGTCTCTTGAGGAGGGAGGGAATGACAGGATACCCCGGACCTAACACACGTTTCTAATGTTCTAAATGGTCAATTAATTTCGTACGAGCATTCGGTATTTATCCAAAAGTTCGCTCCCTTTGTCGATCAGTAGGACCGCATAGTGGACGGGAACGCCTAAATCGTGAACTTAATTCATTAGACTAAACCACATGGTATCTTCCCTGGAAGTGTTCATATGAATATTTCCCACAATTTAAGAAAATCGCCCTAGTATATAAGTAAACACTGCATTGCTATTCTATGTAGTCCACATTTGCTTGACGAAATGAATAAATAGAAAGATATCAAAGCTTGATTCGTGCATTGTTCTCGGAGTGATTCGGCCAAAGTAGTGCCAAACGCGCATTCTACGCCTGTGTGAAAGAAAAAAGCCGTCGGACAATAGCTGGTGGTGTGGATGCGATGGTGTTTCCCCAGCGATAGCGTGTTTGTTGTCTGCTGGTGGCACAGGCGCCCCTCAGCAAAGTATCACCTTTTATCTGTTGAGTCAAAATTACTCAAACGGGCCGCCTAAATTAGGTAAAATTACAATATCGATGAAAGATCAATTTTATGGGTAGTATTTGTCATTTGAAAATCGATTGCAGATGGATCTAAAAAATATTGTTTAAATTTTTTAGCTTGTTTCGGTTCAAAAATTGATTGTGGGCGTAGTGAGAAGCCGAAAGACGAACACCACAACAACTTTTTTAGTATTTTTCGTCAGAGGACAATCGAAGTACGCAAGTTATGTGGAGCAGTGGGGACTTAGGACTACTTAGGTGACTACTTTCTGTTATCTCAAAAGTATCGACGAAACCTTGGTTCCAGGGGATGCATGTAGGTCGTGATTTCATTTGGGTGACGTTCCGGCTCATGTGAAATCATTATACGTTGGATGTGCATCTCCAGCGTATTGCGCTCGTGTATTGCGACGACGGTTATCGCGACATCAAACATGTTGTTTGATCGTGTACCGAGTATTGTGGTGCCAGATCTCAGCTAAACGATGCCCTTCAGGTCCGAGGAAAATCCAAACCCGCTCGGTGGTCTTCTGACGCCGTTCGGCGGGGTCTCAGCTATACGCCTCTTTGGTGTTTACTTTGGCTTTAATTTTCAGATCGACTTTTGAACAATAAATAATTCTGAAAATGGCACACTTGTCTTATTATTATCTGACTTATCCTTACATAGTTTATAAAGCAGATTAACTCTTTGCGATGCGATTTTTTGTCGTGACTAACGACTCACCTTTCAATATAGGGGCCCCTTTTCAAAATTTCGGTAGAAAAATGATGTAAGGTTTTGAACGCTTATATCTGTTGTTGTACTGAATGGATTTAACGAATTTCTTCGGGATTTTGTCGAAAATATTTGTACCAATGTTGTATTAAAATTTGGAATATGTAGTACATTCATTATCAACGGAAAAAATAGTGTTTTGTAAAATCTTTCGAAAGCGACTCGGAAAAGCGAAAATTTTCAGCCCATCCCGCACAGAGCCGTCAATATAGTGCACCAACCGAACAATAAAGTAATGAAAAGTTTTAAATATAAGTCCACTACATGTTTGTTCCTATGATTATTCGTATTGGGTTGCTTGAAGAGAGCAGTTGGTGGGGGAAAGCTGGCATATTAGTTTTGGTTATGTCATTAGAAGCCGGACGGAAAGAAAAGGCTCATGCACGGCACGAGAACGAGCGAGAAAGCGATAGTAGTGCATATTAGCGAAAGCGTTACGTACATTTTGAACCTTAATAACTTTCCTTCTACTAAACGGATTGCTAATCTTGTTTCATAAATCGGAAGGAAAACGTTCAACGCTTGCTACCGATACGTTGTTTGCTATATAAAATGTGTTTAAATAGTTCAAAAACTACTTTAAATGAGAATCAACATTAATGATAAACCTTATAAATAGGGGTGTCGCAGCTTTTCTCAAAGCCAGACGTGTGTAAGGCGCAGTGCATAACGGACGTGCGTGCAAGGTCGTGAGAAGCTGCATCGGACGACCAATGAAATCGGCTACCACCGGAGAGAAGTAGCAAAACGTTGGTGGCGGTGAGAAAGCCAAAGGCTAAGAAACGCAGTCACTGAAAAGGCGGTAGCAACTGCCACCAAAAATGCCACCAAAACATCGAAGGCTGCAGCGAACAAGCCGAAGACCCCAAAGCCAAAGAAGGCCGCCAAACCAACCAAGAAAGCTGCCCGAAGAAGATAAATAAATTCACGCATCTCTAATGATGCCAACAGTCCTTTTCAGGACTAACAAAATAATTGTAATAAATTAGTGGTGCTTATTTTCCGTTAGCGCTGTTATTTGTAGATGGATTTGTGTTACAGTTATATGCAAACCGTCCTTAGGATGAATATATAATGGAAAAAAAAATTATTAGGAAGTTCCTTTTATTAATTTGTATAATTAAAAATAATTATCATATAAGAAAATATTTTTCAAGTTAATCTACAAACCCGAAGGTTTTTGCAAATCCTTCCAAGAAAATCAGTGAATGGGGCAACTCTGCCACTAAGCGAAAGCTACACCAAAACGAATGATGAAAATATTTTCATTTATCGCACAAAAGGATGGCCTTCCATCTGCACCGAAAAGTTAATAAAAGGGATCGCCTTGATGGAAAGCGTGCTCATTCGGTATGAGCTTCGAAAGGGGAATGTTCGTTTGTCGTACGTTCGTACGAAGTAGAAACAAATCGTCGGCAAGGATTGAATCGTTTCAAAAGATTCTCGTCTTGTATCACCATAGTTATCTACAAACCATCCTTATTAGGACGAATGCATAATGTGATAGATGTGAAAAAATTTACCGGTCAAAGGTCCTAATTGTTAGTTTGAAACCTCAGCTACATTTTGGTGCCATAAAAGGTTCATTTGTACCACTCAATGGCATCGCTAGGCGACGATTTGCAAACCTCTACGTTTTTCCATCGTTTTACAATGTAATTCGGAGCTCCCTGCGGGGCAATTCAGACTGTCACTTTTCTTTAATTTTTTTGTAATGGAATTATGTTTACCTATGAAATATTTATAAGACACTCCTTAAAAGGCAAAAAAAAAATGGCGACCCATGTATTTTCTTTTCTGTGGCGTGTGCAATGGTGTGCGCAGCCGCAAGCCGCTGAACGGTGATTGACGAAATAGGGGGTCCGAATAGCCCCGTACGCTCATTTCGCACAGTGATGAGTGTCTCGAAAATATCTGTATTTTCACCCAAACAAAAATTATTCCATTAAATAGAAACCTCAAGCTTTCCAAAATACTTACTTTTATTTTTTTTCACTTTTATTTATTGCTTTAATCACGGTCATTATAATGATTTTTGTTTTGAGGATGGCAAAAACATGAAACCAGTTGTATCTCCTTTCTACAAGAACAAAGAATCAAATTCAGCCCTCAAAATTAATGTTTCAGAATAGCGGTTACACGAATATATACGATAGTCACATTGTTTTGCTGTTTTTTGAGAAATCGAGGGGGTCCGAATTACCCCCACTGTCTTAATAGCCCCGGGTCTCCCTATATTTTGCCATTATTGCAACTTTCTTAAAGTACGCATACAAATGTAGCGAATGCAGTGGTCAAAATCATATATCGAAGCTAAAAATTTACAAGAATCGAAAACAATTTTATATATGAACTTAGATGCATTTTTGCTACGGTTTTTTGAGTGGCAGTCTATTCATTCATAAACAGGCTTTGTAGTATGTACCTGTCAGCAGAATCAAAATAGGATAGGCTGACTGGAAATAAATCAAGTTAAATGGAAATGAATCAATGAATTAATCGAACGTAAATATTAAACTTTCGTTGTGCTTTCCATCGATCCGCGTAAATTTGTTGCTAAGAAAGTTTTCGTCTTTGCGTAACGAAAGCACAGATATATCATGCAGGTTACGCATGCAACCGCTAACAAACATGGATGCCACATTGAAATCTGTGTTTCGGTCAAAAATATCTTTTTACCATCTGTGATAACTGAAACAGGAAAAAAATCTGTGAAAACCTGTGATAAATTTCCGAAAAATCTGTGAAAAATCACAATATTTCCAAAAATCTGTGAAATTTTCATCAAAATGCTAAAAATCTGTGAAAAAGAATCTGTGATCAAAAACTGTGAAAAAAAAATCTGTGACATTACAGAAAAATCTGAGAATACCTTGCTAACAAATTAGACACACCTACCTACACATTCACCTCAAACATTGAACCCAAGCTCACAAAGCAAAATTAGTAAACGCTGATGATGATGGGTAGAGCGAAAGAAACAACTAGTACCACGATACTATGTTAACCGTGCTTGCAAATGGAGCTCGAATGTACAAACGATTTTGTTTACGAATAATTGTGTTCGAGATTGTACATAAAAGTGTGCTGAAAACGAGCACAACACAAAAGAAAGCATAGTGTTTGAACGGACAAGCTCAGTCGCGTGATGGACGGCACTGGGTAGCGTACCTCCACAGCTAGTGTAACGGAATTCTAGCTCAGCTACACTGGCTGTAAAAACACACAGCCAAAAAAAAAAAAAATTAAAAAAAAATTAAAAAAAAAATTTAAATTGGACCACTTTTCGTTACATACCATTTTTGTAGAATCCATATCGAAAACAAATACGTAGTCCTGCATCAAAAGACATAGCCGGCTTCTTTTTCGGTTCTATGAAAGCGAGTAGCAGAAGCAGCGACTTTCGTTTTCCGATGACAATACGAAAATTCAATCTCGTTTTGATTTTAAATCTGCAATTTTGATTCTCATTTTAATTTTCGGGTGACCAGACGTCCTGGTTTCCCAGGACGTGTCCTGGTTTTTAACGGACTGTCCTGGTGTCCTGATACTTCGAGGGAAATGCTTGATTTGTCCTGGTTTTTCTCTTCCAATGCAAAAAAGTCTTTGCTTGATTCATTCTGGTCACACCGTAAACAGATCGACCCGGTTCCGACCGTGAACCAAGCTCTGGCCGCTATCGATGTTGAGGAAACGATAATTACCTGAGTTTCTTCTTGGTTTAAATCGTCCTTCAATCTCAGCGGATTTTCTCAACAACTTTTACAAAATCACTTCGACAATTTGGTGACTCCGCTTATTCCCATCTTACGAGCATCTCTTGCCAGTGGCATATTTCCATCTTGAAATCCGCGAACATGCTTCCAGTCCATAGCAGGGCCATTATGCAAGACATCAATATCTATCAAATTACTTCATTCAAAGTTGTGTCGAAGTTTTTCGAGCTGGTCATTATGGAACCTCGTAAGGCTCAGTGACAGCAATACCTTGGTGACGAATAACATAGTTTCAGATCTGGACGTTTGACAGAGGCTAACTTTCTGTTTCAAACATCCTACATAATAATGAGTATGGAATGTCGTGAGCCAACAACACACCTGCCGCGTTTGATAAATCGACTCACGATATAACATTCGCTAAAATGCAGATATTTTTAATCAATAATTTTTGTAGTTGTTCCGATCCTACTTCACAAGATAGATTTTCAGGTACCCACATTTACACCAACGTCAACATATACCTCATGGAAGGCACCTGATACTGTTGATGTTCCTGCTGTACTTCAATGATATACATGTAGTGCTTAAGACTTCACGACTGTCCTCTTCGAATGATCTCAACACATTTCGTCTGATTCGCTCAATTAAAGATCGATGTTTCCTCGAACATCTGCATCCACTTTTCGTTGATTGGTATAGAAATGTGTGTAAATCTGAAGTAGTACTCGGCCAGCTCATACTCCCGAAAGAAAGACTCGGTTGGTTTCAACTATCTGCAGAAATTGAACGCGAAACTTTTTCACAACCGAAAATCTAGAAAAAAAACTGTCAGGAATTTTTGAGCAGGAAGTAGGCTGGGTCCCCTTAAGACTGTCCTGGTTTTTTACTCATCTGATATGTTCACCCTATATTAAATGAAATTATATCAATGTGCATCATAGAACTGCAACTAGAACGTGGCAACAACGGGAACATATGTTTCAGTTCACCAAAGTTCTGGTGCTTTAGAAAGTAGCGTCGCTGTCTCGTCATTTTCGCCTGATTTTGGTGAATGAAAGAAACATTTTTTGATTCTTGTTATCACACTGAAACATATATTTCATTACAGGTGTCATACAACTTTCCATGTTTAATTTTTTTTTCGCATTCTGTATTAATATTAATTCGCCAGGATTTCATTATTATCGATACACACAATAAAAAAATCAGATTATGGTTGGATGCTAATCTTGCCTTCAATCTGCATTTTCGAGGCAACGCGATAATTTATCGATGCGTATAAAATATTTACGGATTGTATCAGAGTGATTATAAGCAAACAATACTAATTAGAATGGGATTCTCTCAGAGGAATTTGATGAAATCAATAGTACATTATAGATTAAAAACAACGATTTTAACAAGAGTTCATTCATAATGGGAATCATCAAAAAAACTCAAAAATCCATTGAATAATGAGAGCAAAAACTAGCACATAAAATCGTAAAAACAAAGTCACTAGGAACAACAAAAGAGAATCTCTAGACACTACAAGAGACACTAGGAACTACAAAAAAAGAAATGAAAAAAAAAATTGTCGCGCAGACTTCGAACAATTATAAGATAACTTATGTATCTCAAAATATACCAGTGGTTATATGTTGCACCTCCCCGGGCCCGTATTTTCTCTCTACGGGCATACCTTCAATCACTTGGTAGCGGCCGTTAACTTTTGCAGCTTAGATCAACATATCACAGAACCGGATTATAACTTTGACGCAAGCTTACGTTTACTTGACACCGAAGGTCGTTAGCGATTAAATGTAAATTCAACTCGTCAACCCTTCATGATGTAGTATATTGTAGATACACTTACTCACGTTATCGTTCTTATTGCTTATATCTCTTTTTTAAATTTTTTAAACTTATTCCGCCTTTGGGATTGTCTACCACTAACCAACTATAGGTACAATTGTTTCAATTGACTGATTGATTTATCGATACCACGGTACACTTCACCGAGACGAGCGTGAGCTGAACGCTATGTTCATTTGGAGCCTAGCTCGTTGAGTGAGAATCATGTACTGCTGAATCCGTGCCGAGGAAAAATGTTGTTCTTGGCCTTCCGTTCCGTTTATGTATGTTCCCTAAAGCAACTGGTTTCATAAAATGAGATATAAGCAAATAAAACTCAAACTTGTCCCGAAACTTGTCGGCAGAGGCCATCCAAAGGTCTGCATCCGCTCTGTGATGTGTCAGCTGGTGGGTTATCGTGTTTATTGCTCTTCCAAGGCTTATTCGTATGTTCTCAACCGATTTAATGTTTGATTTAATCCAACCTACTTTTATTTATATTGATGGGAATATAAAATAAATTAAAATTAAATGTCCTTGGACGCATCAAGCGCATGCTCATTGAGAAGGCCAGTTTGCAGTAAGATTTAAAAAACAATAGTATGAAGGGCATATTATTTGAAGGTTGAATTCAGTCAAAGATAAGAAAAAGTTTTACCATACTTTCGACCCTTCTGGCGAATGAACTGATTGCATTCAATTTGGCGACGATAAGGTTATCAGCCAGTGCAATAGTCAAATGAATAAGTAAAAGGACTTTGAATCGTATTTTTTGTTTGTTTGCGATTGAAAAACTCTAGTACTTTGCAACATGTGTATTTTGAATAACTTTTCAAGCACAAATGTTATCTGTATTACGACACCGGAAGAGATCTACGGAACAGTTCAGTTAGTTATTGATGGTGTGTTAAGCATCAGCATACGAGTGTTTTTTTCAGAAATTTTATACGTAAAATTCACGATATGAAAGAATGAACTTAATTTACGACCAAAAATAGAAAAAGTAGAAAAGTTTTTTGTAGGTACGTAGGTCTTACATAACAACTACATTACATCACAGAGAACAGACATCCATGATCGAACAAAAATATTTAAAAAACGTGTGTAAACATTTGACTTAATATACGATAAACACTAGCGCCGCCTCACCAACCTATCCCAACTATCCGTTAAATCCCTTCCGGAACCGGTTCGAAATCCTGAATGGATTCAGTATGGAATCTTGCTCAAAGAAAACAACCGTTTCCGACTCTATCGGTTGATGCATTTGAGCTGTAATTCATGCTGAAAGTCAGAACCGGTTCCGGACTAGTTTGACTGGGTAGAGGAATAACCGCTGTCAATTCAGTCGAACTCAGCCACAAAAAAACATGACGACACTACCTTCGAAACCGTTAGAGATTTTACACAAGTTTAATGCTGAAGATGGACGTTCTCTGTGATTACATCTTTGACTCTAGTAAATTAATGTTATCTTAAACATTTTTTATACATTCGAATAACACTAAAACACGTATGAATTATACATTGAACAAAATTGGTTGAATTCAGTGAACAATTTTAATAATAAACACAAACAAAATTTTTATGCGTGAAGATGGATGGACTATTATATTGCTTGTGGCACTAAAAACTGATTTTTAACCGCACTGCGCACTTACCATTCTTCCATTAATTAAATTCTTCTGATAGACTGGTTAGTTCGACTGGTCTGTCTATGAAAGTACCATCTTTATCACTTGAAATACACGTATTTTGACAGCTCGCAGTTTTGAGATCACTCGCACTTTGAATGTGCGGAGTCCGGGTTGGTGGGAAGTACGCAATATTATCTACAACATTGTCAACAACTATGAAACAATTCGAAATCACCCTCACTGAAAAATAAAACAACCCGCAGAATAAGTTAATTTAACTTAAATTTAGGTAGTTTTGAGTTTTCCGTCGCTTTCGCACTTATTAGTGTTGTCAAAAACAAAGAGAGAGATTCGACTAAGTCGAGGCCTTCCATAAATAAATATAAATAAACACGGTTTACCTAATTTTACCTTATTCCAGGATACCCTGAGATTGAGTCAAAAGAGCTCAACTTTTGGTAGTTTTTCGTATCCGTGCAGGAAATAATATTTTAACAAAGCCCCCGTGCATTTGGAGGAATTTGAGTGAGGAGTGAGATTTTGTAAAAACTCAAATTGTTCTAAGCACACTGTGTGTCTAAACCCATCAATTGTTCTGCAAATGAAATAAGATCGCAAAAAATGACATCTCAACCACTAGATCCCATGTGCAATTAACTCAGACCTTACTTTGTTAAAACTTTAAATACCTTTTTCTGGACGATCCATTTGTGGTTGCTGCAAAGTTTTAGGCAACAAAACTATCCTTTAGATTCTCACTTTTAGTGATATTTGAATGTCTGAAATATCATCTAGATGCAGGAATGTGAACTAGTTCTATTGCTCAACCACAGTTTTCATGCAAAACTCTCAAAATAAACTGATATAAAATATAGGGCAGTTTTAAGCTATATTTGCAGCTAAATCTATATGTACTAAAATTGTTAGAGTTTCAATTTTAAGTTTAAGTTTGATCAAAGAGTAAGTGGTAAGTGGTAACCCCCCCATTGTTGAGATTTTTCTGAACTTAAAAAATCTGCGGTCACGTCTTCCTTCGGAAGGGAAGTAAAGCCTTTGGTCCCCGGTCCATGAGTTGGTAGG
The DNA here is from genome assembly GCF_030247195.1 of Topomyia yanbarensis. Classification (NCBI taxonomy): domain Eukaryota; kingdom Metazoa; phylum Arthropoda; class Insecta; order Diptera; family Culicidae; genus Topomyia; species Topomyia yanbarensis. The sequence continues at coordinate 341,988,698 of NC_080671.1, forward strand.
TCGATAACCAGTCCAGATAGTGGAGTCACCTCTCTGGTGTCGGTCTTTGGCTTCGTAGCGGAACTTACTAACAAATATCCTCCTCCCGTGATACGTGTGGAGGGCGCAGTAGTATATACGGCTTCTAGCAAAAGCAAGTATCGGACTAATTTTTCTTCCCTTTCCTTCCGCGATCTACGTTCGGGTCTGGCCGGTGCCGGTATTGATAAATAAACACTTTAGGATTACTAGGAGTTGCACATTGAAAGATGTTTCGCTGCTTCCAAGCATAATTATCTACTGATTTCCTGTACAACTTCAGCTAGTCCAGATCGATAACGGAGGGGCAGCCAGGGGTAGTCGCACAAGCTCAAGCTGATTTTGATCATTTTGGCCGGTGAGAATCGCTGCCGAATTGGACTACATAGATGTTTGCAGAACCGGCAGAATTGACAAAATACTAATAATAAACACAAACTAAACAAAAATAAGAAAGTATATAACAACTTTGCACATGATGTGACTGATCTTGCATGTTCAGGATTACGATTCGGATGCCGATTCCGGCGTTACAATAGTATTTCTCGTAATACTGAACAAGCGAAAAGGTGGTCAATCAACGACAATGACACCAACATTTAGTTTTTTTTCTTAAAAGCTTATATAAAATCCCATCTAAAATCCCCATCATGGTCTTAACATATTGCGCATTAGAATGAAACCAAAAATTACCCAATGTTTTGGGTTCCAACTAAACTAAGGTGGAGAAATTTTTGAAGAAAAAAAACTACAAGGGGCAGCCCTGTGGGGTTGCACGAACTGTAGACGTAGGACTACACTACTTAATGTGAAATATTTATTTTTTTATAACATTCAGATTAATAATAAATCAAATATATTTCTTACGTATAGTCTCTTGGTTAACAAGACATTTCATTTGTAGTAGGTGATCGAATCCGATTAAACTTATTTGAGAAGATCTGAAGAAAGAAGACAGAAAACCGCGACTGAACTAATATCAGGAACTGTTTTCATGCTTTATAGCACAATATCAGCTTAGAAAAATTGTAAAAACTTTTCGATTGTGTGCGGTGAAAACCCCGGACCGGCGAAGAAAAATCAAATTTTAGTCAATATAATACCATTTCATGTATAGACCAAGCTTTCTAGTTATATTTTGCCATGATTTTAACTTTCCTAAAGCAAGCATACAAATGTAACGAATGCAGTGGTCTAAATCATATATCAAAGCTATAAATATTCAAGAATCGAAAACAATTTTATATATGGACTTAGATGCGTTTTTGCAACGGTTTTTTGAGTGGCAGTGTATTCATTCGTAGATAGGGTTTGCAGTAGGTATGTAACAGGATCAAAGTAGGATAGGCTGATTGGAAATGAATCACATGAAATCAATAAATTGATCGAACGTAAATGATAAACTTCCGTTGTGCTTTCCATCGATTCGCGTAAATTTGTTGCTAAGTATGTTTTCGTCTTTGAACAACGAAAGCGCAGATTGCTATCATGCAGGCTACGCATGCTACCGCTAACAAATTAGATATACCTACCTACACATTCGCCTCAAACATTGAACCCAAGCGAACGGTGTTCAGTTATACAATGCTTGAATCAGCAGGTGTGTGTACTCATCACACACATGGCCGTAGAAGAATGAAAGATACCCACAAACAGAGTTGCACGAAATCTATCACTTTTGCATCAAAATGTACGTAAAACTTCAGTCACAAATCAAAATGATCGTCTTTTTCAGTTGAGAGAACTGAGTATAGTGAGTGCCAACAGCAGTGACGAAGGAGAGCGAGAAAAAAAGTGACGGCACGCAACGCAGACAGCAGAGTCAAGTGAGAACACAATGCAAATTCGTCTCTTTCCGTTTTGTTTACCTCGCGCTGTTTCGTCTACCTCGCAAATTCAACAATTTTATTTATGCATCGATAGCATACTTTTCTATCTGCATCTCGTTTCTTCTGCTATAAATTTTATGCATTGGACATATTCGGTCTATGCACTCATTGAATGGTTATTAGAAGTTTATGCATGAAAATTCATAAAAATCAAAGCAGAAGAAAAGAGTCAATTTTCCTCAAATAATCTTCGGTTAGCAATTAAGCCAATTTTAATAGGTTATGTATTTGAACTGTAATATTGAATTCAAGACTTGCATCGTGGAAATTTAACACTTTCTTTGCCAGATTTAATGACAATAATTTTCAAAACTGACTGTCATCGAGAGATTTCAGACAAGTTGAACCGAAACCAAGTGAGCAAAAGAGCAAAAAGACAGAACATTTTTCCGCAAAGGTACTCACGTAGTATGACTGACAGTATATGTTGTTGTCTCAGTGTGAGAACTTACACGTAAAGAGAGTCGAATATGAGTGGATGCGACCGTGTCGGAAGGTTTTCTGTTTACGGTTACCGAATGCAGCACTGCGCACAAAACAAAATGAGTCAACGCTGATTATGATGGGTAGAGCGAAAGAGACAACTAGTACTACGACGCTATATTAACCGTGTTTGCACATGGAGCTCGACTGTACAAGCGATTTTGTGTACGAATTAATGCGTTCGAGATTGTACATACAAATCTGCTTGTAACGAGCATAACACAAAAGAAAGCATAGTGTTTGAACGGACAAGCTCAGTCACTTGTTGAATGGCATTGCGTAGCGTATCCCAACAGCCAGTGTAACGGACTTCACTCAGTAGGCTGTGAAAACACGCAGCGCAGTGATCTGCAACTGAGCTTGTCCAGCCAAATCCGCTCTTTAAATAGTCGATGATGACGTCATTTATAGAAGCATTGTGCGCTAGGTACATAAATCTCTTGTGCCAGACTTAGGAAGCTCTACTTTCTGTGTGCAAATATTATACATTATTTAAATTTTTAATGCCATGATATTAAAAATCTTTGGGTTTATCTATTGGAATCTGTTCTTAGAAGTATTTCTGAGGATATGCGCAAAAAATGTGAAAATTTATCCTGGGATGGCTTTTAAAACCTGACCACTTTTCGTTACATACCATTGAATTTGCAAAGTGCACCCCCATATCGAAAACAAAGACGTAGTCCTGCGTCAAAAAAAATAAATAGAAAGAAGCTTGATAGTTTAAAACCAGAGATGATTGTATAGAGATGCGCAAAGACTGAAGCCAAAAGTTCCAATCGAACCCAAAACAACGGTTCCAAAGGAGCAATGTAAACAAATATGGCGAATTTAGGAATCAACTCGTGAATTTCGGCTTCATTGTGTCTTATCGGCATAAACTTCTGCTCGGACGGGACATCACGTTTGATCAGTTGTTCGATTTAAACATGAAGTGTGTTTTAGTTTTAGGGATTTAGCGTCAAGCCGGCGCTAATCTATTCTGACAAAAAAGTTAATGTCGGTTTCTGATGAGACACAGTCGAAACGCAAACATGACTCTATTAAGTTATGATTTGTGTCCTTCCTTGAGCGTGAAATTGTTGTTCGCTGATGAAACTGTTCACGGCGTCGTCCACCGTGAACAATGGAAGGTATTCATGACTTGTACACGTTCATTTTCACGGAGAGTCTAAATAGTGCTTAATAATTTATATTTCATTGCACTTATTGCCTGTAAATTTGCTGTCAATTCAGCGAATTAAGCACTATTTAGACTCTCCGTGAAAATGGAAGTGAACAAGTGTTGAATACCTTCTATTGTTAACGTTGAACAGTTTCATCAGTAAACAACGATTTCACGGTCAACTGGCAGTTTACAGTTTATCAGAATGCAATCTGGTATTCGAAGGCGAACGTTCACCGTGAACAGCCATGACATTTATATTCACCACCCAACATCAATTCCGTCCATCATCGCGTTTACACTCCCGATGAACAAGTGAAATATCCACTGCGCTTAGCTAATCTGTCATAATTTGCATAACGAAGGGCTGAATGAGTATACAAGTTGTTCCAAAAATCAGCCCTTCGTTATGCATCGTTTTGTGAAGGTTGAGTATACAAGATGCAAGTGATGCCAAATTAATCACGTTTAGTAAAGTTCAAAAATTCTTTTTAGATTACAGAATTGATAAAATTGATTTAATGAGCTATACTGCCGCTGTACACATAATTGTCCCATGTGTATAGAGAATCCCACAGCACATGGGACAGTTATGCGTATAGCGGTAGTATACTTATCAATCAAATTCTATTTTAAAAATTGTCTTTGCGTTTAAACCAAAATGGGAGGCTTATTACTACTGCAAATAGCAAATACAAGTACTAGTTACACAAAAAACTTGCTGGCAACCTTAGAGCGGTGTTTGGTAAGCAGTTGGTGCGGCGTGTACGTTTCGGTGAATGTCTCAATATTTAAAATGATCGGGGAATATGCATATTATTGCATTGATTCAATTATATCGATTAATTGTGCATGGATTCGCTAAGTATATTAATATACTATCGTTTAGTTCCATTTTCATCAACTTCTATGCACTAATAAGTGAGATATTGTAAAAAAACAATTTGGTGCGCATCGAGTACACGTTCATTTTCACCGAGGGTGTAAATGGGCCATTAGATAAAGATGATTCTTTCAAACACATTCCAAGTTGAAATAGAGAACAATAAAAAGTGAAACAAAAAAAAATCGCTCCTCGAGTTGGGGTTTTTAAATAAAAGAAGGCACGTCCTCAAAAAATCTACAACATAAGTTCAGTGAAATTCTCAAATACGCATTACAATGATCATGAATGTTTACCGTTTGTAAAGTGCAATTTGACAAGCGTTTGATTTTGCTGTAATGTTCAGTAAATATTCCTGAGCTCCAGTGTTTTTATTTGATTTTGCTACAGTATTTTTTTTTTACGGAAGATCGGTAAAATTATCACTGAATTGCTGAGATGCAATGACATTTAATTGATTACAAAATACTTCGGTGAAATAAAAACATATGTTCATTAATATTCTCGTTAGAATTACCGAACACCGGCATTTATTTGACAGATATATTACAATTTAAATAGTTTTGCAATTCATTCAGTAGAAATTAAACTGTTCAGTTCAAAACCGTAAAAAAATTACCGATCATAAAAACTAGACACAATACCAAATATAGAAAAGTTGGATTTTTACTGCACCCGGACCGCTTACGTGAACGAGAGTCTGGAAACGTGTCAGTCGCAGGCCCGTAGCCAGGATTTTGTTTCGGGAGGGGCTTGAAAATTATTGCATAAATGTATAAATTCTGATGACTTGAGATAGTCACAGTAAACTGAATGTAATTATGAAATGTTCTTAGTGAAAACAATTCCATAACTAAGACAATAGACACTAAAAACCCTAAAAACATGTTGTCTGTTACAAGAAAAGCTATAGTGCATCGACGAATTAAATTTGATTATTATTAGTTTATTAGTTAGAAATTTCTCTCCAGACTCTTCAAGAGATCAAAGTATTTAGGGCTGATTGAAAATGCTACGCATTCTAGACTACACGTTTGCAAGGTGTAGAAGACGCTAAATTGGAATGAGTACAAAAATATCCAAAAACCCGCCTAACGAAACTTTACACGCATTTGCTAAACAGGAGAATGAAACCAACGTCAAGGTTGTCTCCATGGATAGGAATATATCAGTGTGAAATCCAAGTTTATCGTTGCAAAGAATGTCCGAACAAAGTGAACTTCAACTCCTATTTTCATGATCGGCTACTATTACTAGTTCTGCGACTTCATCCGAAGTATGCGTTAACTTAATTTTATGAAATTTTCTGTTTAAATGATACTGATCATGTCGTAATTATAACAATCCTGAGAAAAACACATGTTTTTTTCATTTGACTCACGTGGGGAATGGGTTAAACACTATCTTCGACAATATTATCAGGCAACTGAGAATAACTATCTATTTATTTATTTAAGTAGATTCTTTTTAGATACTTTTATATCATTGGACTTACGAATTAAAAATATCGTAGACTGATTTTCCTAGATCCCTGAAACTATAGTAAAAGTCAAAATGTAAAGTGAGTGCAAAAAACTACTGATTCCACTACAATGCAAGAATAAGATCATTAGCTCATTGACGTTCAGAATTTTGCAAAACCGTTGGAACTTGAGAAGATTACCTAGATTAAGTAAATATTATATTTGAACATTTGAAGGTATTTTTTCGGATTTCATGGGTTTTTGGACAATGTAAAATATATATTTCAATGATTTAATCTACTAATGAAAACCACCCAGAATTTAATCTACTGAGCGAAACTGCTCAGAACTTGTTCACTAATCGAAAGAAAATTACTTAGCACTGATTAGTGAATGCTTCTAATTTACGTAAAATTAGGTAAATATATCATTGACACCACCAAAATAACTAGAAACTGTAAACACAGGTGAGCTTAATAATTTCAGCATCACTTGCGTCCGACTTCTTTTAGAGTTGTCTGTTTTCAAATCACAGCAAATTATCCGTTTCCTGTGAAACTTTTGCAAAACTTTATGTCAATTCGTCAATTTTGCCTTTATGTTTGCGAATATCTGATTTCTTCCTTGCTTCTCGCTCTCAATAATTATCCTTCCGAATGGATTCCATTTCTCCCAAATGTGACATTAATCTGCGAGTAAGCGGTATCCGGTCTTGTAGCGGAACATTGATGTTCTCATCGTCCATATATAGGAGGATCTTAATTATAGCATTGTCACACTCAACAACGTGTTTTAAGTTGTTCGAAATGAATGGTTTCGTCTGGGCTAATTTGTTGAGCGCTAAATGCCTGACATGGTAGAACTCGCTTCCGAAAGTCCAACCTCCATGTACACCTTCAGGAAATGCCCCACATTATGAATACTCGGTCCTAAGCGAATCATCAATAATTTTATAATCACCGTATTTGGCTGGAGCACCACTTCTTGCTTCTCGACAGATTACTACAGCAACAATTATAGTAACAGTTTCTTTTATTCTTTAGCCAAGACACACAATATAAAAGTTACTATTTTTGTCGTTCGCGTCGCACTGGCTCGAGCAAAAGCATAAAGCCCCCTAGCCCCCCCTCTGGCTACGTGCCTGGTCAGTCGCCTTTGTTGAAGTAACATGATTACCCAACAAACATTAGGAGCTGAACTATAAGACTACGTGTTGATTTAAAGCAGATTAAAGGTTATGTAAGCTGAATAAAACTTTCGCTGAACTATTTAAACATTAACACTTTATTCAGCCTATTTAAAATCCAGTATTCGCCAGTTCCAACTAGGCTGAACTATACTGCTAATAAATGTAATAGCGACAATATTAAAGCTTTTATTCAACCATCTTAATTAGACTGAATTGCGAGTTGAATAAACGATGCTGTTACCAATACTATTACCTTTAATCATTAAGCTGCACTACATGTCTTCAAAAGGTTGTTTCTACCTTTACATTTGCCATTATACCACCTTTGACTTTTAGCTGAATTATGTGTTTAACAAAGGTTATTGTAACTACTACAAAAATTGGCGCGATTAGCAAATCATGAGGAATGGCAACCGACCTGGGTTCGAGTCCCAATACACACACAATATTTTTTTACTATTAAGTGAAGGATTTTTTTATTATTTCGGTATATCTAAATTGAGATGTTTTGCATATATTACAGTTAAGGAGCAATAGATCAATAAATGAATAAAGAAATAAAGAAAGTTTATTTAGTTTTTTTATATCTACTAAGTTTTCACCACGGGAAATACACGATTTACAGTTTTTCAATGTACAAGCTTACCAAATCACACGCGCCCTCGTTTATGTAAATTTACCTTTTAATTCGAAACGATCTGTTTACTTGTGAAACATGAATATTCTCATATTGAACACAAGAGAAACTTTTTTTCCAACGTTGCTATAAATTTTTGACACCAGCATTGTTACCATGATTTTTTTCTATCCATCCACTTGCAAACAAAGGTACAATGAAATGATTATTCACGCTGGCGAACTTAATTGATATAAATAAATAAACTATTGAATTCGAACAGCGACTTCCGCTTACCAAAAAAAAAATCACAATGCAAAGAAAATCATTTGGCAGGGAGTGGTAAATAAATTGAGGAGATTGCCACCTTAGAATTATAAATGACTTCAATCCATCATTCAGTTACCACCACTTTCATATAACACCCATTTTTACTTATCTAAATGTTTTGTGACAACCATAAATCCTCACCTTGGAAACAAAAACGACTATAATCATCATTTTTGAAAAAAAATTATCTAATTTAAAATTCCCGAATGTTCTAAAAATTATTAATTAAAAAAAATTGAAATAAAAAAATTATCGTAGGTTGGGATTCGAACCCAAGCCAACTAGGTTCACTCAAATCTATAGAAGGCTACTGTAGCCTTTGTACAGACTCTATTCAGCAGCCTAGACTTGTCGGTACATCGGTGAAATCTTAAGCATTCAATGTATGCAAGATTGGTGCAGACAGTAAGGTAAGTGCTTAGTATTCAACAGGTTGCTGGTTCGGATCCAGGTACGTGATATGATATCCAACAAGGTAATACAATTTTTCTCTAATTGTAGCGTAACACAAATAAAAGAATATGGCTTCCAAAGAGAATGATGGCGTGTGTAACTTGACATAAATGTCTTTTCTAACAATTTTCCTATGATAATTCTCTCAGCTGAATAGCGGTAACGAAAAGGTTTATTGATAAAGCTGAACTGTTGTTTTCATCAGGCTATATACGTGCTGAAGAATTGTTCTTTCATGTGTCTTAATCAGACAAGCTGAATAAATTCTCCAAATCCCGGATGTTTAAGGGTGGAATAAACGATATATGATTACACGTATACTTCCAATGTTCAGCTAGAGCTGAATAAAGCAACTGTTAAAACGTTTATAAAATCACGAAATGTTTGTTGGGTAGAGTTAGTTCTATTTTGACCGAAAAATGACAAAAAAGAGCCGCACCCAAGAAATCTATTGAGGATATACACAGGCCATATATTTGCACGACGTGTGTAGGGCTGAGAAACTTTTCGCAGATTCACAAGCTAGCCGAAAAAGCTTTCGTCAAAATTAACCCTTTCATGCCCAATTTTTTTCTAGTGCATGTAGGGTTTCAAAACTATTTTTCCTTGAAAACAGTGGGGTCAAGAAACACGAAAAGCCTATTCTCATAAAGATAGGCAGTGCTGGTCAATTTTTACCTTCTAATGCTCAATACAATTCTCTTAGAATAATTACAGTAGTCCAATTACGTGGAAAACGTAGCCAACGACAGTCTAAATTGATAAGTTTTATCAGTTTTCAATAATATTGCACCATAACTAAGATATATGAAAAAATCATTTTCCGTCGTCAACGTAAACTGTCCCTGGCAGCACTGCTCCATCGGAATCCAATCAGACTAATTGCAATAACTCCAGTTCTAGAGCTGATCCTTGTAACTGTTAATACTCAAATGAAAGGCAATAATCACATTAATGAGCCTTACTTATTTTTGTGAGCATATCTCGCCTCAATCAAAAGTTATAGCTGTTTAAAAACGTTGTTGTCCACAAACAACATGGGCATGAATGGGTTAAGTACCACAGTTTAAACTTATGATTGTTTTGCACTATATGGATTAACCTGGGGTGTTGGAATTAAAATCGATACTTTCCGGAACGTCAATTTCGGACATCTGGTCACTTAACTATAACTGTTTTTGTTAGACACTACTCTATACTTGCTTGACGAGAACGTTTTGAACCATCATACTCGACACCGAAACAAGATTATCATGTCTTGTATGTATGTTCTTGCTATGTTTTGCATCGCGATGGAAGGAAGTGCCTCATTAATTTAATGAACCATTCCTTTTGCTAATCATGCATACGTACCTGCCACTCATTGTACAGAATTTAAATTGGTGATAACTGTTGTATTTCGAGGCTGTGAGCAGACTCCGCCGATAGTGCTCAAACTTTGCAATGTTACACTCCTTGGAATCACAACTTCATTATACAGTCATTTGACATCAGCGCACCGTAATAATCGCAATACACACGGGACAACCAACTAATCTATATTCTATAATCTAATTCAGGTTCGGGTCATAGTTTTTACAGCTGCAGAGGATGTAGGTACATCGATTGTAAACTTTCTCTTTTGGAGTACAATCAATATAGATATGGCAGGCAACTGCTGTACCTAAAAAACTACTTGCAGCAAAGAGTGAAAATAACTGCAATTACACTCTACCGAACACCGCAATCGGACTGTCTGTCCGGTCGGTTCTCGATCGTGAGCAAATACTGTTTACTCTCGACACGCGTGTATCAAAAGATTCGCTCACCGTATTGTTACAGCTCGCGAAGAGCATACGTCGGGAGAATAATGTATTCATCAAATTCTGTTTTATTGCGGAGAAGATAAACATAAAACAACATCATAAGTTTATATCAAGCTGTGCCGCTATTGATTGCGTATCGTCTTGTTTGTGGAATGCTGTGTGAATAACACAACCTACAGTGTTACATAAGGAAACTGCAGTCTTGTGATAGACTTACACTTTTTGCATTCCAATCATGGCAAAAAGTTCCAAATTCTTAGCAAATAGTGAAAATTGCCCAGCTGAAACTTACTTATGAAATTCACGTCTAGCTAGTCGACATCCTTTGTTAAAAAGCTGCTGCAGCATTTCCACGGCCGCAAATGCGTACGATAGCATTTTCCGCCACGATCCGAATTGGTATACTTAGTTGATATAATATCAATAGTATCAACTTGAAATGGACAAATATAAATCAAACACGGTCGCGACAACTTCGATAACAAATCCGGCGGTGTGTGAACTAGGCACTAATGCCACTCGATCGATAGATATACCCGCCCAACCGCTCCGTCTGGATGTGCTAATACTACTGACTGACTCTGACTGACCCGCGTTCGATGGCTTGCTCCCTCTCTTTCTCTCTCTCTGCAGTTTATGGCCGGTGTCGCGTTCCAACTGCAAAACGAAAGTGCGCCAACATAACAGTGCCAGTGCGGTTTGTATCATCGGAAATATGTGTCAGGGCAGTGCATTTGCTGGCAAAACCTTTTTAATTATGCTTTTTTCATGCGTTAGATATAATATGTACTTGAATTTCATTCTTTCCGCGTGGCCAGTCAACTTTATCAGCGCGGTCGAACGCGGCCATTTATTAACCTCTTCATGGCCATATTGTTTATAAACAAAGTTTTAGAAACAAGTTGGGTTGTCACCACAAAAATTGGTCAGGTTAGTAGTTGAGGGACGATTGCTTTTTATTCAAGGTGATAGTACCTGGAGGTTGTGATTATCACGCATTGCTTGGAGTTTTAACATTAGCTTAAAAATACTCATGGATAGATGTGCGATCAAATTGTGGCAATCCACGGGTTATCCATAATCAATTGGAAGACCGAAAAAGATTGAAAACATTTTTTGACGATACTAAAGACTTACTTGATACTTAATGGGCAACAATTCGCTTCGTTGAATCTACGTCGAGTCAAGAATTCTCCTCCACTGGACCCGGTCCTAGGCCACTCTCTTCCAGTCACCCTGGACATGAGTGCTTTAGGTCCTCTTCCACTGCAAACAGCCATCGTGTACGCGGCCTTCCACGGAGCCGTCGGCCTCTTTTCGGTTCTTTACTGAATATTACCTTCGCCTGTCATTCTTCCGGCATTCGTGCCACATGACCAGTCCACCGCAGCCTGCCGTTTTTTGTTAGCTTGACAATATCCACTCCTTTATATACTTGGTATAACTCATGATTCATGCGACGCCGCCAGATGCCATTTTCTTCTTTACCGCCGAGTATTGTTCGTAGCACCTTACGTTCGAAGACACCGAACGCTCTACGATTGACTTCCTTTAACGTCCACGTTTCATGGCTGTACAACGCAACCGGAACTATCAATGTCTTGTACAACGCGAATTTTGTCTTCGTCTGCAAACTATGGGACTTCAGCTGGCTACGAAGTCCGTAAAATGCCTTATTTGCAGCTGCAAGACGCCTTTTCACCTCGCGGGTAACATCATTATTGCACGTCACTAGAGTTCCAAGGTACACAAATTCTTCCACTACTTCAAATTTATCACCACCTAACACCACTTCACCACCAACATCACTATTGGACCTACGTATTCTTCCAGATATCATGTACTTTGTCTTGCTGGTGATGATTGTGAGGCCAATTCTTACTGTCTCCCTTTTAAAAGGCACGAATGCCACGGCTCGGCGGTCGATTACAATGATATCAATATCGTCCGTAAATCCTAGGAGCATATGCGACCGAGTGACGGTGGTACCGTTCCTTTGCACGCCTGCCTCCTGATGGCACCTTCAAGAGCAATGTTGAATAGCAAGTTTGACAGCGCATCATCCTGCTTCAATCCGTCTAAGGTTACGAAGGACGTCGAAATCTCATCCGCAACCCTAACACTTGATTTCGATCCATCTAGCGTTGCACGAATCAGCCTAATCAGTTTCGTTGGAAAACCATGTTCTACCATTATCTGCCACAACTCGTTTCTTTTCACTGAATCGTACGCCGCTTTGAAATCAATAAACAGATGGTGTGTCTGCAAGTTGTATTCCCGGAATTTATCTAGGATCTGTCGCAGGGTAAACATTAGATCCGTTTTTGATCGACCTTCACGAAAACCACCTTGGTATTCGCTGACGAAAGACTCCTCCAACGGCCACAATCTGTTGGACAGAATACGTGACATAATTTTGTACGTCGAATTGAGGAGCGATATTCCTCGATAATTGGTGCACTCCAGTCTGTGTCCCTTTTTGTATAAGGGACAAATGAGGCCCTCTAGCCAGTCAGCAGGTTGTTCTTCTTCCCATACCTTCAAAAGAGTACGGTGAAATATTTCGTGCAGCTGCTCACTACCGTGTATGAAAAGCTCGGCTGGGAGCTCGTCCTTTCCAGCAGCCTTATAGGTTTGCAGCTCTTTGATTGTCTTTTTCACCTCTTCTAGCGTCGGAGGCTCCACAGCTTGTCCATCGTCACTTATCCTTATTCTGTTCGTTGACGTGCTAACATTCTCTCCACTCAACAATGTCTCGAAGTGCTCTCTCCACCTGGCTGCTACCGTAGTTTCATCTGTCAGCAAGTTACCTTCACGGTCATTGCACATGACGGGAGACGGCGCTGTTTTTCTCCGTATGCCATTGACAGTTTCATAAAATTTCCGCATATCATTTTGTTCCATACTGTTTTGCGCCTCAGTAATGACGTTCTTCTCATACTGCTTTTTCTTTCTACGGTGAATTCTTTTTTCGGCTCCTCTTGCTTCCTTGTATCGCTCTTTGTTCTGTCGGGTACCAGACACTAACATCCAGCTTCTGGTAGCATTTTTTCTCATCCGTCACTCTCTGGCACTCCTCATCGAACCAACCGTTTCTGGGTCGTCTCTGAGCAGTACCTATTACTTCTCGCGCTAATGTGCTCGCTCCGTGGATTGACTTCCACAGATTGTTGAGGTTGTCGTCTACGTTGATTCTCCTTATCCACTCATCAAGCTTCTGGCGGTACTCGTCCGTCACACCTTCTGCTGAGAAGCGCTGGATTTTGTAACGCAACGTCATTGGTTACAGATTGAAGGCTGCCCTACCCATATGATTGGACGGAAAAAGTCCTCTCTACCGAACTGAGCGTTGGCGTCTCCGATAACAATTTTCACGTCATGCTTTGGGCACTCTCCGTAGGTTTTGTCGAGACACTCGTAAACACGTCATCGGGTTTATCGTTTGTCGGTGCATAGCTGTAGTTGAAGAATTTGCCTCGTACCCTCAATACACAGATTCGCTCGCTAACCGGTTTCCACCTTATAACACGCTTCATCTGCTTGCCGATCATTATGAAACCGACTAAATGTTCTGCCTTTTCGCCGCCGCTATAGTAAATGTTGTATTTGAAGGAAGTGTTGGCGATGGGATTCACCGCCCTGAATTCAAGTTCTCCACTTCTAAGCCACCGCACCTCCTGAATCGCAGCCACGCTCACTCCAACCGTCTGCAGTTCGCGAGCCAAAAGACTCACTCGTCCGGGTTCATTCGAAGTCCTGACATTCCATGCTCCGAGTTTCCAATCATTGTCCTTATTTCGTAGCCGGGTCGGTTACCGAAAGTATCGTTCGTTTTTCTTCTCTTTTTCCTTTATGTGGTAAGTGAGAGGGTTCGGTAGGCTACCCTACCGGGGTCGCGCTACCTACATCGCGCTGGTGGGGCTGCCACCTTAGGTATAGCTGACGCGATAAAGCATTTCATACTCAGCCGCTGGATGCCAGAACAAACGCTGTCAATGGCGTACGGAGAAAAACAGCGCCGTCTCCGTCATGTGCAATGACCGTGAAGGTAACCAAACCAGAGCTATGTTGGACGCTCCTTCCAGGTTGTCGACTCACCGTTTTGCAGCCCCAAAGACTTACCTTTCAATATAGGGGCCCTTTTCAAAATTTCAGAAGAAAGTCGAAGTAGAATTGGAAGGGTGGGAAAAATAACAAAATAACAGTACAAAAACAAACACAAATATCAGATAAGTTAATCTCACGAGTAGGTCAACTCGCCTGCGAGTAAGTCTAAAGCTCTTTACCATATTAAGATAAGATTAAGAAGATAAGAATCTTTAGTATGTCTCTGAGTTTCAGTCGTCCAAACATGGTGTCGTCTATATGAGGACGGTCGAAAATTTGAAATCTCAATTGCGCTACTGCTGGACAGTCGCATATCAGATGATATGAGGTTCCGTAGTCGGATTCACAAAGATCACATGAAAAAGACTCAGCGCGCTGAATAGTTGCCATGTGATAATTGAGTTTTCAGTGGCCGGTTAAAGCCCTGGGCAGCATAGCGCAAATCACTGGGCACGGTTGCTCTAGAAACGCCTTTGTTTGGCGACAGGTTTGTACATTTTCTCCAATAATTACGGTGCTCGGACGAAGCCCAGGACCGCATTTTTTCCCCTTATCCAACTTGTCGAAATTGGCAGGGCGGGCTTAGGACCAACGAAGTCAATCGCTGAATCTGCCCTGGCCAATACCTAGTGTGTGAGATTGTTCCAATCTCATTTCACGACAGTAAACACCAGCACCAGCATGTCCCTCCATCAGAGAACCGTTAGTCTAACAGACCACTTGCGTTTGTTGTTGTCTTTCCGTATAGCCAGACAACCACTCCTCTCGAGAGGGAATCTTCACATGGAATGTCCTGTAAGGAAAACTACATGTGAGTGTAATATCGTTGGGAGCAAGAATATCTTCACCGCATGTGACCACAATCGCGTATGACTGGTAGAAAGATCAACATGGTTACTGTTCCAAAGCCCAGTAACCTGCAGTCTGTATGCATACGATAGTGCTTCTTGTTTGAGGTGTATGTGTAATGGTTTGATATTTAGAAGTGCCTCAAGAGCAGCAGTCGGAGTTGTGCTGAAAGCAACAGTCAACGCCATGAGCGCCATTCTTTGCAGATGGTTTAGCTTTGACTGGACTGTCATCACCTGTCTCCTTTGTCTTTGAAAGATTTTCAGATGAACTCCTTAAAAACCAGAGATGGTGTTTATGTGACGGACGAAAAAGATGTTCTTAATTGTCTCTACGACGCACACTTTCCAAATTGTATCGATCCAGAGCTGAGCAATGTTCACAGATCTCATTCTGGTGTATCGGACTCGTGGGCGTTAGCACGCACATTGGTTTCCACTGAATCGGTCAGGTTGGCAGCTTTGCTCCATACAAATAACCCGGAAAAGATGGAATACTTCCCGTGCTACTGCAAAAGAGATTTGATATTCTTAAACATGTCTTGAAAAAGATTATGCTTTCCAATCTTGCTACCGGGTATATCCCGAAAGCATGGCGTGAAATAACTGTTGTAGCGTTTTCGTTTTTTTCTAGGTGCTACGCCGGTGTAGTACAAAGAAAGATAGACTGATTACACCCGAGAGTGAATGAGTGTAGCATCGACTACACCGGTGTAGTGCACTGTCAAAAACGAAAATGCCATTAGATTTATTCCCAAAGGGGAGCGCTCAAGCTATGAAGAAGCTAAGAGTTTTAGACCTATCAGCTTAAGTTCTTTTCTTCTTAAAGCTTTGGGACGGAGAATCGATCATCACATCAGGAACGTTAGTTTAGTTGAATATCCACTTCACAAAATGCAACATGCATATCAGTGTGCGGAAAATCCACGATCACTCTACTTCACGATATTGTTTACAACATTGAGAAAGCCTTCTCGCTGAAGCAATCTAGCTTGGGTGTATTCCTAGATATTGAGGGTGCTTTTGATAAAGGGCGAACACGAAATTATTGCGATACCGAAAATGTCATGCCAATTTTCTTATAATGTTTAAAATCAAACCAAAATTTTAGGGTAGTTTTATACATATATTTACTTCAAAAATCAAAAGAAAAGTTAATCGATGGAACCTTGAGTGTAAAATTGAACGCATTTTCGCTTGATGCCCTCCATCACAGTCTTTACAGTGTCATCCGGTACCAGTTTCTCAGTTTTTTTTCCATTTTCTTAACATGTCCTTCTCGTCTTTGACTGTCTTCTTGCTCTTCCGAAGTTCCCGCTTCATCATTGCCCAGTACTGCTCCACCGGACGCAGCTCCGGACAGTTTGGCGGATTCATGTCCTTTGGAACAAAATGGACAGAATTGGCCGCATACCACTCCAGGACACTTTTAGAATAGTGGCATGATGCCAAATCTGGCCAAAATAGCGGAGCTTCGTCGTGCTGCAGCAAGAACGGCAAAAGGCGCTTCTCGAGGCGCTTAGATTTGTAGATCTCGCCATTTACTGTGCCCTTTGTCACGAAAGGCTCACTCCTCAGTCCGCAATAGCAGATGGCCTGCCAAATGAGATATTTGGAGGCGAACTTCGACATTTTCTTCTTCTTAAATTTGTCGTCCACATAGAACTTACTCTTGCCGGTGAAAAACTCCAACCCCGGAATTTTCTTAAAATCGGCTTTTATATACGTTTCGTCGTCCATCACACAGCAGCCATATTTTGTCAGCATCTTCTCGTAGAGCTTCCGTGCCCGAGTTTTAGCCGTCGATTGTTGCCGCGGTTTGGGAAGTTCTGTACCTGTTGTCCAGCTCTCTTCTTTGCATTCTGGACGTAGCTCTGCGACATGCCGATCTTTTTAGCCAAATCACGGCTTGAGACGTTGGGATTTGCTTTAATCATCCGCTTCACCTTTCCCTCCGTCTTTTTGTTCTCCGGTCCCGGTTTTCTTCCAGCTCCTTTGTCGTGGTCCAACGTCAACCGCTCCTGGAACCGCTTCAACAATCTGGAGACGGTTGAATGGTGAATGTTCAACATTTTTCCCAACTGCTGGTGCGACAGGTCAGCAAATTCCAGGTGTTTGGAAAGAATTTGTTCTCTCGACTCGCGTTGGTTCACCTCCATTTTCGTTGAATCGAAAAACACGACTTCGAGTTTGACAGCATGTAAACAATACACATCAATGAGAAAGTGTGCAAAAGTTGGTTGATTTTTACCCAATGGTAAAAAAGTTATGCCCTGTCGAATGTGTCGCAATAATTTCGTGTTCGCCCTTTATGAATGAGTTTGTCGTATCCACGACGTCACCTAAACCGTCTAGTTGACTAATTGTTGGAAAATATCCATCAAATTTAGTCGCCAAGTTTTCCAAAAAGAGGTCCCAGCTTGTAGATTTAGGATTACAATATGTTATCACATTGAAAGTGACATCAAAATGATCGAAAAATATATATTTATGGACGGATAGAGACGGTTCAGTTTTATTTGGAACTTGCCAATTTCCCAGCTAATGCAAAATTCTATCAGAGCAAAGCGTTATGTCTAACACCACCTCCCTCCCAGACCTCGCAAAAGTTGGTCGGTTTCCCACATTCAGAATATGGAGATTTGTACTACAGGCAGCGAAATTTCGCACGATTAAACCAACAATTGTCACTTTTAATTCTGATCGACATTCTATCGTTGGATCAAACAATTAGATTGTTAAATAAACATTGTTTTATTGTTAATTTTACAATATTATTGTGATTTCAACTACATTTGGATTTATTTTGATCTTGCGTAATAACAAATCAGCGTGTAGTATATTTTTGCTTTATTCAGATTGAAGTAACTTTAGGCAGACATGTTGTAATGCGAATAATTAATAAGAAATACCTATTTGCTGGCACCAATCGGTCAACCGTAAGTTTAATACTTATTTTTTAATATTAAATGTAACATTTTCTTTTAAACTCGTTGGCGAACAATGAAGGAGCTGTCCCTTTTGTTTTAACCCGATTCTATGGGTTTCGGAAAATGCTGCAACATAAATAAAAAAATATGTTCATTTGAAAATAAAACTAAAATGCTAAATATTATTAGCTTTAAATACGAAAAACTAAATAAGTATAAATCCGCAAAGTACATATTATGATTTTATTACATTGTTATTTCAACAAGAATATATTGTAGAGCATACCGTGTATACGTCATTAAAACAATATCATAATGATGATCGTTTCAATAATAATATTATTGATTCAACCAAAAATTTGATTTTAACAAAGAAACGTCAAATGCTGATTTTATTGTTAAAATAACAATATTACGGATTGATTTAAACAATATATACTATTAGCTCTGGGGTAATAATAATTATTGTTGAGCTTGAACCAGAATATTGTTGTAACTACAATACATTTTTCTGCGTGTACTCATGTACTCCATCAGTTCAGAGCCTCTCAGATTGATGTCTGAGCTGCTTCAAATGATGTGATAAGCATTCGCATCACTGCCGATAATGAGCCCATTTCTGCTACAATATGATACAACGCTTTTGAAATCATCAGAAGGAGATGACTCGTTATGCGGTAGATATGCTGAAAATATATGTATTTTTTGTCTACCTCACTGTGTCAGAGATTCGCATATCACAGTAAGGACAAAACCTGAAATCGAGGGGCAAGCATTAGCAGGTTTGAGTGCGTCGTATTGAAAATATCAACGTATTTTGAATATAATTAAAAGAAATAATGAAAGTATTTAAAAATACTTCTATTGTACTTAATAAGGTACTTATTGTCGATGTGTACGTACTTAAAGTATTTAAAGTACATCTTGACGGTAATCACAATACTGTGCGTATTTAATATACGAAGGCACTGTACTTAAAATTTCTTCAGTAATTCAAGTACAATGAATTTGACGCGTACTTTTTAAATCTTTGCGGTACTTAATGTGCTTTATGTTAAATAATGGTACTTAAAGTAACTAATTATGTAAGACTTTTGGCACTGCGTCGTATTGAAGATTTTGTTCTCGCCCAAAATGCTCCGTGCGCGACTGGCATATTTAATAGACCCTCCAGTCATTAAGTCCTCGGCACGGAACTACACCTTGACTTAGGGACTCATACTTTCAGTGGCTAAATTCTTGGCCGGATACACGGCCTCTGGGCAGGTTCGTCTGTACACATCGAAATTTGATAATCGAATTTCAGCAAAACTTCATCGAGCTACCATCAGCCGAGAGTCTCAGCAAACCCCCAGCCAACAAAAATTCGGCAAAATTTAGCGGATCATCGGTGAAAAAAAACTTCGGTGCGTAGAGTGATCGTTGCGCTGCGTAATGCAGCATACTGGGATTTCGCCCAACTCTTCCCAGGTCCGTTCGCCATTGAGAATATTTTAAACCCCCTCAACAATTCTACCCATAGCACGAGTCGCATGACACTATGGAATTGGGGTTCCCTGTTTAGTGGGTTTTTACCACCGGAACAGTTACTCCGTAGTGTAATTCTTAGCCGGTTGAAACAACCACTACCGACACTACACGGCTTATGTAGGCTGTTCGAAGAAAGAAGCTGACATTAAAGGACAGCTTCCATTGATGGCCGAACAGCCGACTGAGCTATGGCTCATCGGGTCCACGGATAACCGAATCTGGCCTGTAGACATTTTCATTATATTTAACATAACCAGTTTAGATAAATGAGAAAGGCGCAATTGTACCACTAGGTACATTAAAACTGGTTTTTTACAGTTTCAGATTGGTAGTTACCGTTTACGCTCCATAAAAAATTATTACCTTGAAAATCATTAAATTTTAATAAATACTTTTAAGCTAAGAAACCCCGATCCAAAATTTCAAGATGAATTTTGGGGCTCCTAGGCGTGTTGAGAGATACACATAAGATGTGGTTATTTGAACAATTAAATTAAACCGCTAATGACCTGGTATTGTATCACGCCTTGGTGCATATTGTACAGATCTATGGAGGTTATCATTGAAGAGGCGCATTAATAGTTTGTCATTTAGGAGGCATTCAATCGCACTCTGAGAAGGTTAGCGACTATGACACAATTTCCAAATAATATAGAGAACGTGCCAATGGAGCCATTTTATTGTTCAGAGGGCAACTTGCTATGAAATTACTCCACAAATCGGCAACTTTGCACGACAAAGTTACTGGTTTGATGAAAGCATGACGAACTGACCTCGAATTTTACATTTCAATATTTCGACATTCAATTTTACAGTTGAAATATTTAGTTTTTCCAACATTAGTCGTTAGTAAGGAATTATTCAATTTAGAACAAAATGGGATAAAAAAGATACTTGTTTTGTCAATTAACGAGAAGTTTTTTAAACCTGGGTGAAACCAGAAAATATTAGGCGATATGTGTCAACCCGGGTGAATGCTTAACATCAATTTAACTTCGATAATACGCTTCTGCAAGCGGATGAATCTCTTAAATGGTTTAAGCGTACGTGGAAATAGTGGCTAAATAAAACAAAAACTATTCTTAAGTTACAGTTTATTTTAAACAATTTCGATTCGGTAATACAAATAAATCGTTCCAGCACATATGTTCCCCATCCTTGCTTGAAGTAGTTTCAATCTTGAAAATACAAAATACGCTCTAGCAATCGTTTCTTAATCCATTCGGGTTTTAAGCTTTTTCACCGTAAGCTTCTCCTTCTCAACTATGTACACCGTTGCACCCCAACCGGAGATAGCGTCTCGATCAAATGCGTTTATCAGAGCCTGAGAGATAACTTCGAACAGCCTTTCCGGCTCCAGATCCGGTTTCCACAGAGTTTCACACATACCGTACAGTTGCTCGGCACAAGTACCGGCTACAACAAAGTCGTTCGGCTGGTTCGGGCATCCGATCAGATCCATGTTGCAAATGAATGGTTCGAAAGTTTTCGGATCTAATCCGGCAATGACCGGTTCGATGAAGTACGGTCCGAAGCGCTTCTCGTACAGAAAGTTTGACAGCATTGCGGCGAACCGTTCCGGCGTCAACTGACGATTTTCGCGGACCTCGTAAAGATTCTTACGGAACAACAATCGCTGATGAACTGTTAGAATGTCCGTCTGTAGACCCACCAGTCCCAGGTACATGTGCGGGTTTATTTCGAAAACCTTCTCGAAATCTGTGGCAATGGTCTGTGCCTGCACACCGAAGCGATGATCCGTGGCGATAGCGACACAATTTTTACCTTTCATTGCCACTACGCAGCCTCCGTTGTATGCTAGGATGGACATGGTGGCGGTGAGAGCTATCGGCACAACTAAAACACTGAATAATGAGGAAATTAGTACATATAAAAGAATTAAACAAATAAACTAACAATTTTACGAGGTTAGATGTTTACTCCGCTAGTAGTATTTCTGATCCGACGAGAATGACAGTACACTTTTATGCGACTGACAGCATGACGAGCACAAACGTCAGTCAGACACACAGCAAAAACGCCGGTTTTTGTCCTTGTGGCGAAAAGTGTTTACTGCACTGAGGCAAAAAGACACAAAAATTTTATAAGTTAAGGCTTATTTACACCCTCGGTGAAAATGAACGTGAACTTGATACGCGCCAAATTGTTTTTTTTTTTAAATATCTCACTTATTAGTGCATAGAAATTGATGAAAATAGAACTTAACGATAGCTCATTAATATACTTAGCGAATCCATGCACAATTCTCGACAAACATATGATTACGGCCTAAAAGCCAACTGTCAAAATCCACTTTGAATGGAAATTCCGAACAAACCGTTACACGCCATTCACAGATGTTGGTAGTAAACGAAAGAGACAAGTTTTCTCTTTCACAAACTGTTGTGAACTGTGTTCGGCTAGTAATGGTTTGTCCGGAATTTCCATTCAAAGTGGATTTTGACAGTTGGCTTTTAGGCCGTAATCATATGTTTGTCGAGAATTATTCGATATAATTGAACCAATGCAATAATATTCATATTACCCAATAATTTTAAATATTCCACGGTGAAATATGTTCGCAGTGGATGATTTACTTGTTCACCGGGAGTGTAAACGCGACGATGGGCGGAATTGATGCGGAGTTGTGAATATAAATGTCATCGCTGTTCATCGTGAACGTTCACATTCGAATACCAAATTGCATTCTGACAAACTGTAAACTGCCAGTTGAGCGTGAAATCGTTGTTCGCTGATGAAACTGTTCACGACGTCGTCCACCGTGAACAATGGAAGGTATTCAACACATGTTCACGTTCATTTTCACCGAGAGCCTGAATAGTGCTTTAGACATGTGAAGAAGTAGTATTAAGGTTGAACAGAGAAAGGGCAAAAATCGAAATCGAAAAAAGCAGTTTTTTCCACACCGTGTGTTAGATTTTCATAAAAATCAATCAGCAGTACTGCAACAACATTCTACATAAGCTGATTGATTTATATGAAGATGTAACACACGGTGTGGAAAAAAACTGCTTTTTTCGTTTTCGATTTTTCCTCATTCTCTGTCCATCCTTAAGCTGAGACGAGACATGCAAATAGCAAAAAAATGCAGCCAGGAGGTACTGCCAAATGTAGCCAGTCCAATTAAACTATGTGAGGCAAAAAGAGAGGCTATTGGAAATGAAGGATAGAATGAACAAAAAAAGAAAAAGAAAACATCTATCGGCAAGTCCCGTCCCAGGTATTAAGTATCAATTAATTAAGGTTTGACCCCAACAGTTCAAAGAAAAATACTTTCGGAACTCCATATGTAGTAGAAAAAAGTTTGGCATGAAAGGTTTAAGGATCTCGATTTACAGTTTCGTTGCATGCACCATACATAGCCCACTTTCAATTATTTCGATAAAGCCATGTGTTGATGGGTTTCCTAAACACTAACAAAACTGGGATTTTACGTCAGCAATGGTTAAAAAGGGCTGGGTATGTCTTTTTTGGTAACTATTAAATGAACCGGAATAAAAACATAAAAAAGATCACGACTGAAGCAATTGAAAGCAAGAAAGGATTTTTTTCGGATTGTTTGTCAAAAGATAGTTTACATTAAAGCGGTGGTTTTTATTGGTTTAAATACACTATATACTATTACTATGTTCCGTAGGAGCGCTGAGTTCCAGAATGCATGGGACTCCTTAGAGACCTACACAGCAATAGTTATGCGACGCTTTGTTAAATATGTTGCAAGCCTGACATATTGGTTAAAAGGACGTACGATTTGCAATGCAATAAATATACGGTTTCTGAATAGCCTTTCATATATTTCCTGTGTGCAAAGCTGTTTTAAGAGGCGGCTGTTGAATGTTTTACTATAGGTGGTACGATTAAAATCGGGTGAGTTATAAACTGAACCGACACGAGTTTGAATCGTCTAGCAAAACTATGTTGTGAAATAACAAATTAACTTGTGCATAACATTATCACCTGTTATCGCTATTCAGTCTTTGGGCTGTCCTCACGAATTACAAAAAGCAAAACCGAAAGAGTTTTAAAGCTAGGATGAATTTGGGATTAATTAAGTCGAAACGGCCAATTGTTTTTTTTTCACTGCTTTCAACTATGATTCGTTTATTTTCCAATTTGTTACGACTAACCGATAAATAATTTTGAGTAAGCTTCACAAAATATGTCGGCTGCTGCATAAATTCAGCTAAAGTATAGTATTAGTTAATAATTCTATTTAGTTCAATATCTTACATTATACTTGTTTGCTTTAAGTTATCGCATCTATAGATAGGTTCATAGCGGTTGACTTCACAGATTTGCATTATGACGAATGTGTCCCACTTAATTTTTTATAGTATGTGTATAGAAATTAGAAGCAGAAAGCGATATGACTATTGCCAGAAGCCTTTTAAGAAATCGTTCCATTGGAGTGTCTTTATTAATACTCCTGTCGTTTCATATTAGCGAATTACTCTGTATAGCTGTGTAAAATACTCTTACAAATGTGTATATTTTAGCTACACCTACCCACAATCGCTAGCGAGGGGTTCGTACCTACACGACGCTATGGTGTTGGTTGACACTGTGTTTCGTTTGATGTATTCTTTCTTTCTTTCTTTCTCTAATATACTGCTGGTGTCTTGCCGTAAAACAATAGGGTCTAAGTGTGTGTAAAATTCTGTCTCATGATTATATTGTCCTGTGGTTACGATACATACTGTTTTGCTGCAAATGATCCTCTGAATTTATTGCATCACTCCGTTGCTGGTATGGCTTTTACACTGATGGTTTTGTTCTCTATATGTTAATGATGTAAAACTAGCATTTATCTTTTAAAATACATTTTACCTCGTACTGCGGATGTGATTTGCTATTCCTGTTTATTTTTCTAGTCTGGTCGGTTTGGAATTTGTTTGACGTACATTTCGGGGTTGAATATGTTTCCATCAATTCAAATCTCTGCAAATGGGTGCTGTTGGTAAATAACTTATTCCTTCAAGTCGAGCTATAGCTATGTTTTTACCTTTCTTATAATTCTATTACTCTTTGCATTACCGTTACTTGTTCCTGTTTGTATATGCACTTTCTGTGGATATGCAATATTTTCTTTACGGATATGCCTTCTTTTTTTTTTCTTGAGTAGTTCGTCACACACATACGTCACATTGAATCAGTTTTTTAGTATGATGAATATAAGTTGTTGTATTTTTGTCTCAATATATTGATTTAGTTAACAGAGAAAGTGATGCAGTTAGAATCGATCGATAACTGTAGATGACGAAGTGAGCAACTGTTAATGTGAGTTAACCTTACACACAATTTATTTTTAGTAGCTATTCTTTTAGCTATTAGATCGAGAAATAAAGGTGTTTGAACGACAAATGAATTAACGATCAGTTGGTCAGCATTGAAGAATATTCAGTTTCAATTTTTTTCAATCAATTTGCTTCATTTTCGAACAAAATTTGATTGGTTCGTGTAAATATAGCGCATTTAGAAATACACAGATTTCGAGTTCATGAGCCTATTATGCACGGCAATGCTTGTTATGTGTTTTTTAGTAAACAGATGGTGAGCGTGTAAAATATTGGTCGGTCTTTAAACGGAAAATGATTGGCTCTCAACAATATATAAGTGCCGGATGTCAATCGCTGTATACCGAATGAAAAAAAAACTACCAAAATTGTGAAACGTAGACAACAAAATACATTGTATGCAATCAAATTAGTGTTCAATTTTCTGTACCTGTAAAATAAATGAAGGTTTCTCAAGTGTCTATTTTATACCACAAAAAGTTTTAGTTAAAGTAATAAATTACAAGCAAGAACAGAAAAACAAGAGTTTTAGTTTTTCTTTAGAGTCAGATGCGTCAAATTCATTTTGAAGGGCTTATTTCCAAAAATAATTTTTGTGAGTCTATTCAATATTTAATATATGCAATTATATTCAATGCTTCAATTTGTTAAAATGGATAAGACTCCCGAGCAAATACTCATGGGTTCAAACACCACATAGCCCCTTGAAAAGACCTTAAACATGGTCCGTGATAAAATTCACAACCATCAAGACACCATAAAATGGTCTCAATAACCCATAAATACACAAACATATGGTATTTTGTATGGGATCTACCGAACCATGGTGATGGTGTTTTCATGGTTTGAACCCATTTCAAACACTCATGTCAAACCCCATGACCATAGGGGTATTATGGGCTTTTCGTTTGCTCGGGCGCATTGTTAATTAAAGAACTACTGAAATAAAACTAATTCAGCAGTAAAAATATTTTCCGTATTCTTTATTCTAATAAGAATTGAATTAGCGAATTTAACGACTCGAATGTTACAGTATATTGAAACACTTTGACAAATGCAGATTGACATCTGTTTTACAATTAGAATCATTCCAGAGTTAGTTTAAACAAACAGAATAAAAACATTGCCACCAGGAACTTGTGAGTGACCATAGAAGTTATCAAAGTTAACCTGGACTACGAAAATGGAATTTGAATTGAAATCATTTTTGGAAAAATATTACTAAGAGAGCAATATCAGGTGGAACAATCCGATCTTATTCTTCATACATCAGTACATGGTTTAAAAATATTAAATATTGGAAAATGTTTTGCGTCCAAAAATATGTAGAGTGATCAATGTCACACGGTTTACGGTAGATACACTTTATTTGTTTTTGATAAAATTAAATTAAAAATAAAATTCTTCTCCTAATACATACATCGATAGAGCTCAACTTTGTAATGCCGTTTTTGCTTGAAGCGAAACTAGGGTTGCCACCCCTTCGGGTTTCACTCAGATTCTCCGGTTTTCGGGAGCGATCTCCGGGTTTTATATCAATTTCTCCGGGTTGGTTGGGAAGAAGCATAATTTTAACTTTTTTGAAATTAGTCTTTGCAAAATATTTAAAAAGTCTCTGTGCGCGCTAGTTCAGATTTATTTTGTCCGACCAACCCTTCGTTTCAAGGCGACGAAGAGGATTTCACCAAACATTGCGGATTTCGTTCGCAAACCAATGAAAATGAAAAACAAATCAAATTTACTTCAAATTAAGGAAAGTAATATTTCGCTATATGCTACAATTGAAATTTTGCATCCCATTACTTCGATTAAATTGTTATAAAATGGTTTTTTGCAGCAATTTTACCAGATCACTTCACTGTTGGTGGTGCTTATCGACAGCTGCACCAAGATATGGCGGATTTGTTCTAATTCAACTGGCTAGGTTAACATCAAACGAATTTTTCCGGTGTTGTTGCTACTCCTGCAGCGACCTTTAACTGTTGGCTAGGGACGTGAGTTTTGCCCTTTTGTTGGGACCTCTGGTAATGAATATCCAACAATCCAATGTTAGTTGTGAAGTAGAGCAATGCTCATTCGATTTATCTACCACAGCGAGAATAGCTGGTGCTTTTGTATTCTGGGCCCTTAGCCGGGGAAGTGAAATGCTAATTAAACCGACAAAACCGTTCTCAAATGTAAAAAAATTGTAAAGCTTTCTTTTAACGCCATGTAAGAGTGGTGCGCAATAAGTTTGGCAACACTCTATGGTGATTGTGAGACAATTTTGGTAATGAAGGCGTACATATTTTACTGTTCTTAGATCATTAGGTAATAAAAAGCGACGAAAGCGTTCTAAAATGTCGAGCAATCACTTTGATTTCAATGTCTGTCTAGTTTCACTCATATTCTACCATCTCCCAGGTCAGTGAAAATCTCCGGGTCAAAGCTACTCCAGAGGTGGCAACCCTAAGCGAAACTGAGTCAGTTTCTAACCCCAACTGTTGTCAAAATGTATGAACTGACAGCGGTTGGGGTTAGAACCTGACTCATGGCGTTTTCGCTTGAACCCGAAACTGAGTCAGGTTCTAACCCCAACCGCTGTCAGTTCATACATTTTGACAACAGTTGGGGTTAGAAACTGACTCAGTTTCGCTTCAAGCAGTGATGCCACATGTTTTTTTGAAATGTCTGTAGACGAATAATTAAAATGTCTGTAAAAGTCTGTAGATGGTTGTGCAAATCCTAGTTACACTAGAATATTACTTTAAAAGTAGATTGGAAACAGAATTCCATTAAGAATGAATCACTCGTATTCGAATACAGTCATTCTAGTGCAATTTTGCTAAACACTATTACCCTTTTAAAAGTCTGCAGATCTCTGGTTACGTCTGTAGGAGGCTATCAAAAGTCTGTAAAATACAGACATGTCTGTAAATCTGGCATCGCTGGCTTCAAGCAAAAACGACATCAGTTTAGAGTTCAAGCAAAAACGCCATAAATGATACAGTAATAATATTCAACCCTTAAAGCTTCAGAAGGTTGTAAATTCTTTTTCTTAACCATTTTATAAAGAGTGGCAAAAATGTCGCAGACGTTTAAAATGAAGCAGACGTCTGAAACACAACGTTTGTAGGTGACGCAATGATCGATGCAATGCTGTTAGAGTGCAGCTGTCAAATACGTGTAACAAACAGTTACATAGATGGCAATAGTGAAACACTGAACTCCAACGTTCTTCAATTTGAAAGTTTAAAAAGGTTTCTAAGGGACTTTTTCTAGCCTGAATATCTGTTATCTGTGGCTATACTTCCTATTAATTACTCTTTTATTGTCATGTCAATTTTACTTTCTTCCGACTGCCGGTGAAAACCTTGTTGCCCTACCACATTGGTCCAACTCAGCTCGCAAAATATTTGTTTTATTTTGATTATAAAAGTCATTCGTCACTTTTTGCGGGTTAGGAAAATCTAACCTTATGCGCGGAGTTGGGAATCGAACCCAGGAGAGCTGTGTACAAGGCAATCAAGGAAAATAATTAGACGGCACCGGTGGTTAGCATGACCGCCATTCACCCCAGTTGGTCTAGATTCAATCCCAGCCGATGTCCATGGGTCGATATCTAGTTCAGATGGTGGAGTTACCTCTCTGGCGTCGGTGTTTGGCCCCGGTAGCGGAAATAGGCCGACGTAAAATAACTAGAACATTGTGAAGATAAATGGTAAACCAGAGGGATTCAGCGTCTTTAGTGCGATAGTAGCAGCTTGAGACGTTGGTTTCTTGTAAAGAGACTACAAAAACAAAGAGAAGACATGTTCCGTTAGGAATTTGAATTCAGGTATAGGCTTCTGCAGCTGAATTGAAATTCCAAACGGAAAATAGCGTCTCTTTGTTATTTTAGTTTCGTGGAGTGTCCCAAGGCTATGTGTAGTATGAAGAAGAAACAATAAAGTATGCGTGATCCGAGTCCGTCTGATCAACTTTGGCGTTGATTATTTGGTAAATTAAATCGAGTTCCTATTGACTAATCCACGTGAAGTTGTGTTAGTGTGAGATTGAGGTTAAATCGGGTGGAATTTTTGCCATATTACGTTAAATCAGGTGGAAAGTCGCTGCGTGCGTGTCCTATTTCGTATAAATATATATGTCTATTGGACATTGCAAGATGACGTCACATGAGTAAAAATGCTCGAAAAAATTACAGTTCAGCGAGCTTGTTTACATGGTCTTAGAATTTAAAACCGATACGAACTAAGTTTCGTGCTGGGAGAAATCAAATATTTTCTAAGTTCATGTAAAAAAGCCCTCTGAACCGTCAGAAAAGTGAGGTTATACATTTCCATGCAATGTTCTATACACATTGCAACTGTGTTGGTGTCCTAGACGTCAAATGAGTCAATTATTGACTTATTTGATGTCTAGGAAACCAACACAGTTGCAATATGCGTATAGACAACATACATGTAACGCGTTGTATACGATTCGCTATCTGATTTAACTTCATTTGAAAAAAATCCACCAGATTTAACCTCAATCTCGCACTAACACAACTGCACATGGATGGCATCGAAACACGTCGAAATGTCAACCGACAATAGGTTCATCCGGTGTGTTCATTTGTGCTTACATTTTGCTACCTGCCACCTGGACGTCAGTTTGACGCTCGGAATGAACTTTGTTTACATTTGACGAGTTTTAATGGTTTTAATTCGAGCCAACAACATCCAACCCCAGGTTCATCACTGGTGGAAGGCGAGGGATTTCCATTAGTTTGATCATTCTCAGGGATAGACCGTTCCAACATCAAATTATGGTCTTGTCAATTTTGGTTTTGTCAAAGTGCAAATGACGTGAAAACTCCAGATGATACCAGATAAGCTATAGGCATAGGTAAGCGATACTCTAGAAAGAGAACTGCGGAGACTGCATTTTGGGTTGGTTGGATTCGCGTTTAGCTGTCAAAAACGAATCCAATCGAACATTGCCTATCCTTATAACATTGGACGTGTTGCCATACAATGCCGGGGCATACGTTGCCAAAAATGCTGTTTTTTCCCGGCAGTTCTCTTACTATGAGTTTTTCTAGTAAATACTACTTCACTTCTCAAAAAAAGAGATTATTAAAAACGAAATTAATTTAAACAAAGTTTTGAATGTAGAAACTAGTACTTTCATCCTTTTTGAGGTTCTCAAGGCGTTTGCCACCAATAATATTATTGTACACACATGCATGCACCTTTATGCAGATTATTTTGAATCAGTTTTGCGTCTGTCAAATCTGCGACTCTTCGTTATCTTGTGCGGATACGCTCTTCTTCTCTTTGAGGCAGACCCTCGGTGGAAGCCCAACTCGAATTGGCAGTGCGCCCATTGAATATTTTACATTGTCGCCACAAATAAACTCGAGTGTTTAATTTTGACAATTAGCTTGCATTGTTTACATAGAGTTGAAAAAATTCTTTACGATTTTGTTCGAGCGAATCTAGTCGTCCACAATTTTTTTTAAGTCTATGAAGACCAAACGTAGGACGAAATCGATTCATGGTGAAGTACAATACATGGAGTTTGGTGAAACTTTCGGATCAGTCACCGCGATACAAGGCAAGCACTCGTGAACTCGCGAATAGTCTGACTGAATACGTTACAGGAAGTTCATTCGTTCACAAAAAAGCTTGAATTCAAAAACAATGCAAGTAATTTTTCCCTGTACGTTCGAGAGACTCGAAAGAATTATGTTATTGGTGGTTTTGACGTTTCTTTGTAAAATAATTGAAGCCAACATAAGCTGGCTTTCTGGCTCGGCTAGTTGTTAAAAATGACAGCGAGCGCGCTTTAAGCAACGTTCACATTGCTACGAGCCAATGTTCTTAACTCGACCTGAAAATTTTCGAATGCAAACAAACTTCATTTTGATGTGCTTAACTGGTACTCAGGTTATAAAAGCGTTCGGATTTTGTGGAGAAGAAGCGATGCAAGAGATAGCGTGAATTCTCATATATTGTTATTAATTACTTGTTTTGATTCCAACTTTTAAACAGTGTTATACAGTTCATGTGAACAGACCTTGAACATTTGAAGCGTAGCTAGCGCAACTGGCACTTTGTGGCAGCTTCAGGCAACAAACAGTTTTCACGGGGCTGATATTAGGTTCTTTACAGGCACAGTTAACCTCACTTTTCTTGACAGTTCACTTGTACTGTTTACATGGACTTAGAAAAATTTGTGGACGACAAGATTCGCTCGAAGCAAATCGTAAAGAGTTTTTCTAAGTCCATGTAAACAGTACAA
Source organism: Topomyia yanbarensis (assembly GCF_030247195.1). Taxonomy (NCBI): domain Eukaryota; kingdom Metazoa; phylum Arthropoda; class Insecta; order Diptera; family Culicidae; genus Topomyia; species Topomyia yanbarensis. Next base: position 342,019,989 of record NC_080671.1, read on the forward strand.
GCGAACTGTCAAAAATGAACACTCAGTTCATTTGTGACGTCACCTTAAAGTATTCAATTGGAGACTGAAGATGGGCCCATATTATTGGCTCGAATCAAAACTCGTCGAAATGTCAATTGACGATAGGTTCATCCGGGGTGTTCATTTGTGTTTACATTTTGCTAGCGTTGCCAATTTTATTTTGTGTTCGCCACCCAATGAGGCTACGCCACATCGCTTTTGCGCGTGCTGTCCGACTTTGCTACCGCTCAGTCGGACTTAAACTAGGGATTGCCCCTATGTTTGAGTAAGCCGGGCAAACGAGTGGATCGACGGCGGGTCGGTGTCGAACATGTAAACACGTCCTCGTTTGACACTATCGTTCATCCTTGACAGTGAATTTAGCCACACGGGTTAGCATTTTTGACAGTTATCCCAGCAAAAGGATAGGGATCAAGGTAGTTGAATGAAAAGTGGTCGTAATAATTCAAATAATAAAATATTTTTTTGTTATTTTGCGTATAAAACAGCGATCTTTGACTACGTATCTTCAACTTCAGCTGCACCAGAAAAAATCGAAAGCTGCATAGGGATTTACGACAACACGGCCAGATCTCGCAGAAGCGGCTAATTATATTAGATAGTTTCAAAATCGTTCCAATGAAAATACGCTGAGACACAACAAAGGGACTTTGGATGTAGGACTTCTGTATTAAGTGGCCAACAGATAACAGTTGCTGGGAGTTTTCTCCGTCGAGGAGTATGAAGACAACATTTTGGATTGTCGCTCTATTTCAAGAGTAAGTTCTATCCAAGGGGTGAGTCGCTTAGAACAATGTGCCATACACATTGTATCACCTACGATAACACGATAAAAGATTACGATTCACAGTAATACACGATCATTTCACTCGTTACCACAATGTGTGGCACAATGAGGCACACATTTGACAACTCAAAAACTGTCAACAAAGTGTAGTGGAATACTCATAGCAACCATTACTTTTGTTTTACTGAACACCATGGCAGACCGTGGCACACCGTGGCACATTGCGGCACAAGCTACCACACTATTTGTTTGTGAGCACAATTCGATTTGTGCTAAGCGACTCACCCCTTGGTTCTATCTTAATTTGGGAATGAATACATAGGTACTGAAATCTTGTATTAACTGCAAATTAAAACTTTGTGTTTGCAGAGGAATCTGATCACAAACAGCAGAATCTACGCTACACGGTTAAAGGAACATTTTTGATTGCAGCACAAACACAGATTTTCATTTCATCGGCATTGTGTTTGATTCAGTGTAGTTGGTCACTTTCTCGATACATGTAATAGGAATTAAATAAGTGATAGGTGATGTGTACGCCCTTTGCGCAACCCAATTGAACTTTTGTAACGCACGTAACAACTTAGCTACAAGTATTCTTTTATCCGTGCTAATATTCGAAACTCTCATCAGGCTATTAGATATTTTAGATTCCCTTCTCTGCTAGATCATGTTAATACTTGGTGAGTTTTGAGTTTCTTTTGAGACCATCTTTGCCTCTCGGTTGAGACTATCAGTTTCAAACGTAAATGTTATAGAACGAATCTTTGAAACATATCCCAAAACAATGAGAATATTATATTGAGCTTTAGATTCTCCTGATGTGAAACGATCGTGAATGTGTATTTACCTATAGTGGTGGTCTAAGCAAAAGCAGCGATATTTCAAGCGCATACACGAACGATTCAGGCTTTTCCATTTTGCCGCATTTCACACTCATTTTTTCAAAAAGCGACACTGTTACTTAGAATGCATATAATAGAATCCATAGCTCTAATATTTACAGTATCATAGAGCGTATTCGATAAATCCAATGTACAAACCTAAATATCAATTGAACTAAGTTATCGGTCATCTAAAACTAATTGTGCGACTATCATTAAGTTTTCGTTCAATTGAAAACCCTAATTACTCGGTAAAACTTAATCGAAAGAAGGCGCGTCGAATGGTAAATTTTCTACACTAATATGTTTACATGATTTATAATTACAGTGATAGTGGGAACATTCCCGCGGTTTGTTTTCCCCTTTCGATCTATTTGATTAGTTTCTTATATAGTAGTTTGATCCATTCCGAACTAATTCTGCAGCTGCAGCGAGTTGATCTGGCCCGTGTTTATGTACATGTCTCGGTCCTGATCAGAGATCATTGAGTAATTTGCGGAGTCGCGATCCTCGGGAATTGGAGGAACGGGTGTGAAGCTGCTATAGCTTGACTGTGAGTGTGTTGGTGGTGACTGATTGGGCATTCCCAGTGGGTCGTGCAGAAGTTTGGAGAAGGTATGGTGACCGCTACCCAGGCCAAGGTGTCCGTAGGGCGATTCAGCCGCTTTGATGTACGGCATTCGCTTAAGGAACTGGTTGGAAGAGTAGCGAACCCCATTGGGAAGGGTCGTGTGCTGGAGTTGGTGCCGGGAGGAAGAGTTCGGTGGAGTGAATGAAGACTGAGAGTGATAGTGGTGCTGTTGGTTGTGGTAACCAGCTGGAAGTGGCATTGTACTGCACTGAGGATATGCCTGATGGTTGTCTGTCGAACCTCGCGTCAAAGGAAGAGTCGCACTGGAAGCGTCTTTGCTGAAGCTGGACATTTTCATGTTAGTTGTTCGACCGAATGGCTCTTCCTGGATCGCTGGAGGAGGAGGCTTGATAATAGATTTATATGGACCCGATCGTGGTCGGATCACCACTTCGTCTCGTTCTTCGCCTGAGTGCACTCCACTGGAGGTCTCCGATGGAGCATCCCGGCAATCGGGTGGTGAGGTTGAACTTTCAGTTGAGGTCGTGTCGGATCGCGGAGTTAAAGCTTCATTTGGCATGCCAGAATCGGCTCGGCGTAAGCAACGAGGTGTTGAACCAGGTGCCTGGACAAATGAAATTCATTATTAAAAACCACGATTTCTACGGTATATAAATTATGTTACCAGATTTTCATTGTTGTGTACTGTAACGGATACTGGGGCCAGAGGACTTGCCAACTGTTCTGGTGATCGCAAAAATGCTTCGCGTGACATGGTACGCGTGATAGGTGGTTCAAGATCTCGGGTAGAAGCATACGTTACACTGTCATCGCGAACGCAGGCGAGTAGTTTGCCCTCCTCCGAAGTATCATCCGCGTGATCGGTGTTGACTAGCAGTTCATCGGGAGGAGGCGGATGATCTTCAAACTCGCCTAGTTGCAACAAATCACCGGAAGGTCCTCTTAGCGTAGCATAGTCTCCGTCATCAATTTCCCCCGTAACACTGGACATACGTAACGTGGCTCCACAGGGCGGATAGCTAGAATTGTGTAGAAGGTCAGTATAGGAATGTGTAGAGATAGCATGCCACAAAAATATAAATTGTACATATTTAGTATTCACCGTTGTCCGTCGTAAGCAGATGAACTGGGCGTATACTGAATAGGCATCTAATGTCAAGCACTATATAGTAATTTAATGAAACAGGCAATCAATGTATACAAACAAAAAGAAATATACAAAATTTTCACACACGCTAAAAACTCTAACGAATTGCAAGCTATGGGAAAACAAACACACAACACAACATAGCATGTAGCAACTTTGATTGACTGTTTACCGCTTGCCGTCATGTTCGCCATGGGCATGATCGGATGACGTACTGGTTACTTCGTTGAAGGTTACTTTTAGCTTGGGAGAGTTTGGAGCAATTTTTGGCCAGTAGATGGTTTCCTCTTCGTTGTTGCCTACGCCGTTACCTTCTCCGCCCGGTCCTTTGCCGTGCGGCGATCGAAGCAGAGAACCTCCGTGTCCTGCACGAAGAAGTGGTTGCGAGACTCCTGCACGAGTACCGGCCACATCCAGAGGTGGCAGTTTAAAATGCCAACGCCGCTTAGCCGTCAAACACAGCCACAGGACAATCCAGAGGAACAGATGAATCACAGAGCCTAGAGCTGCGGCGAGAATCAAGTTTTAGATTTAATCAAGAATTTTGAACACTTCGATGACTAACCTGCAGATAACACAGCTCCAGCCAAGCTTCCTCGGTAGGCAGCACTTAGGTCGTGTAGGAGAGGTGCCTTCACAACTGCGAGAGCTAACACGAAGCACAACGAGGAGCAATGGGCGAAGTAAGCCCACACGTCAGTGCTCTGCTTATCGGTGATCAGTCGACGATCGCGTATCTTCACCGCCAGTTTACCGTGGCCGTACAGGTACAGTACCATCGACGAAGCTATTGTCAGAATCACGGACAGAATGGTCAATGCGATTGTGACTGTTCCGTTTAAAATTAAGGCCGGCGCTTGCAACGGTAGATTTTGCCCGAGAGTTTGAAGCTTGTACAGTACACTGGCACCGGCGAAACTCAGCAGGATGTCTAACCCGTTAGCAATCATTTGCAAGCTAAATATGAATGCAAACATTTTAGAGGTATGCCAAAAAACGGACGGGTAGCGAACGGCCCACACCATTAAGGCAATAGCCAGGTTCGTGAACTCCAGGCTAGGTACCGACGTCCAACGCTTGGAAATGAATTGCTGATCTACTTTCAGAAACAATTGCAAAAACCCTGCAAAACCATCAAGTTGAACCTGTTTAGTCGTTAAATTCCCTGGGACGGTCCCTATTAGAAATGCTGGCCGGATTTCCATTCCGTTCTCGTCCTTGATAATAAACTCATCTTCGTCTACACTCGGTATATTCTCCAAGCTCTCCAAACTTTCGCTGCTGTAGTTATCCGATGTGAAACGTTTGATCTTTTTCGGTGTACTCCTGGAGGTTTCTCCCGTGGTGCTCGGCCGGATTTCGATGATCTTCGAGTTGGCCGTCACCGGAGTCGATGGTATGGCATTCTCCGGAAGCTTCACCGGTTTAATGATATGTGTATTGCTGTCTTTGGTAGGAGTTGCTTTCTTTATACTGCTTTTTGGGGAAGGTTTAGTTACGTCAGTAGTAGACGTGGTAGAAGTTGTAGATGTGCTGGTTTTCTTCGATGATGGTTGAACTTTTCGGCTATGGTTAACTTCAAATAGGGTGGTAATTTCGTGTTCTCCAACATCGTCGAAGTCAAACTCTCTTTGGGGTTGAAGTTCCAGTCTAGCATCTACGTCTTCCAGTCGATGCTGGTGGTGATGATGGTGTTGTTTATCTTTCCGACTTCCGCTGCTGTGCGATTTGTTCGCATGTTTACGATTGTGGCTAACGTTTTTGTTCCGTTCGGTTTTCTTGGTCGTCGTTGGACGCGTGGATGGCTGTAATGGGGTCGTAGTTTCTGGAGCGTTTGTAGTACTTGGAGCTGAAGTAGTCGTCAGAAGGTTCCGTACCGGTGGTAACGTATGCATTGTCGTTGGATTATCCAACACGTTCACGTTGAAGTTTTCCATTGTAGATATGGAAATCGACGATGGTGAAAGTTCTTTCTCCGCTTCCAAAGCTTCGTGCGTTCGGAAGGGCTGATAATCTTCGTCATCATCGTCACCATCGTCTTCTTCGTAGGCGGAGAATTTTTCCACAAGGTCACTTTGTTCGAAGTACCCGTTTCGGTATAGCTTTCTGTCGTAATCATCGTTGGTGGCATCGGGCAAGCGAGACGGTTTGGTAGTTGTGTTCGGATAGGAGGAAGTCATGAAGGACAGCACAACCAGCCGATCACTATGGGTGACCATAAAGTCCAGATCGGTGCGCCAAATGTCGTCTGCAATTAAATTTAAAAAAAAGCAATAAGTTATTACGTTGATTTTGCTGTTAGCAACAAGTTGCCAACAACCGTTTCTGAAACCGATTGAGTCGGAATCTGACTTCATTCAGAATTCCGAACCGGTTCCGGAATGAGTTTAACCGGGTAGAAGTTTCTTGTGAATTTCCATACAATTCTAGTAATATTCGGCGTAAAAAAACAATTTTTTTGGAAATTTGGATGAAACGAATTGATTGAAACTTTTGTACATTATAATGTACCATTTCAATAACATTCTGTAATTTTTCCATGCAAAAATTTCCACAAGCAACTCGGTGACGAAACTTTTTGTAGAACGTCACTGGATAAAACACGATTTGCGGTGTTAACTGCCATTCAAAAACTACTTAACCAATTTATTTCAAACTTTTCATGCACATTTTATATAAAAAACCTAACCTCTACGTAGAGTTTTCGAGATAATTCTCCAATTAAGGAAGTTTTTTACTCATAAAATGGCAAAAGTTTTCGTGAAAATTGTAGTTTTTCTTTGAAATAAGTAAAAAAACCCTTAATTGAAAAATTATCTCGAAAACTCAACGTAGGGGTTAGGTATTTTTAACATAAAATTTGTACGAAATAAATCGGTTAAGTAGTTTTTTTAATGGCAGGTATCACCGCAAATCGCGTTTTTTCAGAGACGTTCAAAAAAACTTTTCGCCACCGAGTCGTTTGTCGAAATTTGCGCATGGAAAAATTACAGAATGTTTGGATCAATTCGCTTGTTAAATTCAGCCGGAATGCTGGCTGGTTCTAATTCGTATTCCGGCTCCAGTGACAAAACCGATTCTAGTTTAAATTGGTTGTATCACTGCAGCCGGAAGACTAATTAGAGCCAATCAGACTTCTGGCTCACCGTCGGAAGCAAGCGAATCTGGGATCCACTCGTTTGTCCGGCTTACTCAAACATAGGGGCTATCTCTAGTTTAAGTCCGACTGAGCGGTAGCGAAGTCGGACAGCACGCGCAAAGCGATGTGGCGTAGGGTGGTGGAAGCAAAATAAAATTGGCAACGCTAGCAACATGTAAACACAAATGAACACTCCGGATGAACCTATCGTCAATTGACATTTCGACGAGTTTTGATTCGAGCCAATAATATGGACCCAATCAAAACTTGTCGAAATGTCAATTGACAATACGTTCATCAGGAGTGTTCATTTGTGTTTTCATTTTGCTAGCATTGGCAACCTCCCAATAGGGCCCATATTATTGGCTCGAATCAAAACTCGTCGAAATGTCAATTGACGATAGGTTCATCCGGAGTGTTCATTTGTGTTTACATTTTTCTAGCGTTGCCAATTTTATTTTGTGTCCAGCACCCAATGTGGCTACGCCACATCGCTTCTGCGCGTGCTGTCCGACTTCGCTACCGCTCAGTCGGACTTAAACTAGGGATAGTCTCTATGGTTGAGTAAGCCGGGCAAACAAGTGGATCACAGGTTCGCTTGCTTCCGACGGCGGGACGGTGGCCACCTCGCCCGGCGGATCCTCAGCGGCTTTGCGCCGCTTCGGTTCCTAGGTCTCTGTTATGCGGCTAAGCCGCATCGAAATGGTACCCCTTCAACATTCTAACTTGAATCGGTTGTGTCACCGGAGCCGGAGTACGTATTAGAACCAGCCAGAATTCCGGCTGAGTTAAACTGGGAAGTTTAGTAAAATTTAATCTGGAAATAAATTTTTTTTGGCAACGCTCCAGCACCCCGTTGATTTCACCACCTGGGCGCCAGGTTGACGATATGAAATGAACTTTGTTTACTTTCGACAAGTTTTGATTCGAGCCAACAACATCCAGCCTCCCAATATGGCAACGCTACATTGCTTTTAACACTTGATGCTCGACTTAAACTAGGAACAGCCCCCATGTTTGCGCCGGTTCGGCCGGCTATGTGGTTAAACCGCATCGTACTCGTACACCTTAAACACCTTTACGGGAAGAAAATCATGACTAACCTTCTAAAATGGCGAACTTCATTCAATTCTGTGGTCTTAGCTTAGGTAGACTGTCCGCAGTCGCACTTCGTGATTGACCGAATGAGTGAAAATGCACAAAGAACTAAAAAATGATGCACGAAATAAATCATTCTCACTGTACATGTTTCTCTGACTCAACATTTTCATAAAATGGTCAATAACGATACCGGTCACGTTCAATGCCGTGCTACCGGGGAAGAAAAGGAATTGCAGTGTATCATTCGTTTTAATAGAGACCGGGACTGTCACGAGGAAAGAAAAGTACTATGGTTCTAAATTTTTATAACTTTCCCTACCCAGCTCTCTAGCTAATTGAATGTCGTTAAAATGTAAAAAAAAAGAAAATGTGACTACATATTAGTCGAAATAAAAAAGGAAAAAAGGAATTGTCTTAGTGAGAGAGGAAAAAGATCAGGAGATGACTTGGTAGACAATACGATCTTAGCAATATTTACGAAAGCTGTTTGCAATTAATTTCCGAAAAAAAATTATAGAGCAACATGAACTCTAGACAGTCGGTTATCGGGAGTGTTGCTTCTTATTTATACTTCCAAGATCATGCTTAGATTTTATTGGTTTGGTTTTTCAGTACTAGTTTTCAGTTTTCGTTTAGCTTGAGTTTGAGCTTGTATGAACGCTAATCGGGGTTGCTATCAAAAGGAGAAGAACAAAAAAGTCGCGAAAAAATTATTTGAATGTCGTTAACAAACCCAGACTATAACAGGAAACTATAGATTTTATTCATGAAGAGAATGTGAAAAAAATTGAGCGGCCTAAAATAAACAACAAAATGCACTAACATCCTCACGCGGGCGTCGGTTGTTCCCCTTCCCTGTCCGCACACAACCAAAGATTCCATCCGTTCTTCCGCTCAAAACGACACTGAGTCAGGTCCAACCCCAACCGCTGTCAAAGTGTAATGGTTGGTGCCAAAATCCAACCCCAATCTCGTGTTCAAGCAAAAAGTGTCTCGTACCACGCTACGCTATGTCCACTATGGTGGCACAGAGGATAAGTCTCTGGTCTCATAACTTATTCGCAAAAATTCTGGGAAGGTATTGTAGTGCCAAGGCTTTGTATGGTTACATAGGTTAGTGGGTTTACCCACTACTCGGGTTCTTGTTTGCCCGGCGGACTCTTTTTTTCAGGGCGGCCTAGGTGCCTCTACTGCAATTTCGGATTTTCGTAACACAACAAAAAAAGTAAACAAACAAATAAATTACTAAATTTACCGACTTTTATTGACCTCCTCTTCACTGCGTTTCTTATGGTCCGCTGCTGCTGACGATGGCGGACGGTTTCTTCCGACCGACCGGGACTACAACGTCCGCGTTCTCCTGTGGTCGTTTCGTTCACTGCTCCGGCAGCGGTCCTTGAATTTTAGTTAGGGAGGTGAGCTTGGCTCCTTTGTTGGAACCTCCCTAGTGACTGTGGTGATAAACCTTTATCCGCCCTACTTCGTTCATCTTGTCGGTTAACTGTGGAGGAGAGCTTTGCTCGTTTGACTGATCCTCCACAGTGAGAACGGTACTTGTGTCACGGGTCCTTTTTGTTTAGCCGGGGAAGCGAGCGACTCCTTGACAATTAGCTTCCGTTATCCGGCGACCCAACACCACAAAACACTGAGCACCCGGACCACGGGCCGGCACTTTCGACGGGAATCTACCGTCGCACACGCGCACTTCACCGCACTGGTTATTGTGGGGGGAAACTGTCCCGGAAAAACAAATTTATTCGGGGCGTCTGTTCGATGCCGTGGTCCGTCACTATCTAAAAACTATCACTGCGATGGCCGCCTTCCACCCGATCAAAAAAAAGTTCAACCGTCTCGCCTCATAACTGTGCCAAGAATAGGGGGAGGGGTTATCCAAAAATTCTCATATTGTAAGTGTTATCGAGAACCGGATGTCGCCATCTTTGATTTCAAAATAGTGCCAAACATCCATTTCCATCATATGCTCGGCAGGTCTGTTCCAAAAAATATTCATATTGTTAGGGTAATCGAGAATATTTCTCAACCGGAAGTTGTCATCTTGGGTTTTACCTTTTTTCCCAACTCTATCCCAAATAACGAACACTTTTCTTACGAACTAATTCAATTTACGGTTCGCAAATTTCTGTCGCAATTATGTCTGTTAAGAATGGTAGGTATTGTGAACGGGGTTTGAGCAACTTAGTCTTATCTCAGACCACTCTGTGTACTTATGACACTCAGTCTTTCGTGTGACAGTACTGAAAATAATTTACACACTATGGAAAACTCTGCGCGACAGAACCCAAGCCAAAATACCTACCACAGCAAGAACAAACTTGAAGGTTTCAGTATCTTCAGCAAAATCACAAACGATAGTCCAAACGGTAACATCTTCCAATTCAATGACGACTACATCCAGTGATATTGAAGCAACAACCAACACTACTATCGACAAGACAGGAAACAAGGAAGATAGATTCACGACCGTAATTCGCAAACCGAAGAAACTAATAAAAGCAAATAACAATCTTCAAGGCAGCAGCAATGATGAAAGTGTGAATGAAGACGACAATCAAGGAAGTGAGCTCAATTAAACTTTTTTCAATTTAATTATAGATGTTCTAAATTGAACGCCTTTTTCGAGGTAGAAAAATCTCTAATCCTATGTGCAGGGTTGGGAATCGAACCCAGGTGAGCTGCAACCAACTACACCATGCCCGTCCCCTTAAATGAACCTCAGAGGTTAACAGGGTATACTGCAGGAAACGTCTCATAACTCGATTACTGTGAGTGACAGAGATAACGTTATTTCTGCGAAATTTATAAACATACTCTCCTCTACAACTTTGTCGAAGACGGCCAAGTGCCATCTCTTTCGGCTCAAAAGTTAAATTTTCTATAGCTCACCATGATCATTTTTTTAAATGATGTCGCCAAAAGATGGCGCTTTTTACACACACAGACATTGTAGAATAAGTAAAATCGGTATAGTGGACAGTTTTGACTCTGAATTAAGTACCTCAAAACTTGAGTATGTTCGACAGATCACTATTCGGTGTTTCACTTGTTTACAATACAATGCCAGCAAACTTCGTGGCGAATTCAGGACATCAGGACTAATTTCTGCACATGGTTGCAAGAGGAGTTGGTAATGTTGACAGGACCAACTACTCTTGCTCGCTAAAGATCGGATGGGTCACTGTAGTGTTAATGTTTCACAGACATAGACTTTTCTTTTTAGGATTCGCTCATTTCTAGTGAAGTACTATTTACTAGCACAATACTATTGTTCTTTTTCAAGTTTTTTGGAGAGCTTTAACCTCGCTGGGTCATTAGCCTTTACATACAATTGTTATTGCTTCACTAACGGACAATTTAAAGCAGGCTGACTCTATATGGTTTGATTTAAACAGTTTTAAATATTCAATTTTTCTAATCAAGATTCAAACAAATATTTAACCCTGAAAAAGGCAAGGGGTCTTAGAGGCCCGGCTAGTTACAGTTCTCTAATTTCAATGAACTTATAATTTGAAATACAAATGATCGAGCGTTTTCGGGCTTTTGATTCTCTCACTGATGAAATGACAAATAGAGGCTTTTGATTTCATTGAGCGATGCTTCTTGAAGTCACAAATTTAGCTTGCCTTTTTAGGGGTTAACTGGCTCTCGACGTATATTATATTTCCTGATTATACATCATATTAACATGATTTAATCTGTTCCACAATATTCCGCCACGTCACTCGGTCAGTTGCTGCTTGTCTCCAACCTCTCAGGTGCCAGATACTCGCCAGGTTCTGCTCCACTTGGTCCAGCCACCGAGAACACTGCGCTCCTCTCCGTTTTGTACCTGCTGGGTTGGAGATGAAAACCAACTTTATGGGGTTGTTGTCCGGCATCCTCACAACATGCCCCGCCCACTGTACCCTTCCAGCTTGAGCTACTTTCCGGATACTTGGCTCACCATAGAGTCGCGTGGTTCATCCTTCTCTTCCACACGCCATCCTCCTGCACACCACCGAAGATTGCTCTCAGCACCCTTCTTTCGAAGACTTCGAGTGCTTGCAGATCCTCCTCGAGCATTGTCCACGTTTCGTGCCCGTAGAGAACCACCGGTCTAATCAGTGTGTTGTACATGGCGCATTTCGTGCGGTGGTGAAGCTTCCTGGATCTCAAAGTGGAGCCCATAGTGAAGCCCATGTTAAGCACGACTTCCCGGCTGATCTCCCGGCTGGTGTTATTGTCCGCAGTCACCAATGAACCTAGATAGATGAGCTCGTCAACCACCTCGAACTCGTCGCCGTCGATCGTAATATTACTGCCCAAGCGTTCCCTATCGCGATTGGTTCCGTCAGCCAGCATGTACTTCGTCTTAGACACTTTTATCTTCAGTCCTACTCGTGCTGCTTCACGCGTCAGTCGGGTATACAGATCTGCTACCGTCTCCTTGTTTCTACCGATTATGTCCACGTCGTCAGCGAAGCACACGAACTGTCCGGACCTCGTGAAAATCGTGCCCCGCATGTTGAACCCCGCTCTTCGCATTACACCTTCCAGCGCAATCAGGACAACCCATCGCCTTGTCTTAGTCCCCTGCGTGTTTCAAGAGGACCCGAGAGGCCGCCCGAAATTTTGGCACAGCACCTTACACCATCCATCGTTGCCTTAATCAGTCTTGTCAGCTTCCCAGGGAAGCCGTTTTCGTCCATTTTTCATAGCTCCACACGGTCCACCGTGTCATATGCGGCTTTAAAGTCGATGAACAGGTGATGTGTCGGGACCTGGTATTCACGGCATTTTTGGAGGATTTGCCGTATAGTAAAGATTTGGTCGTTTGTTGATCTGCGGTTGATGAAACCGACCTGATAACTCCCGACAAATCCATTTACTAGCGGTGATAGGCGCCGGAACAGAATCTGGGATAGCACTTTGTAAGCGGCATTTGTCACTGTGATCGCTCTGTAGTTTTCACAGTCCAATTTGTCGCCTTTCTTGTATATCGGGGTGATGAACCCTTCCTTCCACTCCTCCGGTAGCTGTTCTCTGTCAAAGATTTTTTTCGATTAATCGGTACATGCTTTCCGTCAGTTTCTTTGGACCCACCTTGAAGAGTTCCGCTCCTAGACCATCCTTACCAGCTGTTTCGTTGTTCTTGAGCTATTGAATAGCCTCGTTAACCTCATTCATTGTGGGCTCCGGTACATTCCCGTCGGCTGCGACACTGACATAATCGTCCTCCTCTAACGCCCGATTGTCCGCCTGCGCACCATTCAGATGTTCATTGTAGTACTGCCTCCACCTTTCGTCCGTCAAGATGCCACCTTCCTTATCTTTACACATTTCGGCAGCGGGACAAAACCCTTGCGAGTCATTCAGTTTCTTGAAGAACGCCCGCGTTTCCTGAGAGCGATACAGCAGCTCCATCTCCTCTCTCTCAGACTCTTCCAGGCGCCGCTTTTTGTCTTGAAAAAAACGAGTCTGCTATTTTCGCTTACGTCTATATGACTCCACGTTCTGACGAGTGGCTTGAAGCAACATCGCTGCGCGTGCTGCATTCTTCTCGTCCAATATCTGTTGGCATTCGCCATCGAACCAATCGTTCTGTCGACTCCTCTGTACGTATCCCAGGACGCTCTCCGCAGTGCTGCTTATGGCTGCTTTAGTCCTGATCCAGCAGTCCTCAAGGGGAGCATCGATGAGCTCCTCCTCCGGTGGCAGCGCTGCTTTAAGATGCTGCGCGTACGTTGGTTTCCCTCAGTCGGTCCAGGTTATACCGCGGCGGGCGCCGGTATCTTACACTGTTCACTACGAATAGTTTTGGATGCAGTTTAACCATCACCAGATAGTGATCTAAGTCGATATTAGCGCCCCGATAGGTCCTTAAGTCGATAATGTCCTAGAAGTGCTGTCCATCAATCAGAACATGATCAATTTTCGTCTCTGTTTGTTGCGGGGATCTCCAGGTGTATCGGTGTTGGAAGAAGGTGCTCCTTATGGCCATGTTCTTGGAGGTGGCGAAATCGATTAGTCTTAGGCCGTTCTCGTTCGTCTGTTGGTGGGTGCTGAACCTTCCAATTACTGGTCTGTATTCCGCCTCCTGGCCAACCTGAGCATTAAGGTCGCCGATGACGATCTTGACATCATGTCTTGGGCAGCGATCGTATTCACGCTCCAGTTGAGCGTAGAATTCGTCCTTGTCGTCATCGCTACTTCCGAGGTGGGGACTATGCACGCTAATTATGCTGATGTTGAAGAACCGGCCCTTGATCCTCAACCTGCACATTCTGTCGCTCACCAGCCACCATCCGGTCACACGCTTTTGCATCTCCCCCACCACCATAAAAGCTGTTCCCAGCTCGTGTGTATTGCCGCAGCTCTGGTAGATGGTGTGGTTCCCGCGAAAGACCCGCACCTCTTCCAACACACCTCCTGCAGCGCCACAATGTCGAACTTGCGGTCTTTCACTATATCGGCAAGTATGCGAGTGCTCCTGATAAAGTTAAGTGACCTGCAGTTCCATGTCCCAAGTTTCCAGTCTCTTGTCCGTTTCCGTTGCGTACGTCTGTGCCAATTTTGTTAATCCGAAATTTCTTGTTGAACTTCCTGAGCATGCTATTTTTATGGGCGGCTAGCTAGGCCTGCGCCAACCTTGCAGTAACGCTGAAGGATCACGGAAGCAGAAAGATTTGGGCTAAGCGCTTATTTAAAGGCGGCGCTGGCTCGTCTTGTCAGGGCTGCTTTGTGGTATTTAGGCGTAGAACGTGTAGGGCCCACTACTTCGTCCTACCACACCCGCAGTCAGCCCCCGCTACTGGTTCGGGTCGCGAATCACAACTAGTTGCTATCGCGACTAAGCATTATCCACCACCCGCCCGGTTGCTTGCAGCTCAGCTTCCCACATAGCGTTCCTCCACCACCACGAGACCCGGGCGGTTCTCGACGTACGTTGCCGGTATTCTTCACCCTTGGCTATAGGAGACACAAAACAATTGTTCTAATCCAGACGTCATTTCTATGCACTCGTACTCCATTGTAACAGTTTTCTAGCGGCGACAATGTGACCCAGATTAATAAACACTATTACCTTCGGCAAGTCTAACGTAAAACAGAGACACAGAATAATAAAACTTCCATCTCCTTTTTTCTTAATTTTCTGACTATGGATAGTATGCAAATTAAAATGCATAATTTCGCAATCCTGTCTGAGCTTTAACTTCATCCAGACACTCATTAGAAAACGGACGGGAAAACTAGTTTGAGCGACGGATGATGGAAAGCTCGTCTTTCTTCCGCTTCCCAGCACAGCAAAAAGCGTTTGCGTTGTCGAGAGCACAAGTGACGAAGTGTCCAACCATGCTGCATCTATGAATATCAGGCAGCAGGCCATAGACCCTATCACTGACAGGACTGTCTTCCTCGAGGGCATGGACCTTTTAATGAAGGTGAGAGTGATGGAAAGTTTAGTTTTAATCCTAGATAAACAAGACGAAAGCTTCACTCCATCGACACCATAATCGTAGTGTATAGAGGTTGTGCATATAGGCATAGAGCAAATCGTGCATGAAAACCTCTAGGACATCGCATCGTTATGAAGCTGATATGCTTCCTGCCTCGTGACGTTAACTCTAGCCGGACTGAGAAGAATATAGCTAGACCATTCGTATACGTTTAATGGAAAATTTAATTATTGTATTTATGTTACAAGCAGACATGATGAAGTGAAAGGTAAATATTGATTTTGAGAGTTAAGAACTGATGAAAATGGACATTCTGTACATCGATCACTTCGTTATCACTTTGTTGTGACAAACCAGACGGTTGCAATAAAACACGAAGGAAAATAAATTTTCTAGAATACATGAAGTCTCATATTTAATCAAAAGCAACCGAAGCTTCACACTGAAATGATGGAAGCCACTTTTCATTTTGTTGCTTGCACCGCAAAAAAAACTTTGCACAAATCGTTTTGGTTGCGGCGCCACTAACCGCCATAAAATAATCAGAAAATTCCCCAAACTGTTATAAACAATTACGACCGAGGTGGAAAACTGTTTTCATAAGCCACCACATTCAGCTGAGCGAACGAGTTCTTAGATCCATCAGCCTGACCTGGTTGTAATCGCGTGCTTACGCTGATTAGACAACTAGCAGCACGCCGGGGGGATGCGTATAGCGATGAGATTACGCTGGTCGGGTGTGAATGTGCAAAGAGAAAGTTTTCCACCACGAGCGATTGGGAAAGGACTTTTTCGAGACTCACAGAACGAAAAAGGGGTGTTTCTCGGAGGTGTGACACCGGCAAATTTATGAACAAAAGTTCTGCTGCACCGAGCTTCATAAGCGCCTGTGCATGTAGGTACCGACAATTTGCGCCGTGGATGTCGCTGGTACAAACGAGCGAGGACGACAAAAATAGTATCGCTAAAAGTTTTCCCATCACATTGTGATGGCGCTCTTTGAATCGTGATCCGAACTACCGGCAAAATTGCAATTTTGTCGAGGAAGTTAAATCATGCGTATAGGAGTTGGATCATGTGCTTTCGAATATAACATAATTAATTTGGGCCAAGTTCCAAAATGTTATCAGCATGGAACTGGTCACTGACTTTGCGTTGTTTCTCGGAGAATCGTTCGACACAAAACAACATCATTGTTCTGCAAATAAATTAGAATCTGCGTTAGCTGAACGCTGCTAATTTTACAATTTAAATTTATTAAAACCAGGAAAAAACAATTAGAAAATATTTTCTAATCGGAAAAATTTTACAGCTGCTTTTAAACAGGCACGCAGTTTTACATACAAGAATAGATAATTGAATATTATTAAGAGTACGCGAGAGGAGGGTTAAATTAAAGATATTTTGGCGTTGAAAATGCCTTACTACACTCTTTGGGGTTGGGTGTCATTCTAAAATCTAAAATCAAAGATGTCACGTTTTTGCGTCACCATTTTCTGATGTCTATGAATGGATTTCCGTCTTTCTATCACCAAACAATTTGGAATAAACTGAAATTAAGTTTTATTGCCATATAGTTTACGTATTTTAATAGAACACTTTTGTAAAACCTGTAAAAATGAATAGATATCGGAAACGCTCCCATACATGAGTCAGTATATTCCGGGGAGATCCATCAATAAGGAGCACCAGCGGCTCAATCAAATATCACGAGATTATAAATAGAGGTGCGACGTGTCGATGCTTGGGTTCCAAACGAGCAACATCACGATTGTATCGTTCGGACAGTACAATAAGCTGTAGATGCTGACATTTCTGCAACCTTAAACCCGTTCAAATGCACCCGTTTCTTTGCTATGTGAAAAGTTTACCGTGCGCTGCGCGACTTCAAACTTTGCATGCACGAAAATGGAAGTGCGGTAGATCTCGAGTTGTGTACACACCGTCACTATTGTGCGATCTCATGACAAAGGCCATTTTGGGGTAAACTGAGTTAGATATGCCATATTACTTGTCTGAAAAATTTCTACAAAGTGGCGCTTTCAGAATTTTTACATTCTACTTGGTTACTGAGATATAGCAAGACATGTGTTGAGAAATTGTGAGTTTTGCTTCAAATGATTGTGTCTTGGAATTGGCTCAAGCTATCTTGATGTTTTTGATGATTTTCAATGTGACACTATCTGAGAAACACAATGGCATAAACATTTTCAAAATAAAAATATGCGAATTATGAGAAAAATGCAGTTCATGTTTTAAACTGAAAATATAACATATTTGGCAACACTGTCACAAAAAATTACTATATTTTCTAGATTCCCGATCGTGCGCCTTAAATACGACCGTGACCCGCAAATTCTGTAAAACAACTTAAGCGTGAAAACATATACATTATCAAGGAGGACAGTTCCGATCAGTGTGGCCACTTTTGAATGAGATTAGATCCGTAGATTTTGAGTTTACCTCCCAAAATCTATTTTTTTGAGGAATTATCATATCTAAATTTGGATTCTTTTTTAATCCCAATTGTTGTAGCGTTTTGCTATCTTGGAATTAACTTACTCGTGTTAATAAAGAACAAATTGGAGCCCTGGGGAGTTTTTTCAGCAACTTCACTTAATACTTTTCAGTTTTAGATAAAAAAATAGTTGATATTTGTCTTTGGAACATAAATCAATTTTTCTGTTTTCATTGAAATTATGAAGTTATGAAACAACATAATTATGGTTAAAATTTTCTCTTGATAAGTTCGGTTACAATTCTTTATATTATCGCGAATAATTAAAAAAAATCACATCCTGATTAGATTTGCACATTACACTTTACATATAGTAGAACTAAAACCGATTATGTTTTATAGGTTAAAGTGCCTAATTTCACCCTATTAGGGAAAGTGCTTCAAAAATTCATTAATTACTCGGTCTACAATCGATGGAATGCGTACAAACTAGCATCACCAACTTTGCTTCCTTGTTAAGAACCAAGATAATAACACAAAGGCCTTGAAAACAGTGAAATGTTCGTGATTGAGCGCAACGAAAACTAGAAGCGAGTGCCCCTAATGTTGCCCTACCATTTGACTCAATGCATTGAACAAAGATGGCAGACGCTGATCTAACCAACGGCTTCAAGTGGGTAGGGTGATAAGAGAAGGTAGGCTCATTACCCTACTTAACCGGCAAGTGGAGAGAACATATTTTTTATCGGTGCGCGAAAGAGAGAAGCATGCAAGTATTGTTAACTTACGTTGAATGCGAAACGAACAGCTGTGCTGCAGAAACTCGTTAGCTGGTATATGCGAGAAACCGAAAATATGAAGGTTCAATTACTGAGAATTAATTGACTAGGAAGAACTCACATCAGCATAATTACGATCTTTAAAAAATAATAGATCAGCGACATGAATGGCAGATCCCGGCTGGCCAAAATATCACGGTCATTGAGTGATCTAGTTCGGACTTTTAAGAAATCTTAATGACCAAACAGCATGCTCGATGTCTTGGTAACTCTTACCATACACGCCTAGTTCACTATCAGTGATCCCAATATGAAAGAGATGTGCATAGTGTGTATAGCCAGCGAACGTTGATGATCCGAACTCCTACGAAAATTCTCTTTCATGGGCGTGTATTTTATGCAGAACGTGTAATCTGAATGTGAGAGAAACACACGTAAAGGAATTAATACCTTGCGCACGTGGCTGATGGGATATCCCTGAAATGGAATTCGATTTCGGGCAATACGTAAACAACGCTACTGTATTCGTTCCACATTGATAGTATGAGTGTTTGCGGTTGAATTGAAACAGTAGCTCCCATGCTCAGTTACAGAGATTATAGTTATTTGATACAATCTTTTTAAGTTTCCTTGGTAAATACCCTGCCAAGATCAAATTAGTGTGCGAATAAAATTGGTGACATTTAGTCTATTTCCTTCTTGGTGAATTCGACACACGAATTTGCAGCCAGAGTTCAATAAAATTCAAAGACACCTTGCATTGTTTTTTTGTAAATCTTTAGCTCTGTGACAGAAACCACGGCTTGTGGAAACAACAAATTATACAAATAGTTATTTAAAATTATACGAAACTATTCGAATAGTTACTTAGAACTAACGGCGAAGTTTATTTGAGATAACAATTGCTACAGAATCGTAGGCTCCTTTCTTGGGCACCTTTGTCGGAGCAGCAGACACTTCAAAAATTGAGTTTGATTCTGTCAAGACCATTATTTTCGCATGACACTAGTGCATCTGGGAATTCATCGTTAAATATAAGTAAATTATGTAGTTCTCAATTTTCTGTGTATAAACGGAGTACTACAAAAATTTGGGATGAAAACTCAACTTTCATTTAATTTCAACCATTTGACAGATGCTTTTTGCTGAAAATTCAGCAATTGGGTTGTCAAAATGACAGCACAGTGACCGAATTTTTAGTACTCTGTGCTGTGATAAGTCGGTGATTGTGCTGTCAATTTGACAATTAAATTGCAGAATTTTCAGCAAAAAGTATCTGTCAAATGGTTGAAATTAAATTGCTGAGTTTTCAGCACGTTCATTTGCTGAGTTTTCATCCCAAAATTTTGATGTGTACCTTCCTTGCAAAGTCTAGAGTTTATCGCATCGAACTACCCCGTGTTTTCGAAAAAAAACTAGATCGAAAAAATCCAATTATCGTTTCGTTGGAATGACGATTTTCGCCTAAAGTTATGTACCAATTTTGAGCGAAAAAGGCTCACCTATTTCTCGAGCGCGGGATCTGCACCAACGACATCTAGGTTCACAACTGAATTTTAGTTGTTTTTGCCTGCAAACTAGCTACATACCCGGTTATCTGTAGTCTGCTGTACGTAATAAGCCTTGCATGTTTGTATACCAGTTGACAATCAATTTCCGTCAACGACCGCACCTAATATCTGAACAGAGCAACAGGGAGCACCAGCGATATGTATGGAGAAAGTTTTGTGTGTGTCCGTAGGCTGTGGGACTTCAGTTGAATACGCAAATCGTAGAACGTGCCATTTACAGCCGCACACTTCATTTTATCCCACGGCTGTATTCGTTATCACATGTCACTAATGTCACTAGTCTTCCAAGATATAAGAACTCGTAACAACCTGTTGCCGCGTTAATTTCTATCTTGCTGTTTCTTTATCAACTACAATTTACTTTATTTTGCCAGAGTTTATACTCAGACCGATATTGGCAGCCTCTCTTAAAGGGCACAAAAGCCTCTTCCACTGCTCTACCTGTCGACTCCAATGGTGTCTAAGTCACCCAGAATCCAAAAAGCATGCGAGATCTTTTAATGACGGTGGCGTTTCTTTGCACAGCAGTTCTTGGCATCGCACTTTCAAGCTCTTTTCAAGCACAAATCAGGAAGTGCATCGTTCAGATTCAATACAACAAGCGTCATAAACGAGTCGGATGTTTAGTAGTCAAATTTGTAGCTTGTTTTTAACCAAAACTATTCAATTTTTCCGGAAGTCAAGTTCAAGCATTATCTGGGACCACAGCTGATTTTATTGCACTGAATTATGGACTACCTTGAAATCCACAAACAGGTGATAAGTTCACAAGTTGTATTCCCAAAATATAGGGTTGGTCTTCTAAAGAGCAACTATTAAAATCGAGAGCCATTACTTTGTTGTATTGTTTCGTATTCGTGTAAAAAGATCAATATTGAATTTCCGGTTATAAATATAGATAGATAACTCAATACAGATATCATAACAACTTTTTCGAACATGTTCAAAGTTTTTGGAGTTGGTTTCAGTAACTGCACAATTTTGAACAAGATTTTCTGTTTCCACAAAATATCCCAATGTTTGTTTCACCTTCAGTCTTCTCTCCTATAATACTATTCCAGACTATCTCGATGCGAATAATCTGTTGAGTTTATCGGTGATCTATCGCACTAACGTCAGAAATATAATGAAGTTCAGTTATAGAGTCCGACAATATTTTATGGATTTGCATATCATCGAAGAAATTATCCACGTTTTCAACCCAGAGTTAATATTGGCTAAAAGGTACCAATAGTATTACCCATTTCCCTTTATGAGAGAAAGCCCTCATCGTCCATTATAGGTATTCACGTTGCTCTGTTCTCCAAATGAATGAACTTTACGAACTTAAATTTAAATGTTCTTGATTGAATATCTGTCAAATTTTGCTGCAATGTAATGCGGGATTGTTGTCAATTCCTACTCAAATGTATCAACCGATAACGGTTCGATCGGTTTCGGAATCTAAAACATGCATGATTGTCTATTTCATGTCATGAAATGAAAAGTGATTGAAAAAATCGAATGCGTATTATTTTTACTAAACTTCCGTAGAATTCTGAAGAAATTTTGAAAATTCCGTAGATTTCACGAGTTAATCCGTAGATCCGTAGAAACGACAGAAATCCGTAGATCTACGGGAAAATCCGTAGGGTCGATCCCCCTTTCGATGAATACGATTACTCGAGAGACAGTAGTTCAATTGACCCGCAAGCAGCAGCAGGTGATGTATCCAAAGGATCTCCACCATGAAAGAGGATCTTCGCGAACCGAAACATTCTGCTATTACTGAATCACGTGGGTGAATTAACTGAACAATGGTGACTTCCGTAAGCCATAGCTCCATTCTAACCTTCATTAACTTTTCCACTTCACAAACACTCGATCGAGTAGCACAAAATTTTAAGTACAATATAGCTGTCGCGGGCCGGATTAGCAGTGTTTCATTAACTTCGCTTATGGTGGCAAGATTAAGATAGTTGAGTTCAGCTGCTAGAAATCTCAAAACCTTGAAATAAAAATCAAATCGTAAATCAATTTGACTGACATCAACACCAATCTTATTATTGATGCGGAAATCGGTTAAGTATTCGTAAAGACTGGAAGTGAGCTCTATCTATATGCCCAGTTCAAAAAGAATTACCCATTATACGAAGCTAACTTTGTACAGCAGAAAGCAGAACGAAACTTGAACAGGTCGAAGAATAAACTGAACAGAAAAGTTTTAATAACCATGTAGTAGCGTTGTACTTTTTGGTTTTTTTTCTCTCCATAAAAGTCAGACCAGGCGGCTGTCTAGACGATTGGCCCGTACATGAAAGGCTGACAGGGATAGCGTTGTGCAATAACAGAACGGGATGAGCAGAAGCCAGCTCGTTATCTTTAATTACCGTTCCGATTGCGAGTCCTTTAACGGGTATTTTTTTTGTGAAACTGGACACTTTCTGGATAGTGAGGATTAATTATGACAAATACTCGCAGTTAGTTAGAAAATAACAGTTCCAGTTTAAAACAGTTGTTAGTTCAGAACAAGTTGAGTTTAGAGAGAAATACAATTTATTGAAATTTGATCAGTAATCTTTGAAACGTAAACAGAATGATTTATTAGTCGTATCATGACTGTGGTGCCAAATCTGTCTCTTTATCGTAATATTTTTTGTGTAAAATATCCCCATTCACCTAAGCTTGTAAATCTCATTTGTCAGCGGATTTAAAAGATCAGGTCGCAAAGCTTCCGGTCGGTATGAAATTAATCGTTCCCAGTCCAAACTGGACTGCACAAGGGGAAGGACTTTGAAAAAAGAATTTCATTTCACCGTTTTATTAACCTAATGTCAAGGTGGAAACTTTTTCTACCGCGTCGCTTTGTTTTTATACAGATTTTTTTTTCTTTTGTGAACTATACCTGACAGTTTCCTCACTCCGGAAGCAGTGACCGGATGGGGGATTGGGCGAAAACGATAGACGACCATTGGGATTGGGTTTGACAACAGCGTTTGAAGAATTTCGTTTTTTATGTTTTTTATGCTCGCGGCAAATTACCTTAATTAGATTTACGCTCACAACACGGCGGAGGACGGGATCCGTTGGTTCGTATACCGCCGGGTGAAAGCTGTGCTGGCGTCTGGCTAAAAACTGCCATCTTTGTTTAAAGCATTGACTCAAATGGTATGGTGATAATTGATGCATTCAATTCGAGTATTCGTTCCGCTCAAACAGAGGCATTTCACCATTCTCAGGTTATTTTAACTTTTTTATTGGTTCGTAGGAACAAAGCAAAGATACTGATGCCAATTTCTACGTATCCCATCGATTGCAGGCCGCGAAATAAAATAGTACGATACCCTCCCTAATAGGGCCAAAATAGGCACACTACCCTATTGAAATTAACTTAACTGATGACAAAAAACGTCGTAGTATAGCTTTACACTTTACTTATCTTGATGCTAAAGAGCATTATTTTTGCTGGATAAAAAATGGAATTATACAAAATAAGTTGTACACTGGACTACCTAGAAAAAAAACGAATTTTTGAAAACTCAATCGGCCCACCCCTTAGTAAATTCCTAGGTCCACCGGGAGTACTTGCACCAAATTTGAAGCAAATCGGACAAGTCTAGCTACCGGACCAATGTCCCTGAAGTTTGTATGCGGTTTTCGACAATTTACATGGAGAAATACACTAGCTTGCATTTTCACCACTAGATGGCACTGTATGGATCAGATTATCACTGTAAGTGAAAATAAGAAAGATAATTCAATTGTCTACAACTTTGTCGAAGACTGCTAGTCAATGCGGCTTTGTTAAAAGATGTTTTTAAACTTTTAACGAAGTGATGGCTGAGTCAGTTTTGCATGGGGCCTAGCAGTGCGTGGTTGTGTATCAGGACTCGATTCGCACGAACTTAACATTTTTGTGAAATAATGGTTAGGTTTAGTTCAATACCATGTTCAGAAGAATTGTAGTACACAATTCGAGTTATGTTTTGGTTAGAAAATTTTAGTTCCACCTATGGCTCCATAGAGGGCGCCAACAGTAACTTTTCAAAGGAGAGATATAGAATATCGAGGTCTTCGGAAGAATTATTGCAAAATACCTGCTATACAACTTTGTAGAAGAAACCTAATTTATATCTCTTTGTTGAAAAGTTAGTGTTTGCGCCCTCTATGCGGTAACATGTGGGACTAAAATGTTCTAATCAAAACATGACTCGTATTATCTATCTATCTATCTATCTATATATATATATATATATATAAAAGTCAAAGTTTGTATGTATATGATTTATAGACTCCCAAACGGCTTAACCGATTTCCGTAAAAAATTGCACAAAGTAGGTATTTGGTATGGGGCGTGTTTGTGTGCTATTAGTTGGAGATTATCTGCCCGCCAGATGGCGCTTCGGAACAAATTGTGTTTTCCTCATATTTCATTGAAAGTCGCAGCAACGCGCGATGGGTATTAGCTAGTTTACTATAATTCTAACTATGAATATGCTATTGAGCTAAACCTAACCATTATTTCACAAAAACGTTTAGTTCATGTGAATCGAGTACTGATACACAACTATGCACTGCTAGGCCCCATGAAAAACTGACTCAAACATTTCGTTAAAAGTTTAATAACATCTTTTAACGAAGCCGGATTGACTAATTGACTCGACAAAGTTGTAGACAATTAAATTATCTTTTTTATCTTCACTTACAGTGATGAAAAATAAATTTTTACACTCTTACTTTTTTACACACTTAATTTGAATTACTGGGTACTGTTCAAAACCCCAGTAAAATTTTACTGGGGTTTTTAACAGCAAACCGTTCGGTTTTTGACGAGGTTCGGTAATGTTGGTACAATTTTGCCGAACAATCAGTCAGTATTTTACTGGATAATGTTTATGTACAGAAACAAAAATTGCTGTTAAATTCATTGAAAAATATTGCGGGTTTCAGAAAATTATTCGAACAATAACCAAAAATCGCTAAAAAATGGAAACTTTACCGCAATCTTTTAAACAATTTGCTGACAGCTCCGTAAAAATATCACTTTAATATGCAAGTCGTCAAAAGAAATTACTGAAAAAATTTTGGTTGGCTTAGTGTGTAGTTATTCTCCCACGTTCTTAAAATCTTCCACAAAGTTGTTCGCGATATTGAATCACATATTTTTGCGGAACAAAGTAACTTCCTATTTAAAAAGATATTTTGCGATATTTTTATGGTAACTTCCAGCTTAAATAACTCGTTAAGGAGCAAAAGTATATGGTTTTCTTTTCAAAAATCGATGTATACATTTAAATGTGTTTAATAATGTTAATAATTTCTTTCTAAATTCGATATCAATGTAGTTCAGCTTTTACTCCCGATGACTGTAACCGTTCGCGCTACGAGTCCCGAAAGTTATTGGTAAACTCGGTGGTTTATGCGCCACTCTCGCTATCGAGAGACCACCGGTCGTTTTCGCTTGCCCGACTATTTTTTTTGAGAACTCCTCAGGGGACGACTCCAACGGCTATTCTTAATTCAATCTAAAGCTCGCCAAATTAAATTCGCCACGGTAAACTCGCCAAATCAACCACCAAACCTGTAAACTATTTCGCTCGTTTGGTTAACGCAGGAGGTGCTGTAAAGAACACTTTCGGTTCGAACTCAAACGCAAATAAATGTAACTTAATGAAATGCAATTTTATTTAAGGCAACGTAACGTAAAGGAACTGATTTTAATAAAAATGAACGTATGGCAACTTGATCTAATTTGAAATCTTTTACTATTGAAGTTCGTTCGTATCGGACAGTTTTGCTCTAATGGTGGAAAATAAAAACACTCATGGCCATGAAAGGGTTTCCACCTACCTGCGCGCAGGGTTTGTAGCTGACGATGACGGGCGATGACTGATGACGGAACTAATGGCGTTGACGAATGGAGTGCCACCCAGCTAAACTCATTCTGGAACCGGTTCGGATTTCTGAATGGAGTCATTATGGATTCCAAATCAAATGCAACAACCGATTCCGACTCAGAATCGGTTGTTGCATTTGATTTGGAATCCATTCTGACTCCATTCAGGATTCCGAATCAAATTCCGAATGGTTTGACCGGGCACCAGCTGTATTCGATGGCGACGACTGCAGATGTCACCAAGCGTGATGGCGTCTGACGAAGCTTCGGCGGCGAGAACGATGGCGGCAAAAAGGACGCTCGCAAGGGTAGATGCGGCGCCTGACGCTCGACTCGTGTGCGATATGGTCGAAATTAAAGTTGCGGAGCGTGGCGCGGCTGGACGGAAGCTTCCGATTTATTCTCACGAGAGCAAACGTGACGACACAAGGGACGTACGTTTCCCGGGAAAGTCTTCCGCGGAGGCCAACGTGTTCTGGATGGCCTTTGCGTACTAAGATTCCGCTACGGACTACC
This sequence comes from Topomyia yanbarensis, assembly GCF_030247195.1. NCBI lineage: Eukaryota > Metazoa > Arthropoda > Insecta > Diptera > Culicidae > Topomyia > Topomyia yanbarensis. The sequence continues at coordinate 342,046,313 of NC_080671.1, forward strand.
TCAGAACGGAATGAAACCGCCCGTTTCGGACTCGGCACCTCGGTACGCTTTTGGTTACGTACGGGACGGGGGCCGACTCTCGGACTTCGACCCACGAGGAAGTTTAACGTAGAAATCAGGTCGGCACTCACAAGCGGTTATTGGTGGCCGCTGTGTGAATTTCGCAACAGTATAAGCGAAGTTACCACCTCTCTGTTTGACTACCACAATGGCGGGCCTTGACGAACCACATGCGTCTGTTCACACTAAACGTAGATGACGCCTCCTCCGGCGCCGTGGACTTCCGATGGTCCAAATTATTCCAGCCCGTACAATATAAAGCGCCCGTTGGACGAGCGCTGCTGTCCAACGCGAACTCACATTAGCAATTTTTAATTATAATTTCATGAGAAAAAACGTTACATTTCTTGTAGTAATCTGAGGTAAAACTCAGAAGTTGAACGCTATGACCAGTGTTTGGTCGAAAGAACTAAATCAGAGATACCGAAAAGAACTATTAAACAAAATTAAGCTAAACTCACACTTCACTAAATCACCTTTATAACTCTTAAGTCAGTCTCAAACGAATTTAAGCACTGCGAAACGCGTCCAGAACTTCTGGATACCAGCCGAACTGTTAACGAAATGAGCGAGTAGTTCAAATTCCTCGTCTACGAAACCTCTGTTCGACAAAGACCTGAGGCGGTTACTTTCCGAGATGGCGATTTTTTGATGTGGCGGTTATATACATATTTGGCGCGAAAATAATCTCCATAACACAACGTGGTTCATTTTATATTTTCCAATAGAGATAATAGCCGTCTTATAGCGCTACCCTTAGCCAAGACATAACCTTTACAGTAAAATTATGGCGACTTTCCGATACGCCTTCTCTTTGGTTTATATTTTGTGGCATCTGAACTCAGCTATAATTACTTTATTTTTAATGCATAATTTAAAATTATCTTTGCAATAATTGTCGCAAACACACAAAACGTTACATCACACTACCAAGTTTTATGAAAATTTGATCAATGAAATTGATCAAATTTTCATAACTTCACATAACAAATTATTATTAACAAATGTCCTTAAATGAACTTAAACGGAACGTAATCTAATATTGGTCAGTAATCATTTTTGTGGCTAGTCAAATTAACGGTGGAGCTGTGCAGATCCTTGCGAGATTTCATGGATGTATTTTCTGCTAAAAACCCTAAACCTGAACGAAAAATATCCAGCCATTATAATAATGGGCTAGTTTTCATCAATAAACCAATAATTGGAAATCTAAAACATGAAAAATAATCAGTTACATCATCGGAAGACTATGTCTGATGCACTGCATACGCTGAATATTCCCTAAACTCTGACTTTACCATTCCCAAACACTCCGTTGGTGCAATGGCAGAACGTAAATGGAGATGGGTCAACACCACATCGGGCAACTATGTCCGAAAAATTACGTGCGTTGACACTTCCCTTAAACTTGACCCGAAATCCTATCACTACCAATCATTCCGTTGGTGCAATGATATAAACGTAATTGGGAATAAATTTAGAAACAATATCGGTATTCACAACCGACTGAAATTGAAGCCAGTCTATTCCCTAAAATCACCACCACTAATCATTCGTTGATGCAATGGCTAAATGAAACGTAAATAATTATTTTCCGACTGTATTCATCAGATGTCACTTGTCTGACCTAAAATACACTTCGGAAACGTAATCTACCCAACAACCCCTAAAAACATCGCATTAAAACTGATAGCATCACAGCACAAACCTACTGTTGATTGACAACCTGCACGTCAAGTGTGTCAAAATCGATACGGTATTTAGTAAATGTCAAAATTCATAATATCAAGTGCGAAATGTGTGTGTCGCGAGTGATTTTTTTGTCCTTCCGAAATTGTTTGGATTTTCCGGAATCGTTGCGAAACCAGAAGAGTTAAATTTTTTTAAATTCATTATCTACCTTTTTTCGTTTTATTCTGCAGGTTCCAACGTGGGATTTTTGTCCTCAAACATATGGAAACAACAATGGGGGAAAAACGACCTTTATTCTAGGTTATTCCTAGAGCGAACATGTGGCCATTGACCTTGAACTTCTCTTTGTGAGAATAAATAAAAAAGACTGCCTGCAAGAAGGGATTTTTTTTGAAACTCTCCGAACGTGTGGGACGAGCCTTCATTGCCCCCACTTATTCATTTTTATATTTATTTCGACAATTATTGAAAGAAGCGATAATATTACAGGTAAGTATCGTTCCTATCCATAACTTTTCATTACTCTTTCCTAATCTTTTCTTTCGACTTTTAGGTATGGCTGAGATAAAGAGAACCGGTTCAAAGGGAAAATTTTGGCAAAAAATAATAACTTTGAACTATTAAAAGAACGACCGGTTACGGGTGAGTGTTTTTTACTTACCTAACCCTACAATTTAAACTAACACATTAACGTAGCCATTAAGTAGCTTTGCTGAATTGTAAAGGTCAGGCAGATTCATGTAAATTAACCTAGTATTAAGCGTTGCGCTAACCCACAAACTTTGCGCTAACCCTCACCATGTTAAAATTTGCAATAATGTTTCTAACTAGCGTTAGAACTTATTGGCACCTTTTTCCACTACAGGGATGAATTTTCCCTAATGTTTTTTTGTATCTAATTTCTTTAGAGTTGTACAATGCCACAGAAAGTGAATGTCATAGCTCAATAAGAATTTTGCTTTTCGATTTCTATAATCTTTTTTTTCGGTCGCTCCGAAAATGTAATATTTATTCTAGCTAGTAATTTCCCCGTAGGTATTTTTTTAATAAAATTTTCTTTTTTCTTCTTAAAAACTGAGTGTTTTCTTAAAATTTGAATGATTTATTAAAATATCTGGTGCAACGTGTTCAAACTTTCTGTTCCGAACGCTTAATCCAAAGTCTTTAGAAATAACAAAAAATGCGAGCTCTTGATTTCACTCAAGCTCCACTGTAGATGTCACGAAGGACATAAATAAATTTAAAAATACTAATTAAAATTGTTGCAAACCTGCTGGTGAAATTTTCGTTATTTTTTCAAGCTTCTCAGTATCACTTGAGTATTAAAATTTACAATACACGCTTCCCAAACACCCAATTGGCCACGATCCGTATTTGGACCTTGTATGTGATCATAGATCTCTTTCTTTTTTTGCACACAGTATATCAACGGTGGATGTGTAATTTATGATGATTATTTGCTACCTAAATAGAGAAAGATTTACACAAGACTGTTTAGATATAGATTTTCCTAGTATAGACGACGACAGATTCGCCCTTTGGCACTTCAGGTCAAGGACAGTTATAAATTTTTAACTGTTTCCCAGTACTTCGATACAGTAACTATCTTTGCCTGCGAATGGGATTCCTGTGATTAGTTGCTTGATTTTTCTGATAATTTACAAAATTTAGCAAAGCGCACTATCAATGTTATCCTTCGGTTGAAGAATCTAGAGAACGAATCAAAGATCATGGTTTAGCAAATTGTCAGTGGGATTATGTAGTAGAAGACTCGATAGAAGATGAAGATGATTGCCGTAGAAGAATGTCGAAAAATGAATTTATCTGAACAGAACGTGGTATTTTATCTAGCTGGAATGATATAGCGACAAATATCTGAAAGAAAATGTGCATGCGTTTAGTTTCTTTGCGGGGTTGGAAATTACAAGCGGAACATTGAATACCTTAAAGTTTTGGAATGAGAATTTGGAGATGTTACAATGCCTAGGACCTCACCTGCCTACATGCCATCAAACTTATTAAAAGATACGTTATGTTTCGTCTCAGAGTGAGTGGAGAAAAATTTTCTCGTGAGAAAAGATTCGACAGCAAATCCACGGATGCTTAACATTTAATAAGATGACATATTACCGTTTCGAAAAATTCTTCTAAAATAAATGATACATTACTTTAATCTTCAACATGTTACATTTTTTTCGAGTCTTTCGCGATGATACACCGCTACAATTGGCCTAAAACAGTGTTTTAGTGGACGCCATTGCCTGTCTCGTCTGCAATTGTAGTATTTGATTCTGACGGGGAGTTCTTCCGAGAACCTAGCTCTACAGATCTAGTAGGACAAAATTCGAAAAAAATATGAGAAAGGTCGTTAAGCATATACAAAACTTAATAGCTCTTATCAAGCTTATGTCTACAAATATATTGTTTCATAACTTGATAATTCTACCGAGTTCATACAAGCAAAACCGATTATTGATACAAAGGTATTTGATCTAAAAAGGCGCCTAATATTGTTCCATAAACATTTGTCAGGTTAATGCTTTGAGGAAAAGTATTCCGCTTGCTTTTTTTCAAAAACAATTTTTAAAAAGTATATTTTTCCACTAAGGTTTGAACTGAAAATCTACGGATTTATCCTCAAGCAAAAGAATCCAACTATTGAGACTGGACCTAGCTCAGGTCTGAACTTGGTAAGGGAAAAGGGGATGGGTTTGATCCGGGAACTTTTATCAAGCTCCACTGTAGATGTCACGAAGGGCGAGTTGAAGATATCACGAAGATATCACGAAGGACAAGTTCCGGATTCGAGGTCTGGACCTAAATCGGAACCAGGCATTTGGAACGCAAGACGAAGACCCGCACAAAGAATCGTATAGAATTCTAGCTGGTTCTGCTCGATACTAGCACAATACTGTGGAATCGACCGGTATATATGGCATAAGAAGAGAGTTGAGGTTTACACACGCTGAAAAATTGTTTGGTTTTGTGATGCACGTACACGTAGGGTTACCGAAGTTTGCCGTTCAATCGTTTAGTATCTTTGCGGTAATATGGGTTTAATACCGCAATGCGCAATTGCATGCTCTATTACCAAGAACAGAGTGGAATCCTTCCCAAAAGTAATAGAAACTTGTCCGTCGGATTTTGGGTGCAATTTTCATGTACTTCACAGATGCATTCACAGCGGCACCATGAAAAAATGACGGATTTTAACGGTTTTTGTGAATAAACAACTAATATGCGTTTATAGAAATTTTACGATAAACCGCTACTATATTCTTTCATATTAAAACGGAAATGCAACCAATAGCAAATGACTTATACATAAAAGGTGTACGACTCAAATTTTTGGAACTTTTCTTCCATTAGCTATTTTCTATTAAAGTTTCGAGTAAAATCAATTCAATGGATATTGTTAACATTAAGTAAGTTTTGAAACCGTTGCAAAAAATGGGGACTGAAAAACATTAGCGGCAGGGCCGGCGGATAGCGTGGGTAGTAGGGTAGTACTACCCACTCGAAAATAATCGAGTAATTACCCACTCAAAATTTTGGACCTTTTCATAAATTTGATATCTGCCACGTATGTATCTCGGGCACACATTTGAAAATATCGATGCACAACAACTTCATTTACACACTGCAAGTGATTTAATGTAAATGTAATGCAAGCGTGTGTATTGCGAAAATGAAACAAATCCCTATTCTATTACCCTCACCCTATGCTTACTACCCACTCGTGCTAAAAGTGAAACGCCGGCCTTGATCAGCGGCGTAAATAGATCTTGCGCACGTAACTAGAAAATCTGGATTTCTCTCACCGTGTCATTAGAAAGAACCTGAGAATGGTCGAATATACGGTAGGTCGTGTTTTGCAATGGTACAACGAACGTTTGGATCTCCGTATACTGCGAAGGATCACAGGTGGGTAGTCGAATCTTGCAAGAATCCCAATAGTTGAGTAAGAGACGTGGCGAAAAAACTGCATTTAATCAAAGCTGTTGGGTAAGATGCATAAAATGTGGAAGACTACACACGTACAAAGTCCAAAAAGCGCAGAATACAATTGGGAAATCACATGCGCGATAGCTCTACACTCAATTGTTGACGAAACAGTCATGGATGAAGAGACTTATGTGAAAGCAGATTTTCGGTAGCTTCCTGGACTCCTTTTCTTCACTGCTCGTCATAAGTTCGACGCTTCTGAGGATGTTAGAAAACAGAAGTTATCTAAATTTGCCAAAAATACATGTTTTGGCGACAATTTGCGCGTACGGTAAGCGGAGCACCTCGTTCGTGGCAGCCGGAACGGTCGATGGGCAGATTTACTTGAAAGAATGCCACCAAAAGCGTCTACTCCCATTTCTGAAATCTCACGACGACCCTACGCTTTTCCGCCCGGATTTAGCCTTGTCCCATGAAAGATGTTCTTGAGTGGTACTAAGCTCATCATCGTGATCGAAATATCTGAATCATGACCGAATGTATTTCAGATTTCCAGGCTACTCGACCTTGGGTTGTGCCGCCCAGAAATGAACGAAGAATTATTCTCTCAAACAAACCTGTTAACCGATTTTCCATGCAAACTCCCATATAAACATTGAAATTTTTAAAGAGTCCGTAGACACAACCGATCGGTACCAAAATTTGTACAATTACTAAGGGCCATAAAAGGAATCAGTAGAGCCTGGTGGAGCTAAAAGTCAAAAATTGAACCAGTCTAATGAACATCGATACCACGAAATATTTATTTTTTGGTGTCGATACAGTGTATTCCAAGATACTCTTTCCTATTTTTACATGTTCAACCTTACAGCCATGACAGACTTAGCTGCTGTTCATGCATGAAAATTTCGGTGTTTCTTCGGTTCCTATTACTCCGAATTTGTGCAAGAATGTATAATCGTTGGAAGCATTGAACAATAACTTTAACTCCTGTATCTGAACTGAACCCAGCCCAAACCGGCTGTTTGTTCGAAAACATCCTCCACTCTTTCACCCATTCTAAATTATTGTCTTTCCACCGACAGAGAAAAATCTGCAACACAAAGGTACGCGACACTCCCGCTTTATCTTAGCTTTGTTTGCATTGAATTCTTTCATTTTCCTACTGTTCCCCAACCTGAATCTTTGTCCTGGTACACCGTATACGATTCGAATGAAAAATGGAACCACCTCGCAGACACAACAAAAGCTGAAAAGCGTACTTTTCCCCGGATGAATTATTCATTGCCCTATTGCGGACGGCGCTTCTCACAACCATTTTCAACTCATTTAACTTTCCGACCCGGTGAGAATTTTCCATAGTTTTCTAATCGTAGGGGAGGGTCGAGTGAAACGGATCACCTTCTGCAGATCGAAATAACTTACTTTCTCGACAAACTTATAATTAGGGCGTAAAAGGCAAATGTCAGCAAAATTCAGATTGAGTAGAAATTCCAGACGAATCCCAGCAAAGCTGATGATAGCAAACAAAGGAAAGAAATGTTCACTTTCGTTGACTGCTGTCAGCTGTGCTGTTTGGGTAATAATGGTTTCTTCGACATTTCTTCTGAAAGTGAATTTTGACAGTTGGCTTTTATGCCTTATTCGTAAGTTTGTCAAGGCATATACAGCAACCGTAAACGTTGGACTCGCAGCGGGAAAGGTGTAACTGGGTTCAAGTCACCAGATTTGACGGCGAAATACGGCATACTGCTGTTAGTTTTCTGTTAGCATTTCCGACGGTTGCTGTCGCTCAGCAGCTTCCACTTTCTTCTTATCTTGCTTGGATACTATTTACTTGGCGGGTTTCGAGAAAGCTTTTGAAAGTACAATTAAGTTAAATCAAGTCGGTTACACAGTTCTGTACTTCTCCGCAGCAGAAACTGTCGGATTTGGCATTCACTCTTTCGCGATGCATTGGCTGGAAAATTGCATTCTGTCCGGAACGATTCGTTTCCGTCGTGATGCGAATAAATGAACTAATTATCGTCATTTATTATGTTTCTCGTTCATTGCCGTTTATTGACAGTTGACTATGGCAATTTAAAAAACTACTCCAATGAATGAATGCTAGTTGTTCACGTTTAAACCTGCGAATACAAAATGTTGAAATGAATTTAATAAATTAAATTATTCTTTTAACACTTCCAATTAACTTGCAATGTGAATACAGATCTGACTCTGACGTTTAAATTACTCACACTAATGCTGATTTCGTTTTAAGATTCGAGTCGCTCTAATATTCACAAACCCCATATAAAATTGACAGTTCCGAACGAACCCAGAGCGTTATAAAACATAATTCCGTACAATCGGCAATCATTACCAACACCAATGATAAATTGAAATCATAAACAGCATAAAGAACATATTGTAACAAAACTGAAAAGTGCAAACTATATCACTTAAATGTAAATTCAATGTACACAAAACAAAAAGAGATAAATAAAAGCAAATTTTACTACTACTACTACGAACCCAGAGCGACTCTGATTTAGCACTTCTAGCAGTTCAGCCGATTACGGCATGTGTGTGTTAAATAAATTAATGCTCTACTGAAAAACCCTATCGGATAAACCCAATATACAGATTCTGCAACTGGTCAAGTTCGAATATGTCTGTCCCATGATCACTGTGTATACATGACAAAAACTTAGAATTTCATGGTAGAAAAAGAGAGCCACTGTGTGCTAAAAAGCCTTGAAACACAAATCTGAAAAGCCGCCCGCCTCGTCGATCATCTCAACAATCTAATGCTGGTTGCAGAACTGGTGGAGAAGCTTCCCCCAAGTTACAATTTGGATTGGGTGAGGTGAAAGGCAAAGAAGGTGCTCCGTTGAAAAAGTTTGCCAACTTCGTCACCGACATAGCGGCCGATGCAGTGGCGTAGTAAGAAAATTTTTCGGGGGGGGGGGGGGGGATATGAATTTTTTTGTATGTATATGAAAAAATGTTCAAAAACATTCTGAGCAGGAAAAAAATGTTCAAAACCAACAACTCAGGGAACGCGTTTGGGTAGTCAAGGTAAGGAAGCTAGCTGTTGGCATAGAATTAATGCTCTTCCCATACGAGGACAATCTGGGCGGCAAACTTCAGACTGTCTAATATACGGAGCCCTTCAGTTCCCTTGTGTAATTCAGTACCACTTCTTCGTTGAGCTTCCGACTGGTTCGCGAACTACTCGGTCTAGTCCCCGACGATAGATCTAGCCTACTCCGACGAAAAGTTCCCCGGCGAGAGAAGTTTGAAAGCGAGCCAACCAGCCAGGTGCTGCGGTCAGTTCGGCGATTCCGGTAGAGTAGGGCATCCGGTTTGCTGGAGCCCCGGCGCGGCTGGTGGTGTATCGTTGCGATCTACGCGGTCTCGTTCCCGGCGGTGAATCTGACTGTACGATGACGGAGAGGTCCCAGACGAAAGAAGTTCTTCCGATACCGATTCTTCAGTAGTACAACTTCTTGAGCCCTTTGGCTCCGTGACCGGTGCCATTTAGCATCGCAACTCCTTTAAGCCCTTTAGTTCTCTTCTTGGGCCATTTAGCACTACTTCCTTGATGATCCATTCAGCTCCTCGACTTGTTCGCGAACAACTCGGCCTAGTCCCCGTCGATGGACCTGACCTACTCCGACAGAGAATTCCCCGGCGAGAGTTCTCCCGAGATGGAGCTAATCGGCTAGGTGCCGAGGTCAGTTCGGCGATTCTGGTGAAGCAGGGTGTCCAGTGCACTGGTGCGCCGATGACCCGCGACTAGTGGTGTCTCATCGCTGTCTACTCAGTCTAGTCCCCAGCGGTGAATCTAGCTTACGCTAACGGAGAGTTCCCTGGCGAACAAAGTTCTCCCAATATCGATTCTTCTTTGGTTTTCGCTATTTTTCTATCGGAACAACCGGTGGGGTGCCGTGGTCAGTCTGATGGATCCGACGACTCATACTCTCCGCTCTGTTGCAGTCTACTCGACTAGCCCTCGGCGGTGAATCTAGCTTATTCCTGCGGAGAGTTCTCTGGCGGTGATTGCTCTCCCGAAACCGTTGTTCGATGTTCATTCCGTTGTAAGACGGTCATGGTCTACATCAGCGGTTCTCAACCTTTTTCGTACCACGGACTCCTTAGATATCACACTGGGTTGCTGCGGACCCCCATATGTTATTTTCAATTTGTTAGGAAATATGACTTGAAATTTCAATATGCACTCGGAAAATATATTTTTCTTCGCGAACTCCCAGCAATGACTTCGTGGCCCCCTAGGGGTCCGTGGATCCCAGGTTGAGAATCACTGATCTACATCATATCTCTGTTTACTGTGTTCCACGTCTTTACGTCGCTTGTCATTCTGTAGACTACATTATCCGGGTTGATGTCCGGTCCTACCGTTTTAAGTAGCTCCCTGCACGTCACTTCAAACCTCGGACATTCAAAGACTCTCCTCGGACATTCAAAGACTTCAAACCTCGGACATTGAAAGACGCTCCGGTGTCTCCTCGACGATCTCACACTCCAAGCACAGTGTTGACGTTGCGTACCCACACCGATGAAGATACTCAGGGATTCCATGAGAAACCGGCCGACCGCAAAATATGACCATCGTAGATTCGAACGAAACTTTGCAGGTGTGTTCGGTGTATGAATCTCCATGATATTCTCTGGCAATTGGAATATTTTGATACAAGAGCTATTTTTCAAAAGGGCGTAAACGTTTCTACGTGTATAAATTTCAAAAATTTTTTGTTCGTTCACTGTATTTTATACAGCGAAACTATCTGAGAACGAGTTACAGGGTATAAATACTTCTATCCAAAAAAAATACACTAAAAAAAATGTGCCATTTTTCAAAAAAACAAAAATTTATGTTAAAAATTTAAATTGCGAAAAAACCCATTTTTTAAAATTTTTCTATTTTGTATACGAAAACCTGAAGAGAAAAGAAACATTTTGAATGTGATTGCATGATGGAGAACTTATCGGTAAAAAAGTTTTTTTAACAATAACTTCATACATGTTTTAAAATTTCATACTAATTGAGATACAAAATTGTAATTTTATTACAGAATATAATTATAAGCATAATTTAAAATCAAAATGCATTTAACAAAAATCTTCCAAAATGTGATAGTTTTCGAGATATTTGGAATTTTGCTCCATCAAAAACAATTAATTCGTGTAACTGTGCTCTTTTTAAAAGTTATTCGCGTTACCCAATCATAAATTCTCAAAAATCTAATGTTTATCGTTTTAAAAACGTAAATGCAACTTTTTCAGTGTATTTGAATCATGGAGAAGCTTTCAATAAAAAAGTTTTCTTAACAACAACTTTTGACATATTTTTATAATTCATACTATTTGCAGTCAAAAATACAATTTTCTTTTTGAATATGATTCTAAACGCCTTTTTAAATCGAAATGCTCATAACAAAAAATTTCTGAAATGTGGCATTTCCCGAGATATTTTAACTTTTGTTTTAACAACACAATTATTTTGTTTTATTACAACCTTTTCATAAGTTATTCGCGTTTCTCCATCAACAATAATAAGTTTTTCAAAAGGCCCATAAACTTTTCTACAACTTTTCCTTTGACATCAAGGCGATATTGTAAACCATTTGAAAGCTACATGAAAGTAACCAAAATATTATTTAACCATAGGGTCTGATGATTAAACTATATAGTTCAAAAAAATTCCTTTTCGCGGTTTCATTGTCTCCGTCACCGACACCTCCATTTCTTCAAGTGTCTCGCCGTTAGTGACACATCGTCCACGAAACCAACGATTTTCACTTTCCTGGGAAGCCGCAATGTTAAGACCCCATCGTACATCTCATTCCAAAGTGTTGGACAGAGAATGGAGCCCTGAGGAACGCCCGCTGTGACTCGCATTGCCTATTGCCCGTTTGTTCGTCTGGTACAACAGTGCTCTACTCTGGAAGTAGCTGTTCAGGATCTGGCTCATTCTTTTATGCCACGCTGCGGTATTGGTCTATTCGAGGTTGCATGGATCGGTGACTTCCCACACTTTAGCAGCAACATCAGTTTCCGCACCTTCCTCATTTCGGGGATTACCATCATCTAAAGACTTCAGCAGTAGCATCCTTAACATGTCCGGATACGCCAGGATCGCAGCTTTCAGCGCCACGGTTGGTATTCCATCCGGACCGGGGGTTTTCTTTGATTTTAGTCACATCGACGCTTCTTTGAGCTCGTCGTTAGTCACTTACCACTCGGCTGTGTTACCTCCTTCTTCTTCGTCGTACGGTGTCGGTGACCAGGTAGTTGAATCGTGATTCGGGAAGAGACCCTCAACGATTATTTTTAGTTTTCCCGGGTATATTTCAGGTGGTGTCGCAGACCCTCGTCTTCGTCATGACGACTCAGTACGCGTCCCCCAGAGATTGGCGTTTATTTCTCAGCACAGCTACTTATGGCAATTGGCTTGCTAAGCTTGATCTCCCATTTTAAAGAGTCCCTACCTTCTCGAAACGTCGCTCTTCTCTCACTCTCCGATCTTACGCTCTGAGCCCGTTTTCTGGATCTAAGACAAGCAGCGTGTAGCGTACTGAGCTACTTATTTAACCCGTAATCTGCACGCCGTCTACTGCATGGCCCTAGTTTTCGTGACATTGTAACGTCACAAGTCGTCACAATCCTACTTGCCGCATCAACGTACTTGATTCCGTTGTTCGCCGAAGTAACTCAACAAAGAGGTTTTCGTTAAAGGCTTTCGTCTTCCACTTTAGCTTGCGGCCCGTCCTTCTTCGTGCTGCAGAATCGCCTGGTGGTCTCTATGGGGATACTTCTCTCACACTCTCCAGTCCATATTCGCCGTCAGTCAAGGACTACAGAATGTGGCGAAATTTCTCTCGGTACCGATATCCGTTTCGCGAACCAATAAGCTCCCAGCTCCTCACTTCGCCGCGATCTACTTGTTATAGTCCTCGGCGGTTGAGCTAGCCTCCACAACGTGCCGTCAGGTAGGTGTCGAGTCTGCAGCCAATTTTCACTACAAGGAAATATTTTCACAGATAACTTTTGCAAATGAAACTTTCATTTCATTTAAAATTTTAGGCATATTTTTGTTTAATATATTGATTTTTTTTTCAAAATTCTCCAAAATATTTCGGGGGGGGGTTTCGTCCCCAAAACCCCCCCCCCCCCCCCGCTACTACGCCACTGGGCCGATGTTTCCGAGGTAGCGGACTTTCCCGCCACAGAAGCAACGGATCGTGTTGAAAGGAGGAAAGCTCGCCTAGAAGGAATTTGTGCACCTGCACGAGCAAGAGACAACGCGGGTCGAGGGGTCGCAAAACGAAGCGGTTACCAGAGCCTGCTGTATTTGTCATCGGATGGACCACCGAATCAGGTTCTGCGATGACTTCAGGAAAATGGACGTTGCGGAACGGTTGAAGGCGGTAGAAAAGCGAAAGCTATGTGGTGTTTGCCTCAATAAGCATGGTAATCAACGTTGCGAGTCAAAACAACGTTACTATGTTAAGGAGTGCCAAGGAAAACATCATACTCTTTTGCATAGATTAGAAGAGTCGATTCAGGTACAGAAAGTGAGCTGCAATGCTTAGGGCACGAATCGCGCGGTGATTTTCCGTATGCTTCCGGTTACGCTGCATGTGGGAATATTACAGTTCGACACATTAGCGTTTTTGGATGAGGGCAGCCACGTTGGTGAATGAAAGCGTCGCCAAGCAACTAAAGGCAACAGGGGAAGCTGAGCCACTGATCGTCACCTGGACCGGGAACATTAACCGTTACGATAACGAATCCAGAAGAATCGACCTGATGCTTTCAGCAAGGGGATCAGCGGAAAAGTGGCTATTGGAAAACATTCGCACAGTGTCCGAATTGGTTCTGCCTAACAGAAGATGAAGTTTGCGCAAATGGAAAAGAAGTAACCACATCTGGTCGGCGTGCCTGTAACGGATTATTCTAGAGAATTACACTATCCTTATTGGTTTGGACAATCTGCTCGTATTTGCCCCGCTGGAGTCACGGATCGGGGAGAAGAATGAGCCGTTTGCCGTGCGCACGAGGGTAGGCTGGACGGTTTATGATCCGGAGAAGCGAAAGCCTAACGCGAATGTCTATCTGAACTTACAATCCGTTACGGCGGTAACTAATCAACAGTTTCACGATATTCTAAGGAAGCAGTACGTTCTAAATAAGACAGATGTATCATCGTTTTCTGTACCAGAACCGGTGGATGAGATCAGGGCACGGACAATACTGCAAGCCACCACGAAGCGGATCGGAAAGTGTTTCGAAACCGGTCGAAACCATAAGCCAGGTAAGGTCCAGCTCGTATGGGACGCGGCGGCCATGGCCGATGGCGTGTCCTTAAACTCAAAGCTGTTGTCGGGACCGGACATGTTGGTGCCACTTCCTAGGGTCATATGTCATTTTCGAGAACGCCCGATAGCCTTTGGAGTGACATACAGAAAATGTACCATCAGGTACGAATTCGATCGGAGAGCAAACAAGCACAATGGTGTTTGTTCCGATCGAGTCCAGATGAAACTCCGCAGGTTCATATCATGGACGTGGCTACTTTCGTGTCAACATGTTCGCCATGCTCAGCACAGTTTGTAAAAAACGTGAACGCGGAAGAATTTCGGGTGGAGTACCCAGAAGCTGTGGAAGCGATTACTAAACGCCATTATGTGGACGACTATTACGACAGTGTGGACACCATCGAGGAAGCTGTCAATCGAGCCAAGGAGGTCAAATACGTTCACTCGCAGGGCGGATTTCGAATTCGCAACTGGATGTCAAATTCAGACATGTTCCTGGAGAAACTTGGGGAGCGGAGTACGGATACGTACGTACTGCACTTCAATCGGGACAAGAGTACCGAGTGTGAGCGCGTGCTAGGCATCATTTGGCAACCTGTTGAGGACGTATTCTGTTTCGCCACCGCTTCAAAGAGCGACTTCAGGACAGTTCTACAAGGGGATGAGCGTCCGACAAAAAGGATTGTGTTCAGTTACGTCATGGCGCAATTCGACTGGTTAGGATTTCTTTCACCAGTGGTTGTGCTAGGGAAATGCCCGAACAAGATCTGTGGTGGGCCAGCTGCGAATGGGACGAACAGATCAATGACGTATCGTTTAAGAAGTGGCAGCGCTGGATACAACTCTTGTGGAACATCAAGTCGTTCAGGGTCGGTCGCAGCTATTTCGGTTACGCAAAGTCGAACGAAGTTCAGTATGTGCAGTTGCACATTTTTACCGATGCAAGCTAGACGGCGTACGGATGATTTTCCTACTTTCGGGCGATTGTCCAAGGCGAGGTGAGATGCACACTAGTGATGAGTCGGTCGAAGGTGGCCCCGTTAAAGCAGTTGTTGATTCCTCGGCTTGAACTCTTGGCTGCAGTTCTCGGAGCACGGCTCAAGCAGACAGTGATAGAGAATCATAACTTGACGATTAGCAAGGTCGTGTACTGGATCGATGCGGACGAAGTGCTCTCGTGGATTCGGTCAGATAAAAAACAATTTGTAGGTTTTCGGATTGGTGAGATATTAAGTCTGACGAAATTACCGGACTGGCGCTGGGTGCCTGCAAGACTCAACGTTGCAGACCAATTAACCAAATGGGGGAAGAACTCGGAGTTGACTTCTGACTGCGTATGGGTGCAAGCGCCCACGTTTTTATACACTCCAGAAGCTGAATGGCCGAAGAAGGAGTTGCCACCAGCAAACACGACAGAAGAACTTCGAGTCCATCTTCTGTTGCAAAATATTCTCGTGCCTGAAATCGTCATCGATGCGAGAAATTTTTCGAAATGGACGGTGATAGTGCGGACGATGGTATCGGTTCTGTGGTTTATCTCTAACTGCCGACGAAAGACGAAGAAGATGCCGATCGAGACTCTGAAAGCAACGGCCAGACAGGAGAACGTGATAAAACCGATTAGAGTCGGTATGGTTCGAGTACCATTGCAGCGTGAGGAGTACGATGAAGCAGAACGGTTATTGATAAAAATGGCGCAAGCACAGGACTTCATCGATGAGTTGAAGGTGTTAAAAAGGAACAAGCAATTAGCAGTTAATCACTTGTTGTCTTTGGAGCGCTCCAATCCGTTGTTCAAACTAACGCCGTTGGTTGATGAGGCTGGTTTGATTCGGATGGAGGGACGCTGCGAGCGAGCGGAATGTCTACCGTTCGATCTGCGCTTTCCAGTAATCTTACCAGCTGATAACCGAATCACTCATCTGATCGTACTAAACTACCACGAGAGAAGCGGCCACGGGTATCGCCAGACTGTGGAAAATAGGTTAAAGCAGTTGTATTACATCGTGAATACTGATGCAGTCAGAATGGTGCTTAGTTCCTCCATGTGGTGTAGAGTGCGCCGTAATCGTCCGAAGGTTCCACGAATGGCTCCACTTCCCGAACAGCGGATTACATCATATCTGCGCCTATTTCGTTACACTGGGGTTGACTATATGGGGCCTTTCGAAGTAGCTGTTGGGCGCCGGTCGGAGAAACGGTGGATTGCACTGTTCACCTGCTTCGTGACCCGAGCAGTGCACCTGGAGGTAACGCATCGATTAACAACACAGTCCTGTTTGATAGCGATCTACCGTTTTGTGGGCCGACGAGGTTGGCCGCTAGAATTCCTCTCCGATAACGGGACAAACTTCCAGAGGGCCAGTAAGGAGTTACTGGCATCGTTCCGTGAAATAGAAAACGATTGTGCAAATCAGTTGACAAAGGTTCGGACGAAGTGGACGTTCAATCGTCCTATGCCGCCTCATATGGGAGGAGTGTATGAGCGTCTCGTCCGCTCTGTTAAGGACGTGCTAAAAGCTCTCGACGATGGCAAGCGATTGACCGATGAAATCTAGCAGACGGCGATAATAGAAGCGGAGGACATAATCAACTCGCGTCCGCTCACGTAGGTTGCACAACAGTCTGCCGAACCGGACGCACTTACACCGAATCACTTTCTGCGAGTGGCGTCTTTAAAACAACCAGATATGATGCCATCCCTTCCTTCCCCTAGCCCAGTAACGACTTTGCGAGATGCGTTCTAGCGATCCCAGGAGCTAGCTAGAGTGGAAACGCTGGATTGCGGAGTACGCACCATCGTTGAACCATAGAACAAAATTGTTTGGTGAGACGAGGCCGGCGACACGTCGCGGTCAATTTTCTTCAATGAAAATCTATCTTCCTTGCAAAATCTGCAATCTATTTCGTTGAAGATCTCTCACTTTTATTATTTGCTCTTTTATTGCGCATTCTATTAGCAGTATTCATACAGAGTTCATCGATGTTTCTCTCGATAAACTGTCGACAAACCGACGCCGATAACCGCATGAACATCATTTCTCTCTTTATCCCACATAAGGAATTTGAGAACTAAAATAATGTAATTCACTATGGACTAATTATACATCTTTGTTTCTGTTTTATTACATTAAGTTTAAAAAATATAAAAGAACAATTCGAGAATATTTCGATAATGCATATTGAATACGATGTTTCTAATTTGCAAAGTGACAGGTGCGAACCAAACGAAAGCCAAAATCAAGATTTCGATTTCGCTCCCTCACAAGCTAATCAGAGCTTCTAGTTCTCTTGCTTGCTTCTGAAGCTATCTCTTGGGATCAGCCATTGGTTTGGGTGACACGAGATGTGTGGCTTTTTGGGTTTATTATCCAATTGCTTGCCAAGAAGGTGCCAGTAACTGATGAGATTGTTTCGAAATGCAATACCCTCAACTTATATTTAAATAAGTTGAGTACACAAATTTTGTATTAATCCAAATTTACTCTTTAGGGAGAATCTTTCCATAATCCCAAAGATGTTTCAACTTATTCGTCAGCGAGAGTGAGGACACTGGATTCTTGGGGATATTTGATTCCTTGGCCATTCTTACGACGATTCTAACTCATAATGCATTTAACAATATTAAGCGTACACCAAGTTTTTTTACGCGGTTTTTTTGCGCGGTTTTTACGAGGTATTTTTACGCGAATTTCCCAATTAACGCGGTTTTTTACGCGGATTTTCCAATTAACGCGGTTTTTTACACGGATTTTCCAATTAACGCGGTTTTTGCAAACATATTAAAATAAGTCCTTTTGAATGTAAAAGACTTAGACTTTTTTCTGGAAAAAAAATCTAAGTCCTTTTAAATGCAAAGAACTTAGAAGAATTTTGGCAGTTTTTATTTTCCGCGGATTTCGCAATTTACACGGTTTTTGCAAAAAATATTCTAAGTCCTTTTGAATGCAAAAGACTTAGAAGATTTTCGGAAAGTTGGAAGAGACGGGTCTGGAAGATTCCTTATGGCCCGCACCCCAACAATATGGGTATTTTCGGAAAAATTCTTGAAGAGTAGGTTCCAGAAATTGATTTTTGACGCCATTTTGAAATCAACGATGGCGACTTCCGGTTTAGTGAAATTCGCTATAACTCAATCAATACGGATATTTTTGGAATGGTCTTGAAGAGTAGGTGCCAGAAATTGATTTTTGACGCCATTTTGATGTCAAAGATGGCGACTTCCGGTTTAGTGAAATTCGCTGTATCCCAATCAATATGAGTATTTTCGGAATGGTCTTGAAGAGTAGGTGCCAGAAATTGATTTTATCCATATTGATTGAGTTATAGCGAAGTTCGCTAAACCGGAAGTCACCAGCTTTGATTTCAAAATGGCGTCAAAGAACAATTTCTGGCACCTACTCCTCATGACCATTCTAAAAAAAACAATATTGATTGAGTTATAGCGAATTTCGCTAAACCGGAAGTAACCATTTTTGATTTCAAAATGGCGCCAAAAATCAATTTCTGGCACCTACTCTTCAATACCATTCCGAAAATACCCATATTGTTGGGGTGTGGGCCATAAGGAGTCTTCCAGACCCGTCTCTTCCATCTTTCCGAAAATCTTCTAAGTCTTTTGCATTCAAAATGACTTAGAATATTGTTTGCAAAAACCGTGTTAATTGCGAAATCCGCGCAAAAAAAAACTTCCAAAAATATTCTAAATCTTTTGCTGAGTTTTTTTTACGCGGATTTTCCAATTACGCGGTTTTTTTACGAGGTACGTATCCCCCACGTAAAAAAACCTGGGTGTATATGCAACAAGGATTAAATTCAATAAATTGAATGTGTGCTTGTAAGAATTTCGTCCACAGCCGAATATTTAAATTAAATCTTATACGAATTTTATACACATCCAGTTGTGAACTGTCTACGGCAAAATCTGAGTAAGTAAAATGCCTATTTGCATATGGGTCATGTTTTGGGTGCACAGATTTTGGTAGTTCAAGGAGGATGACTAAGTGTAACTGTTATTTCGGTAACGTGATAATTTGCCACTTTAATTTTATTGGTTACACGTTTCCTCTGAGCTTTCAGCTGAAATTGTAATCACGTTTTTATTCCTCTTCCTAGGATCAGCAGGCCAGGATGCACAACGAGATAAACCGGTAGTCTGTATCCAAACAAACGACAATGACGACGAACGTTCGGTCGCTTGTGCGGTGATGACGATAACGATGTCGTTCTCCTTCCTCGAGTGGCACTTTACCAAGAAAAATCGAGCGTACAAGCTCTGAAAGAAGCGGAAAACGACAGTAACCTTGTTGCTTCGGGTACTGGTTAGTTTGGCTGTTTGCCGGATGGGTAACAAATTCGATTAGTCGTCATTGTTGAATGAGATAAAGGAAAAGGATACTATCTGTCGCATATTTTGCGAAGAAAGAAAACGGCATGGAGAAATAACAGAAGATGGAGACGAAGTTTGATGTTTTCGTGAATATTACTCATATAATACGATTCTATTGGGTAAACGGATACAATACGGATAACCCAATAAATTTTATTCGTAAGTAGATTAGAAAGACTATGGGTACAGTTTCCGGTTTCATAGTGAAGAATGTCAACATATTCATTTCATAATGTATTTACTTTCAATTTTACAGTCCTAACTCTTAACCTTTTCTCAATTAAATAACGGTTTACTTTGTATTATTTGTCTTCACGCTTTCACTTTTTGCTCCTATCGTTCTTATCAATCATTTCCATATTACCTTTTGAAAAGGAGAGGCTAATAACTTTTGTTTTGCTGATTTCTGTTCTGTTTCTCTAATGTTAACGTAGAAAACATTTGAAATTGCTTCTACGAAGGGTAAAGATGTTGATTAATGTGTATTTATCATGAGATTCAACTCGGCAGAATAATGAGCGAAACAAGTTTGTTTACAAAAAGCTCTTTAGCCCTTTTGAAGAATTCATATTGATTTGCGTTTCACTTTACGCTCTCCAATCTTCGTTCTTTACTTTTTACTAGTCATTAATCTCTCACCAATTTTCGCATTTAACGCATACATTTTCAGTTTCATTCTTCATGCTACACTTCTAACTCTAATAACTTCATCCCTTTATCTGGAAACCAATCAATGAATGGAAGATTAATTTGCTCTCCAACGCTGTTAAATTACCGTTTCACTTCATCAACGTTGCAGCTGTCTACTCTGAAACGTTCCACCGATAAAGACAAAAGCTCTGCTGAAGAATAATTCCAAACGAACAAATACATCCTGAATATGATCAAACGAGCACGAACTGGGTGAGCAGTTAGCATCCGCATCGGTTTTTCCAGCTTCTTCCGTTCCCATCAATTGGGTCATTGTTCCATCTCGTTAGCATTCGATTAGATTTGGAAAGCGCTCGCTGCTGCGCTACTGCAGCAGCCACAGAAAATAAGGAAAGGAAAGTGAGATGTGAAGGAAAATCGAGTTTGGGGCTGTTTGAATTTTTCTTTCTCTGACGAGTAGTTTATCCAGGGTCGGGGGTCGAGGTTTTGGCATGGCAGTTCAAGTTATTCAAAAAAAAGGAGAGTGATTGTTTCGTCGGTTGTCCTCTATTTTGGGATTTCGTAAGCCTTTACGTCAACTATGCGAATTCAGGCAGTAGAGCAGTCAGAAGCGATCCTTCTAGGAAGTTGGAAGGGATCCAACTTTTTCTCAAAACAAATTTAAAAAGGTTTCCCTTTTCTTCCTGTCTCATTGGATAAGCCATTGTAATTCTATGCTATGAATATTCAAAGAAGTCAATTTTTTGTTCGTAGAAGAAAAAAAAATGCTACTTGGCTAGTTTGCGAGAAAGCAGTGTCAAATAGTGTTGGAACTACCGTTAACCGGAGCACTTGCTGTGGGGGTACTGTGAGGGGAAATGTTCCATACGATGGAAGACACTTTTGTTTGAGTTGAAAGACTTTTTTGTGTTTTATCTTGGCATGGATTTTTTATACTGTTTGTCACTTGTTTGTTCGTGCCAAAGTTGAGTTTCTATACGCAGAAAGAGTAGGTGGAATTGATGTTGTGTTGTTCGCAAGTGTGTGCTAGAGTAATACTTAAAAGTTCGAAGAACCTGTGGGTATAAACTGGCTCGGGCGGTAATTGTATAACAGTGTTTGAACGCAGCTGTTTTTGTGGAGGAAATAGACTATGTACTATAGCCAAAGAGACAATGGATCGAAGTTTGAGAAGTTACACTGGCCGTGTGATATTCGAAAGCTTGTATTCCATGTTAAGTAGAAATAAATAAGCTTCTAACGTAGTAAGCTTTATATCGCTCTGAACGTTTCTTTGTTTACAAATATTTGAGCAATCATAACGTACTTTTCAGATATCATTGAAATCTTTGTTGAAGTTACAACAGGCATTTTTTGTTCTTATAAAAAGTGTGTTTTTACACACAGTAATATTGCTTTGTCAGTTACTCGTAAGCTAATTGTCGGTGATGCATTGTAGCTGGACAATTTTGTTTAAGTGTGTCCAAAAGTATTACCGGAACAGTTCGTACTTTTGCTCGCAGAAGAGAAGATTCTAGCAACCAAGAAATTTTTCAACGAGAAGTTAGGTCACTTGGACCGATTTTTCGGTTTTGACATTTCCCTGCATATTACTGGGTTGAAGAATGTACCACTTTTATATTACTTTACCCATTCCTGTCTCTTCTATCATCCTTCATTGGCTATTTCCCTTGACCATGATTCTCCTCATGGTCAGATAGATGTCGAAATAAAATCGACTCCCCTGCTAAAACTATATTCATGCTCTTCAACCGGGCTCTCCGTGATTTTTTTCCTGACCAAAAACAAACGGGCCGAAGGAGTACAGCGTCTATCTACCAGCGAATAAGGTTGAAATCGATGGGGTCGTTTCCGGTTCGAGTTAGAATTGCATAGACTTTCTGGAACACGGGGTTGGCTGCTTTAAAGACCAGTAAAGATGCTGGGCTGCAAACTTTTACATTCAGCATCAGTTGCAGTTGGCGGAAAGATGTCATATGTCAACTTAGACTCTTACCGGGTGACCTACCTTCGCCGAGTCTGCTCTATCTAACTCTCTCCTCTTTGACAAGGCTCGTCTGTTTGTTCACCTTTTTGTGCAGCGGGTCATGAACTACACTAATCGCAAACAATTGGACATATAAAGCCACTCTTTGCAGAAATAAGGCACATTCTGTGAAATACGGTGGGAATCATTTGGATGATTCCTCCTTTTCGCGTCCCTCACGCGTATTTGCTGTGACACCCGCAGATTTTAAACAATCGGCAACTTTAATAGTGTTTTTTGCGAAACCGCATTTTTCAAATAGGCGGACACGATGACTTAAAAACTAATCACTGGATGTTTTATGACGTTGCATAATGTCAGGAGCTACGAAAAACTGAATAAAACATTTTCCTGCTCACAATTTTGAAGAAAAGTTGTTTACTTAATAATAGTAGATTTTTCGGTTCTATGACGATATTTAAGACTAATTTTTGAAAATCTTATTGAATTTCCTGTTTTAGATAATTTTATCATGAGTTATTATGTTCTCCGCGAGGCTCCTCGACGTAGAAATGATTTGACATCTCCTCTTTGATCGCTCGTATCTGTGGCTCTGCGTGACGGAAAAAACATGCTCTGGAGCATAATGAACGTATAAATAAATCATAACGTTACACAAGAGGTCCATTACGGCCTTACCTTCAAAATCGTAAAACAAAATTACTTTCGGTTTGAACGCTTTGCACCCGACTACTAACTATGAAGTGTTTATTTTTAGAGAGTTTTAGTGGTTAGTCTTGTATAAAACTTATCCTTTTTTGCCTTTCTCATTTAATGTTAGCTCACAGCAAGTGGAAAGCTCTCTCTGGAATGTTCCCTGAAATGTTATAAACATCTAAATCAGCGGTATCTGATGGCATTCCATCCATAGTCTTGAGGCAGTGTGCTCATGCTCTATGTAGCCCACTGAGATTAATTTTCAACCAATCACTTTCTCAGTCAGTGTTCCCCATCGGTTGCAAGAAATCGTCGATGTAGTTTTCAAAAAAGGTGACAAGCGAAACATCACAATCTACCGTGGAATCACGTCATTGTGTGCTGGTTCAAAACTACTGGAGATACTAGTCGGCGATCGACTGTTCAATTCTGCCAAACCGTATATTTCTGGCGATCAGCATGGTTTCTTTCCAGGAAGATCAACAAACACAAACTTGGTTCAGTTTACTTCATTCGGCATGAGAAATATGGAGGAAGGCTCACAAATTGACAATTGTATATACAGACCTCAAAGCAGCTTTCGATTGCGTCGACCACACGTTACTATTAGCAAAAGTTGAATGACTTGGTATGGCTTCCGATTACGTGGATTGGCTGAAGTCGTATCTCACAGCCCGCTAGCTATCTGTGACATTGGGAATCAATGAATCATACTGCTTCGTAAATACGTCCGGCGTATCACAAGGTAGCAACCTCGACCCGCTGCTTTTTTCCATATTTTTCAATGATGTCTGCTACGGTTGCAGGTTAATTTACGCCGATAATCTAATTTTTTTTCTTATAGTAAGATCAGTTTAAGACTGTTTGGAGGAGAGATACATATATCTTTTCGAAGAATCGTGCGCAAGAAATTTGCTGATACTGAGTGTGTCAAAATGTACCATGATCACTTTTACTCGGAAGAAAAATCCAATTGTTTGAAACTTCAACGTGTCCGGTAAAATGCTATGCAGAACGATAGTAGTGAACGACCTGGGAATGCTGTTGGATACAAAAATGACTTTCAGAGACAGAATCGTGACAAAAGCTAACAGGAATCTTGGGTTCATTTTTTAGAGTTTGCAACGAATTTTGTGATCCATATTGCTTAAGAGCACTTAATTTTCGCTCGTACGGTCTATTCTTGAAGCAACGACTGTAATTTGGAGTCTCTACACCGAAATCCGGAGCACCAGAATAGAAGCTGTACAAAGAAAATTTATACGGTACTCGCTTTGATTTCTACCGTGCCAGAATTCAACAGAATTACCATCTTATGAGGATCGTTGTCATTTGCTCAACATGGGTACATTGGAAAAAAGAAGAAGTATTAGTCGAGCTGTACTTATTGGAAAGGTTCTAACCGGGTCTATTGATTCAGCTACATTCTGGCGCATATCAACATCAACGTTCCACCTAGAACGAAAAGTGATTCGTTTTGTGAAAGCCGAGAATTGCCAAATCATTGTTCGAATTTGCAGTTATGGTTGACGGAAGCCGGCAGTGGTGACAGTAGCCACTTTGAGCAGTTACCTGTAGCCATCCTGGGACGGTTTGTTCAGGGATATCAGTCTCCTGAATCAGTCGGACTAGTTGCGGAAGGTTTTTGGTGTCAGATGCGTTCCTCCCCAAGAATCAAGATACCAGGACCACTGAATGCCGCTGAAAATGATTGTCACCAATGAACGAATGGTGAATGGTAATGTGTCTAGCGATTAAATGTAAATCCCTGAACACCAACTCCGTTGTCTGGAACGAAAGACGAACCATAGTACCATACAGCAATCTTCTTCATTTTTTTCAATAAGTTATGCAAATCAAACGAGAATTGTTACTTGGGAGGTGTTCAAGAAACAGTACTAGGATGCTTTACTCTGTGAGAGGTTAATATATAACATGATTGACATGGGCGGATCCAGAAATTTTTTTTTTGGAGGAGTCCAAAAATTCGATTTTAAAATGAATATTGTAAAATACGTAATGCGTAATAATCTTATTTAATGAATATCAGTTTTGTTGGTCAAATTTGATTTTTAATGATTTTGAGTTTGAAACTAATATAAAATCGAAACTCATTTAAAATTTCTCAACAAGTAAAATAATTTCGGAGGGGGCCGGACCCCCAGGACCCTCCCCCTGGATCTACCACTGATGATTGAAATTACAAGTTGCTCTTAAAGTATTGTAGGCCGCTACCCAATGGGATAAAAGAAGGCTCATCATCCTATCCAACAATGAGGTAGAATCCAAAACGAATCTGTAGTTACACAAGCAGAGGATCCCTTACAATTCCTCCGAATAGAAAAAAAAAACAGCATCAGTGATAGAAATACCTACCCTCTTTTCCCCCCTTGTGATAGGCCATAAATGATATAACATCCCCTAGAGATTTATTTAATCGGCATCCATCCCTGTCGTCGTGCCAGAAGTAACAGCAGTCATAAATCTTTCGAGGTTATCCCACCTACTCTTCCTACAAAAAAACCCTTTCAAATACAGCATGTCACGCCCAGCCACAGAGTGGAGAACGAACACTTAACCTGTCCGCCCCAGCGAACTACAGACATAACAATCGAACTGGTTTGGAAAATTGTAGCACCCGTCTATGTAAATTGTTAGAAGGTGTCAAAACCCCGTTTCGTTCGTTTGGGGATTGTCAAGAGAATGTCAAACGCCGCTCGGTTTAGTTGCACATTGTGGAACACAGTTTGGAGACAGGTGTAAATGGTTGCTCAGAGACTAAATTGTTGAAATAATTCAACCAATTAAACCATTTATAGACTTAATCTAAAACTATCTTTCCACCAGTCGCGAAAAACTAATCCAAGTAGCATAATTACATGCATCGCTGAACGGTGCTACTTGAATGTCTGTGAAAACTTATGAAAAACATCAAAACCATTCATCAGGCCACTTAAGGCGACAACATACTCCGACCGTCGATCCTGTCCGGCAAGGATGCAAGGTTCTGGCGAAAAAGAAAGTTGGTATGTACTACTATACAAAGCTCATTCATCATTCAGTCCTTAACTTTGACTCGTTTTGCATGCTCAAACCACTTGCTGGTATCGCACTTCCGCTGCCTGTTGGCTGCTTGTCACGAAGCTACAATCTATCCAACTCGCTATAGCTTGACAGATTTTTCTGCGGTTTTGAAGGTGCTTCTTTATCCATCATCTTGACACTTTGCAGAAGCGAGTTGAAGAAAAAAAAAGTGAAAGGAAAATTGCTTGCTTTCTCTTCCAATTGCAAAGTGGGTCCTTATCTCATCTTTCTTTTTGGGATGCACTTCTTCAAAAAATAACTCGGAAACTTTAAAATTTCCTACGAGGACTTGTTGTGTGAAGAGAGATTCTCCTTTGTGCAACATATATTCATACTCACGTTCTATTAATAAACGAGTCAGGACTTCCACTGTCATCGATAAATGATTTATGCTCACATGGGCATTCTAATGGCAGTTTGGAGCTTGGTCGGCTGGAACCAAAGTTTGTTATTTATAGTTGTTTGGAGAAAGTTTGCTGAGTGTTATTTTGCATTAGTTTATAACTTTTCGGTACGGCTGGGTGGTATAACCTATTTGAAAGGAATTGCCAACATGCCACTTCAGGTTACGGAATGTGGAGCTTTTCGCAGTAGCTACCGTCTTAATGCATGAGTCGCAATTGCAGTACTTTTAAAGTTTATTCATATTTAAAATTAGTTGTCAGCAGCACAACGACTAGAGTAGATTGTGTTTTCGTTTAGGTTTAATTCAAAAAAATACTGTGGAAAATGATCGCAAGAGTATGCTCTGAAAATTTCATAACAAGCGTTGTACTGCACACCTAGAACAAAAAATCGTATAAATTTACGTCTTATGACCCTGACATATACTATCATAAAAATGACATAATTTCACATTTGACTTTAATTTTACATGACGTTAAAATTCCAAAATCACGAAATTTTTGCTTCAAAATGGTGTCGTTTTAAGTTTTAAACAGTGTAATTTTATGGTACTGTGCATGAAAAGTTTCGTGTAAAATTAAATGGAATACGGTAATATCTCGTCATTTCGTGAATTGCGGTTTGTTAAATTGTGTCAAATGCGGAACTACTTCCAATATAGGGGAGCTTGGGGAGACGTGATTAACAGGTACCACAAGATAGTAAATATCAGAATTTTTTTTATTTTTTTCAGCTTATTGTCACTTGGTCAAGTCTCCCCATAAAATCTTAGTCAAGTCTCCCCAACATTAGTTATTGCGTTCAATGTCGTGCAAATTTTGGTAATAACTAATTCTATACCGTTTATTCAAAACGTCTTATCTACCAAATGTAAACAAACTGAGTTAATTATGCCAAATAAAAGCCAAGCATTGACTCTTTATCATCCACAAATAATAGAGAAATATAATAACTCTTTACATGTTAATTTAATCTTAAGTCTAAATGTGACATATAGTATACCAAAGCTTTGCTAATATTTTGAAGATGTGATGTTTTGCGTTGTGATGTTTCTCCAAGTCGACTGTAGTTAGCATGTTTTTCCAATGCCAAACCTCATATCTACACTCTCGATTGCAATACAGCACATGAAATATATCACAACTACAAGCCCGTCTCTCAAAACGTCACAGTAAAATGTGACATCTACAAACGGTGTTGCCAAGACCACATATGTAAAAGAGCATAAGCAAAAGTGATCGGCAAAATGTAATAAAATAATAGTTATCAATTATGAATCATTAATTATTATCAATAATTATCTCCCTATTATTTTCGCGAAAAACATGTAATATGCTTATACGATCCTGCAATGAGTAAATGCAGAGGTGATAGTACAATTAATAGCCTTCTGTGTGTTTTAATTGTTAAATAAATTTAAAAATCGCAAGAAAATTTTTGCACGCGATTTTCTCCGTTTCACGTTTTTGTTAGATATGATGTAATGAAAAAACGCTCTAGAATTCAGGTTCCCCTATGGTGCCAGTAATAGAGTCGAAGATCATCAGCTTACCGGCAAACTTGTTTGTAAAGACATCATTTTTCTCGGGAACATCCCGCTGACCTTTATCCGTTCTTTTAGATGCATCCGTTGAATTTGGTACCTGACCAAAATTCATGAATTTTAAACAGTTTCATTTTCATAAATGAATAAAGCAAAAATATTAAAATCAGTAGAAAAGTACTGTGCTTTTTTCTATTTCTATTTCTATCTATTTTATTACCAAGATTTGCATTACATTATTTATGCTCTGTGATGTCGTAAATTATAGTTCGAAAATTCCCTAAAAAATTAAAGGGTTGTGTTCTGCCCAGGATCGCAAATCTGTCCCATAAAGATAGGAAAGTGTACAGGACACGACCACTGTTACATTAAAACGTAGCTTTTTTGAAGAGCGTGCTATATAATTCGCACATAAATTTGAATCTATCACTGATGTTCTAGTTTGCTTAATTTTAATGTAGCACAGCTATATACTGACGTTCTAGCTTACTGTCATGCTCCCATATGTTACAATTGACATATTAAAATTTATTGAAGATCATTGTACAGTAACTAAATTTTAAAGTTAAGTACAACACCATGCTGTTTGCTATACATTTTACTGATCTATTATTTCAATTAATCAATTATTTCACTAGCTGACTGGCATTATTTAACTGATCCTATCTAGCAAAAATAGACTGGTCTGTCCAGAAAATATATTTAAAACGAGTAGCCTACGCCCGCCAAAGAAAATATTCGATTCATCCACGAAATATATGATTCGATATATGATCTATTCATTTTCCAATTAAATTTTCATTAATGCACTATTGAACCTAGGTGAACAATCTTTAGGTTAAGTATTTCTTGAACGATTAATTTTCAAACAAATGAAATTATTCAATAAATTTCAGTGTTATTAAACCAGTTCCAGTTTGAAACTACACAGAAAGAAATATTTTGAAATGTTAAATTTATTGTATTGTTAAATTTAATGTAAAATTAAGTTCCACCACAAATACACACAACTTATCGTGCTTGCTTCAACGAATTTAATTATAATTTTATACGTTTATAGATTACAGTTTCATTAAACTGGATACCAAAGTACTTTAATGTATTTTAATCCAATATTGCTGTAAAATAAATCCCAGTAAACCATCAATCATATAACAATGTAGAAAAAGACTCGTAATGATGTCTATAAAGAGTCAAAAATCAAAATCGATATGACAGTCGATTTTAGTCTGTAGAAATTGTTTTGTAATCGAATATAACTAAAAACATAATTTGAATACGACCATTCATTCAAAATGGCATTGATGTTCTAGATAAATCGTAGTTGGTCGTACAGCACTGACAACTTATATTCATATAGCTACAAATATTGAAGTCAATAAAAAAAATTTACTTACATTTATTAGTAGGTATTTTACTTCGATCAATGTCGGATTAACAACTTAATAAAGTCGTTGTGATCGTTCCTACACGTGGGGTGGGAATAGTCAGTAAGCAACATAAACATACCTGCGACTTCGATATACATCACCATGACTTTCAAAAGTTAGATGCGACTTAATTTATCACAACATATTAGAAAAATGATTTCACGAAATTACTTACGATTTATCTCATATCTTTGAAATGAGAGTGCTGCTTATATGACGAATGTTTATCGAAATAGAGTTTCTCTGCTTGAATACAACATATGATTACGAAATATTGCCACACTTTTAGTAGGTAATACAGTTCCGTGTAGTCAGTCCTGTTCTACAATCCAAACGTCGCAAGTTTGACTCCCCCATCTTAATATCAAAGATTCTCTAATGGTTGATTTGGTATCGGATTCACATCAGCATTCGTCTCTTCTCCCCAGACCCCTCTTTTTTACGTACTTTGATATGCTAGAAATGATTGATGTGCCCAATTACTGCTCTTATAATTTGATCTTCTTTACCGACGAATCAGAGTTAATCGTATATAATGTTCCGGAAGTAGACGAATTATGAATATCGTATACATCTGAGAATGGTTCGCATATGCATTCTTAGAATCGATTTGATACTATAAATTATCGCCCGTAACTTGTACATTGTTGTCAAAAATCGTCAATTTTAATAGATATGTACGCATATCGCCTCCAATTTGGTACGTATATACCGATTTTGTGCGACTTTTTTGGCGGTATATAAACACGTATTATTCAGTTGCAACTTGGATATACAATTAAAAAGGCTGGCTGGGATGACATGTAATATTACACGAACGAAAGTGTAAAATCATATGCTTTTTGATGCTACCATTGAGTGCATCGAATTCAACTTAATTTGAATTAAATTAAAGAGGACAGAGACTCAGACTGGATATTCTGGGGGAACATAATTTTAAGCCTTTTTTGTTAACGACTTATAGTGAGTCAATCTTTTTCCTTTTCTTTTTTTATATTGTAACGACCAGGCATTGTAATTCTCTCTCACTCACGCGAGAAGAAGCTTATCCGATGTACAACTTTTCCGAGAAAAGATGAGTCGCAAAATTCTCTGCCTCCACAAATAGCGTGAGAATAATTTTCCGGATAAAATTTATTTGACTTTTTCCTTCTCACCGGAGAAGGTGATAAAATTTTAATTTCGTGAAAATAAATAAAAACTTCAAAAAATACACTTAATTAAAAAGTGGCAAAGAAATATGATAGACTTGTTTTTTCGTGTTTTAGAATAACGACAGGAAAGCAGCGAGCGAAAAAAGGATACTGTGATAAACTCATTCACTCATTCTCCGGTTGTTTTATTTATCCGGAGAAATAACACGTTGTATTTATCCGGAGAAGTTGTGTGAGTGCCAATAACTTTTCGTGTGAAAATGTGAGTTTTTATTGTCGCAGTAGCAAACTATCCGGGCGCATTTACTCATATGAGCGATAAATGCTATGCCTGGTAACGACATATAATTAGCAAGGAACTGAAAGGTGAAGTATTTTTCAAATACTAAGAGCTATAGTACTCAAGGAAGAGCAAGGATTTGAAGTAAGAAAGTTTAGAAAAGCGTTGAGTAGGGTCAATGAAAAAGCTTAGAGTTTCCCGGCTACTTAACTCTTTGTCTTCTGCAACGCAGCCCGAGCAGAAGAAAATAACTGCGGAATACTAAATTTAGGTCTCAATACCAACGACTGTTTACCACAATATGGTATAAATGAGCTCAACATAAGAGGTAAAATACCAAAAAAAATAACACAGACATGTTTTACAAATAACTTTTTGATAATGAAACGAGTTATTATAATACCTGAAAAATAATAAAACATTTTTCAACCTTCCAATAACAAAATTCACTCTATGGAGGTATTCAATGAGGTATTGATTTGGTATTTGTAAAAATCACTGGAATACATAAATAATACGAAAATAAAGTATTATACCACATTGAGGTATTGAGCAGATATTGAAAAAAGTTTCTTCAATACCTGCTCAATACCTCTATGAGGTATAATAATCAATTAATACCAAGTTTTGGCCTGAATACCAAAAAACATTATGCTCGGGTTATTGTCCAGTTATTTTCTCCTGGTCGGGAGGAGTCAGGATCTTTTGGGATTAAATGCGAATCACCTGAGACTACGGCATGTCCGGACAAGCGTAAAGTCAATTTAATGACTTATAATTTTAAGGGAAAGCTAAGATATTTTTGGAAAAAACATCCCTCGCAAAAAATGACGATATAGAAAGTGTTAATGTATTCAGTCAATTTTCACATTTTTCTAAATTTTCATTGCAAAATCTTGAATATTGAATGAGTGAGTGAATCTTCAGGAGACGCATCGCAAAATTGCAGTGTACAAAATCTCAAATTGCAGTGTACTCAAAATCTTCTGGACCGGTCATTCTGAAACTTTGCACAGTTCTTGTTCGCATAATTGTTCAGGTAACTGCGGGAGATTTAAACAAAATAACAATTATTATTATTATTATTATTATTATTATTATTATTATTATTATTATTATTATTATTATTATTATTATTATTATTATTATTATTATTATTATTATTATTATTATTATTATTATTATTATTATTATTATTATTATTATTATTATTATTATTTTTATAATAACATGTTACCGTTTTTTCGGAAATCGTGATTTTGGTTTCATAGTGCTAGGAAAAATTAAAAAATCAAGGAAAAAAATCTCTCGTCATTACATGAGGATTATGGTGAAGAAGAATTGTGCTAAATCTCAAAACGATTGGTCTAGTAGTTTTTGAGTTATGAAGGACTCCGCAACACAAGTCTTCGAAGAGGCGCTTCGTTCACTTTTCAGTATTTTGCAATGAAATTTTGAGAAAATATTTTTCATATGTGGCACTATTTTATGGAAATTGGATGAATATACTGTACTGTCTGTATCGCCACAGTGATTTTTAAAAGAAATGGATGACGAGTCTTATGCGAAAGGAGATATCCGGCATCTTCCTGGGTAACTTTTCTTCACTGCTCATAAGGTCGACAGCTCTGAGGAAGTTAGAAAACAGAAGGTGTCTGTTTCCTAAAAATACTTGATTTGGCAGGTATTTTTACCATTTTTTTGTTAACCATTTGATGGTGAAGTATATTTTACAATATTAAGAGCCATAGTACTCAAGGGAGAGCAAGTAGTTGAAGGGAGAAAGTTTAGAAAAGCGTGGAAAGGGTCATATGAGCAAGCTTAGAGTTTAATGACGACTTAACCCTTTGTCTGCTACCGTAGGAGTCAGGATCTTTTGGTATTATAAATGCGAATCACCTGAGCCTACGGCATGTCCGGACAAGCGTAAAGTAACTTGTTATTTCATGCTGTCGGAACCGACAAAAAGTTAAGTCACGGTAAACTTCCACACTAAGCATTTGCGATGTTGAAACTCATTGAATGAGCTAGTTTTTTGTTTCACAAATTGCCTGCCTGAGTGTTTTATTTCATCGACTATTGTGACTGTATCAGCATCTGTGGCATATGGTCACATGTGTTGCTGATTCGCACGGTGTCGGCAGCTTTCACCTAAAGCTGCGACGATGGATCCCCATCACGGTAAATTCTATTTTTACCACTTGGTAACAAACAATGAGTGACAATGTAAAGCAAGAGTATATCCCGTTGCGGGCAAACTGTGGCGCTGTTGACTTCTCGAAATGTCTGGTAAGACCATCGATTCGTGAAGTATAGCAAATATTGAAGGTGGACATAAAGCTCAGTTAATGCTGTGCAATTCCACCATCTACGTCATGTGGTACTGATTATGTTCAAAAACATTAGTCAAACAGAATAATTTGCTTCGCAGAACAACTTGAAACACGTCATGACATTTTATACAGTATCCCAACATATATAGATAATGGCAGTATTGGAATAAAGCTGAATAACCTGGCACCACATACTAATCCCGCCGCTATCAAGAAACTCATGTCAAAATACGGAGAGGTGTGTTAAGTGTCACACCACTGTAGAGCGCGAAAAATAGGCATATTTCGTGATTTTTTCTTGACGCACTAATCAGGTGAATCGAGACCTTGTTAAAGCTTGAGCTTGAGCTTGTGCGACCACCCCTGGCTGCTACTCCGTTATCGATCTGGACTAGCTGAAGTTACACAGGGAATCACTAGATAATTATGCTTGGGAGTAGCGAAACATCTTTCAATGTGCAACTCCTGGTAATCCTAAAGTGTTTATTGATCCATACCGGCGCCGGCCAGGCCCGAACGTAGATCGCGGAAGGAAAGGGAAGGAATTGTTAGTCCGATACTTGCTTTTGCTAGAGGCCGTATATACTACTGCGCACTCCACAAGTATCACTCCACAAGTATCACGTATTTGTAAGTATATAAGTTGAATTCTACTTCTTCTTTACCGACGCCAGAGAGGTGACTCCACTATCTGGACGAGATATTGATCCATCAACTCATGGACCGGGGACCAACGGCTTTACTTCCCTTCCGAAGGATTTTTTCACCTCAGAAAAATCTCAACGACCTCGGCTGGAATTGAACCCAGGCCAACTGGAACGAGTGGCGGTCTCGCTTACCACTCAACCACCGGCGCCGTCTCTAAAGAGGTGAATCGAGATCTTGTTAAATGCGATTTATAACACCAGTATTGAATCACACAAAATGATTTTTTTGAGTGATTTCATCACAAGATGGCGGCTGTGCAGCATTTTCACCCATGCAAGTTTTTTGGAAGGGGACCACGGCCGGAAATCTATCTCCTGTAATTTTTGACCTTGAGCCAAAAAATAAAAGTTTTTCTGATTCCTTATGTCAATAGCAAGCGACGTACGTAGGATTTTTTCAATATGTAACACTGTTGAGTGAAAAAACTCCGAACCTGTTATAAAAATCGACACAAAATTGTTAATTAAAAAAAGTTGAGCAATAAAAAAAATAAAATCCTGCGTATGTCGATTTTGAATTTTGAATTTTGAAAATACTGTGTAAATTTCAAAGCGATCAAAAATCATTTGTTCAAGTAACATTTCCGGCCAGCTCAAAAAAGTGGTTTCGAGAAAAACACGGTTAAAGTTAAGAGGGGTTGCGGCAGATTTGAAAATTTGTACATTTATGTATTGTTTTCGTCTTCCATGTTTTGGGATATCACTTTTAACATCCTAAAGCACATTTTAGACTAATAAAATGAAATCCGATTTTTTTAAATTCTACAGTGGTGTAACCTCTTAAGAAAGATATTTGGAGAACCTTCTTCCCAGGACTCCGCAACGGCGTTCGTGTGGTGAGAATGCGCCCGACAAAACCAATTCCCTCCTACTTGACCGTCCCGTGCAGATCAGGTCAAAGAATTGCATATTCTCAAGGAACACTGGTCACGTACGCAGGGCAGATTTCTATGTGCCAATACTGTGATCAGCCGCTACATCACGGGAGACCTTACGCGGATGTTGCTAAAGAAATTCCGCCTGTTGGGGTGGGCGTAGCGTAGTTGACAAATCGATTGCCTTGTACGCAGCGCACCTGGGTTCGAGTCCCGACCCCGCACATAGGGTTAGAAATTTTTCATAAGAGATTTTTCTAACCCGAAGAGGCGAATGACCTTAAGGTTAAAACCTCTATAATCGAAATAAAAAAATCCGCCTGTTATGACCAAAGCAGTCGTCGTATGCCAAACCACAACCGGTTGTTAAACCAACTACTGCAGACCGGGCAGTAACAAACACCAGCTCAACAACGATCGGGTCCAGTAACACGAAACCAGCTGCAATTACCAGCAGCGAAGTAATAACGATTACCCCAAATGCCTACAAACCAACAACAAATACCATCAATAAATAATCAAATGCCAATGAAGAAGGATTGAATACAGCGATCAGTACGTACAAGAAACAAACAAGAACATCCGACCGTGAGTAATACTCACTGAGTATCATGAATACAGTACCGATGATGACAAGACGGTGAACGAAAACGCGAGAGAAGACGGACCGAATGGTTCCCAAGGTGTGGCAGACAACACAGCTAATGTTTCACCGCCAAGGAAGAGGATCTCAACACGCAGCTGCGTCAAAATAACCCGATGGACACTTGAAAGTTAACTTTTATTATTTTATATTGTAAACATCATAAAAGATCGTAACGCTAACGCATCGAGTGTGTCAAATAAACAAGCAGAAAAAAATACGAAGGTACGTGCATTTTGAAATTGCTAAGAAATTGAGTATAACGAAGATGGAAATAGTTTTACTATCTGTACTTTTTACTCTGTGAAGGTTTAAAAGGATCGGTTCAGTAGGTTAATTTTGACGAACCTTTCCTTGTAGTGTAATTAGATTCCATACACTCCATACCGATGCCCTTGTATCCTTTCGGCATTGATGTTGGTTAACCGCAACCCATACACGCAATGACTTCACTGATAAACGTTATCATATTATTGCAGATGGATACGCTGCCAGTTGAAATGATCTGTCTGTGCCTCCGTTTGCCGTTTCATCATTTCCCCCACTGTTCAGGTGGATGTAGCAACAAACATCGTCACTGCGGAAAAGGCTGACAGAAGACGATAAATTATGCCCCACAAGTCTCACGTTTCCTCAATCTGTGACAATTAACCCCTTCCTGACGAGAGAAAGCACTGCTCAGACGCCACAAGCAGAATAGCACGATGGTTACGAAATCTAAGATGATTTTCGTATTTTATATAATAGATTTCCGCAGACCGTATTCATGCCAAAATGCCGGAAATGTGCTTTGGAACGAGAGGTAACAAACAATGGAGTTTCCAGTTTTGTGATTTTTATTGTTATTTTATGCTAAACTTGCATATTTCGCTCGATACTTACAATGTGTAATGAGCTAAATGTCATGTATCGTTGAAACAGAATATAACGAGTACAATAAATTTGTAATAAAAACACAATTTCTTTTTAGCAACATTAAGCCCTCTTTTATAAAACTTCTATTGTGCAAAATAATTGAAGCTAACGTTTTGACGTTTCATTTCGTTTCGTTCACTCTCGGAAATTTTTTAGTTAAATTAACAAATTAAGAAAAACGTTCACTCGTTTTCGAAAATTAGTATCTTCTAGAGCAATAACCACCTACTTAGTTCACTGTTACGGTCTTCTATAGAATAGCTAATTGGTTGCAATTTTACTTCCACTGCGTGGTTTAATGACGCATCGAGTAATTCTGCACTTCCCGCTTTAGCTGAGCGATGATGGTAGCTGGGGTTTGAGATTGAGGCAACAAAACACCGTGATGTTCAGGCGTGGTTGAATAGGGGGTGGGAATAGCGTGGTTGGTAAACACTAAAAGAAGACGTGACAATAGGGGGGGGGGCGTTTTTGTTCCAATTTTACGTCCAAATAATCCAGCTCCTGATTGACACAGTCTATAGAGAACAGTTGCGCAAAGAGTGAAGTCAAAAAAGCCTACCTATCGAGCACAATTGGAATCCATCTCTGATACCTTTGCAGCAAAGCTGGATTCTAATTTTGCTCGACAGGTAGACTTTTTTCGGCTTCACTTTTTGCACACTCTTTGCGTACCTTTATACTAAGGCCTTTGCTGATTGGTTGATTCTGACAACTTACACCATAGGAAATGTTACTGCAGGGATAGCGAAATGATGTTTGGCAGTGTTGCTATATTTATTGGAAATTATAGTCATAACTTTTTCCTTTTTAATTCGACTATGTTAGTCACATTTTCTTTTTTTACATTTTAACGACATTCAATTAGCTAGAGATTACTGGGTAGGAAAAGTTATGAAAATTAGAGCCATAGTACTCAAGTGAGAGCAAGGATGTGAAGGAAACAGATCGGAAAACTAGAAGTGGCAGGATCATTAGAACAGGCTTAATATCGTACGGGCTTAATCTTTGTCTTCTGTTAATGAGGGTCGAGCTTAGGCAGTATAACTACGAATCGCCCGAGTTCACTAACATGTGTCCTGGTATCGATAGCCGTGTCCATCTTTACCGTGACAACCGACCACGAAGCACCCTCTCAGATTTTAATAAAACTTTCTGTACATGAAGACTTTGTTACAAAAATCCACTTTGCATACTTTGTTTTTCCAAAAATGATCTAGACTGTCTTTTGAAAAGGGCCAAACTTTTTTACCATTTTTTTCTAATGGCTCTAGTCTAAAAATAACAAGTCCTACAAAAAAATGTTGTAGGAGTGATTTTTAGAAAATTAGTTAAATTTTTTAATAAAAATATTGAAAAAAATCTTCATTGACTCCTACACTGAAAAAATCGATTTTAAAAATTTAAAGTCGATTTACAAAAAAAACAACCCATTTTTGATTTGGATTAAATTTTGAACCAAGATAGGTAATTATGTTCCCTATCTACCCTCAAAAATTCAAGTTGGACATTTTCAAGGAAAAAAAAGTTATTTGAAAAAAAACTTTTTCTTGTCCAAACTGAATTTTTTTCAGTGTATTTTTATCGAAAACTAAACCAATGAAAGTCATATTCATCTCAGAATCCAATTTCCCAACTGCTAGTTGCCTGATACATGCAAAAAGTATCAGTAACGAATTTGGTATATATTTATAACAAACTTGAATGAAGACTGGAAGACTGGAAAAATGGAAGATCGGAAGACTGCAAGATTGGAAGACTGGAAGACTTGAAGACTGCAGTTCATTTGTTCCTCTCAAAACTGATACATTTTATGAAACAATCGACAA
This sequence comes from Topomyia yanbarensis, assembly GCF_030247195.1. Taxonomy (NCBI): domain Eukaryota; kingdom Metazoa; phylum Arthropoda; class Insecta; order Diptera; family Culicidae; genus Topomyia; species Topomyia yanbarensis. The sequence continues at coordinate 342,084,258 of NC_080671.1, forward strand.
ACTTTTCTAAAATATGTTTTATGTCTGATGGAGATTCCAGCCAAAGTATGAGTTAAGCGCAGAATGGCATTTTGTTGCAGCATCCCATGGAAAGGGACCCTGTGATGCTATTAGTGGTACTCTCAAGCGAATTGCAGAAAGAGCCAGTCCTGCTCGCGAGTATGGAAATACCATAACAACTCCCCGAGAGTTTATAACTGGGCAGTTGAACAGATAAAAATATCACAAAATTAATTTTCTGCTACATATTCACTGAACAGTACAACGAAATGTCAGAAGGACTCGAAGAACTGTATAATAACGTTAAAACAATATCTGAAACCCAAAAAATTCCACCGTTTTGTGCCTATTCCTGGTGGCAAAGTAGAGACGAAAAAGTATTCTAATTCAGAAGATGAACCAAAAATATTTACCTTGTATAAAAATAATACAAAATAGCATGTATGAAGATAGTTTTAACACAGAGAACAGACATATAAGCTAGAAGAAACTTTCCCGAAAAACCTGTGTAATCTTTTAAATGAAAATACGTTGAAAATCATCCTCAGGTTCGCATGCGTGAGTCACCATTGTATCCAAGTTTGCACACAAGCCCCGTATAGCGATTGCTGGCCGATCGAAGCGCCGGCCAGTGGCAAGTTGCTACTTGCTGTTTTCATTTCAAAGCGACAGTTTTATTTCTTACACAAGTTGAAAACTTCACTTGTATGTCAGTTCTCAGTGGTTTTAAGACAAATAAATAATTATGTAAAATTCAAACGAAAGAAATGTCAAGAAAGTTTGAATTTAAGTAAAGGAATAAAGCAATGATTTCATTACATCAAACTTATAATATTTTGGTAGCACATTTTTCAGTGAAATAAACAAACATAAGTTTATAAAAATAAAATGATAATTGGCGGAGTTATGGCTTTTTCCCCGAAACCCTTTTTTATTTAAGAGGTTTGCGGTGATCACGATTGAAGACCAATAGATCATCCAAAATCCCAAAATTCCATTAGTATATGAGTATTTCTCGTACCTTAACGATTAGTTGAATAAATAATGCTTTTTTCCTGCATTCGAGAACGTTTTTAGTAAAAAATCGCTGTTTTAAGCTCTAAAAATTGCATTAAAAAATTCTTATCCATGAAACAAAAATTTATGAATAAAAAAGGGATCGTTAAAGTACGAGAACAAATTATTACGATCAATTGAAAAAAAAATAAGAAAATCGATTGAGTAGTTTTTCGGCAATCGCGATCACGGAAAAACCATTTTAGTAAGACGACATTTCGAGATAATCGAGTTTAAAATTTCAAATTACTACTGCTCTTGGTAGACGAAGCGCGCTTGGAAGCACTGTAACTTGTCATTATTAATGTTTGTGGCATATAATGAATATGACATAAGCATTAAAGCGGCCAGGCCAACTGTGCAGCGTACAACATAAAGAAGATTCAAAATTATACGGCAATCAAATTATTCATTCAATGAATAATTTAATCAACGGATTATTTTGAACCTTGAATAAGGAAGAAACGTGGACAACCGTACACAAACGTTTCAATTTGATGGGGGTTTGATAAATCGTCGGGAGTGACTTTGCTAAGAGGGTTAATATCACTTCTTTGGTCCTAGGTTCCTGGGATGGGACAGAAGTATTTAGCCCTGCCCTGACTAATGAGCCAGGGTTATAGCGCTCTTACTCGCTCATTGTTTAATTAGACAATATCTTCTCACAAACTGAGTTTTATTGGATTCTGAGATGATTATGACTTTCATTGGTTTAGTTTTCGATAGAAATACACTGAAGAAAAAATTCAGTTTGGACAAGGAAAAGTTTTTTTTAAATAACTTTTTTTCCTTGAATGCCCAACTTGAATTTTTACGGTAGGTAGGGAACATAATTATCTATCTTGGAACAAAATTTCATCCAAATCAAAAATGTTTTTTTTGCAAATCGACTTTTTAAAATCGATTTTTTCAGTGTAGGAGTCAATGAAGATTTTTTTCAATATTTTTATTTGAATTGACTAATTTTGTGAAAACCACTCCTACTACATTTTTTGTAGGATTTGTCATTTTTAGACCAGCTATTTGAAAAAATTGTTAAAAAAAGATTGGCCCTTTTCAAAAGACAGCCTAGATCATTTTTGGAAAAACAAAGTAAAGGGCGAACACGAAATTATTGCGACACCGAATATGTCATGCCAATTTTCTTATAATGTTTAAAATCAAACCAAAATTTAAGGGGAAGTTTTATACATACACACTTAATTTGAATTACTGGCTACAGTAAAATTTTGCTGGGGTTTTGAACAGCAAACTGTTCGGTAATCAAGTCAGTAAGACAATTCGGTTACCGAACTCTCCGCAATCCATTATCTCCAAACGTCAAAAAATACTAGTCAGTCAGCAGTTTCCTCTGAAAATGGCGACTTGACAGATGATTTGCTGTACCTGTTTTGTAAGTTTTTGACGAAGGTCGGTAATGTTGGTATAATTTTGCCGAACAATCAGTCAGTGTTTTACTGGATAATGTTTATGTACCGCAAAAAAACAAAAGTGCTGATAAATTCAGTGAAAAATATTACGGGTTTCAGAAATTATTGGAAAAATTACTGAAAATCGCTAAAAAATGAAAAGTTTACCGCAAGTTTTTAAACAATTTGCTGGTAGCTCTTTTAAAATGTCACTTTACTGTTCAAGTCGTCAAAAGAAATTACTGAACAACTTTTGGCTGACTTAGTGTGTATATTTACTTCTAAAATCAAAAGAAAAGTTAATCGATGGAGCCTTGAGTGTAAAATTGAACGCATTTTCGCTTGATGCCCTCCATCAAAGTCTTTACAGTGTCATCCGGTATCAGCTTCCCAGTTTTTTTTTCATTTTCTTAACATGTCCTTCTCATCTTTGACTGTCTTCTTGCTCTTCCGAAGTTCCCGCTTCATCATTGTCCAGTACTGCTCCACCGGGCGCAGCTTCGGACAGTTTGGCGGATTCATGTCCTTTGGAACAAAATGGACAGAATTGGCCTCATACCACTCCAGGACACTTTTAGAATAGTGGCATGATGTCAAATCTGGCCAAAATAGTGGAGCTTCGTCGTGCTGCTGCAAGAACGGCAAAAGGCGCTTCTCGAGGCACTCAGATTTGTAGATCTCGCCATTTACCGTGCCCTTTGTCAGGGAAGGCTCACTCCTCAGTCCGCAAGAGCAGATGGCCTGCCAAATGAGATATTTGGAGGCGAACTTCGACATTTTCTTCTTCTTAAATTTGTCGTCCACACAGAACTTGTTCTTGCCGGTGAAAAACTCCAACCCCGGAATTTGCTTAAAATCGGTTTTTATATGCGTTTCGTCGTCCATCACACAGCAGCCATATTTTGTCAGCATCTTCTCGTAGAGCTTCCGTGCCCGAGTTTTAGCCGTCGATTGTTGCCGCTCATCGCGGTTTGGGAAGTTCTGTACCTTGTATGTATGTAGTCCAGCTCTCTTCTTTGCATTCTGGACGTAGCTCTGCGACATGCCGATCTTTTTAGCCAAATCACGGCTTGAGACGTTGGGATTTGCTTTAATCATCCGCTTCACCTTTCCCTCCATCTTTTTGTTCTCCGGTCCCGGTTTTCTTCCAGCTCCTTTGCCGTGGTCCAACGTCAACCGCTCCTGGAACCGCTTCAACACTCTGGAGACGGTTGAATGGTGAATGTTCAACATTTTTCCCAACTGCCGGTGCGACAGGTCATGAAATTCCAGGTGTTTGGAAAGAATTTGTTCTCTCGACTCGCGTTGGTTCACCTCCATTTTCGTTGAATCGAAAAACACGACTTCGAGTTTGACAGCATGTAAACAATACACATCAATGAGAAAGTGTGCAAAATTTGGTTGATTTTTACCCAATGGCAAAAAAGTTATGCCCTGTTGAATGTGTCGCAATAATTTCGTGTTCGCCCTTTATGCAAAGTGGATTTTTGTAACAAAGTCTTCATGTAACAGAAAGTTTCATTAAAATCTGAGAGGGGGCTGCCAACTCTGAATACGAGTTAGCGCGAAATTCGTCTATATTGCCTTTGCACTGCACATAGGATTAGAGCAAAGGCTAAAACCGCTATAATTCAAACAAAAAAAATGTTATTGAAATGCGGTTACAAAAATTCAAATGAAAAATTTCGAAACAACAATTTTCTCTTTCCAGTAGCAATCTTATCTGGAATTTTATTTTGTTAAACGATCATCTCACGCTGAGCTTTGACCGCCACTCTCCAAACCTCTTTCAAATGAAGTAACAAAGAGATTATGTATTAGTAAAGGGAAAACTTTTCGAAATTTTAAAACAAAAAAGCTTTGGAACACATATGTAAAATTCTACGCTACTAAAAATGTCCTAAAATAGAAGTTTTTAAGAAACTTCTATATCAACTAATGGAATAAGTATTAACCAACAAAGTTGTAGGGGTTTGGCACCCCTACTATTCTTGGTGCTGCCAAACCCGTAGAAGTAAGGTGCATTTTGGAGGACAAAAAATTATTAGAATGTACACGTAGAACTGTGCTGCCAGAATCGCATCAAATTTGACTGTATCAACCCGCTTCGGTCTCCCGTAAGCCCACGTTTCCAGCCAATATTTGGTACAAAACACATTTCCATTTACCCTGTCTGCTTTGTCGTTCTTAATTTTGGGGAAAACGACGGCTTTTATCACCCACAGGAGGAGCGAAAATAGACGACGCTGGGCAGATTTTTGATTTTATTGTGTCATCATCTGTCCGGAATGGGACATAATCAGTGTTGAAGTGGAATGGAAAATGTCATTTGCGATGCGGGATGGTTTTTTAGCACGAAAAGCCGTTTCAGTAGGTACAGACAAAACTCGTCAAGGTTTTCAATTTGCTTGTGTACGGATTGTTCCAAAATGGACTCGAAATTAATGCCTCATCATCATCTGCTTCACTTTCGTGTTAAAATTATTATTGGTCAAAGCTAGCGGAACCCTCCCTCATCACATTTAGTGAGAAGTCAGGTACGGACATCTGAAATCGTCAGCAATAAACAAGAAGCGTATTCTAGCATGAATTGAATATTCGAACGTACCTAGTGGTAATCCCCTCTCCCATAAATGGTTGCGCATGAAACCCATACCCACAGTCGGATAGGATGCAGCAGCATTCGGGACGGATTCATAGCGAATCCGAATACATACACCCGATGATGACGCTGGGTGATTCAATCCGGGTCGAATAAGGACAGTTATTCGAAATGATGATCATTGGATTGAAAACTGTGCAACGTTTCCAGTACGCTTAGCGAATATTAAACAGTGAATGGCAGATGTGACCAACTCATTCTCAACTAGCTATAGGTATGTAGGTACCTACTGTTTGACGTTAGGTTGCAATGCTACTTTTGCATTATGGGCATTTCAGTTGAAAGCTTAGGGGAGCGATAGCTTATAGTTTTCAATGTGATTTGATGCAGAAAATTATTAACTACCACTAATACTTACCAGTCAGAAATTATATTCGCTCTTTCGACAGTGGAACGAGTGGACATAAAATCTAATTGTGGTTCAAATCGTTTATCAACAAATGCAAATTGCGTTACTCTAGTCCCTAGAGAGATATAATGTAATAGAAGTGAACAATTAAACCTGCTTTGAAACTTATATCCTAATAATTTCTGGTTCTAACTAGGTACGCAGTCTGCAGTTGAAGGATAAAGAGCCAAGCGACGAGGTGCAGTTTTCGCAATACAAACTGAAAATTAAATTTATTTGGTTTGCTCGAACTGCGAGTACTGATGTTGATTCTGTACTAAATCATCACTGTTTTAATACCCTGTAATTCCTACGTAGGAGGGTGCATGCTCGTTTATTGATTCATTGTCGTTCTGTGCGCCAACGATAAATTTAGGAATTAACTTATCGTTTGTCTATCAATAAAGAATGATAATAAAATCTGTAATAGACATCCCGTCACAAAATTTACCCATAATTTCGATAGAAAATTGTGTGAATGAAAATTATGATTTAGATTTATAAAATCATAGTAATTTAAAACAATTTAAATTAGATGGATATTGGAAGATTACAATTATGAAAATATATTTCTATTCATTTCATCATTCCAACGACTTCTACAAAAAAATTTAGGAACTCATACCTTCGATAAAAATGATTATTCCATTGTTTTGGAAATGGTGAAACAGAATGAAGATTTTTGGAAGAGTAATAAGTTTTAGCCATTTACAGGGATGCCAACGGTACCGGTAAACTACATTTTTTTCGGTATATTTACATTTGCACAAGCCATACAGCCCGCTACAGCGACGCATCTCTACAGCTCTTGCCGGAACGGTAGCCAAACCGAGTACATTTTCCCGTACAGCAGTAGAATACATTTTTGTTTTGCTGCTGTACTACGACTGCTCGGTGAGAGTGTGGCGTAGTAAAGTTTGTTTTCTCGCTTTGTACACTTTTCTCTGCATAGTCAAAGGAAGAGGCCCGCACACGAAAGCGTTGATGCCGGTCGTGGCGTAAACGAACCGCATTCATTGTCGTCGTTTGTGATTAAAAATATTGAATAGATTAAAAATATTAAAAAGTGTAAAATAAGGAAAGAGAAGCTGTACCGCTCGCGTCTGGTGGCTGTACTGGGGACAGTATTTTTTGTCATGTTACTGCTTTGTTTACAGACTGCCGTACAGCGCTGGGCGTTCTGCACTAGCGAACGACAGCAGCGTCGAAAGAGAAATGAGAATGTAGGCAGAAAAATTACAGCCGCAGAAAAGGAAGACATTTTGCATCCTTGGGCATTTATATACTCAATGAAATTGATTGTAGTTGCATTTTCAACAATTTCGCCGAAGACACCAAGTCCCCAACTAAATTCATTGGAGTAGTAAATTGTGCACATTCAAATCTGACTACGTACTTATATAAAACGATACGGTTTCATTTGTGAAACTTTTTTAATGATTCCAAATATTCAAAATAATGGAAGTAATTTTTTTTCACGAAATTTTAACTTTTAACTTCACTTAAATCTTGTAAACGAAAGCATGTACACGGCATCTAACTGCACTATCCAATTTAGCAAGCAATTCTGTAGTAATTTTAATTTTGTAGCGGAATCCGGGCCTATTAAGACCGTGGGGGTAATTCAGAAAATTGTAAAACTTTCTGACTGTCGTACATATTCGTGCAACCGCTATTCTTACACACCAAAATTTTGGGGTGAAAACTCAGCAAATGAAAGTGCTGAAAACTCAGCAATTTAATTTCAACCATTTGACAGATACTTATTGCTGAAAATTCAACAAGCACAACGCCCGAATCTTTAGTATAATGGACTGGACTACTGAAAATTCGGTGATTATGCTGTCAATTTGACATTTAAATTGCAGAATTTTCAGCAAAAAGGATCTGTCAAATAGTTGAAATTAAATTGCTGAGTTTTCAGTATTTTCATTTGCTGAGTTTTCATCCCAAAATTTTTGAGTGTTAACATTAATTTTGATAGCTAATTCTAGTTCTTTGTTTTTTTAGAAAGCAGATACAACGTTTCATTTTTATGCATTGTAAACAATAATCATTATAATGGTAAAACCGTGATTATAGCAACAAATAAAAGTAAAAACAGGTAAGTGTTTTGGAAAGCTTTAAGCTTCTATTTTACAGAATGATTTTATTTGGATGGAAACACAGACATTTTTAAGACGCTCACCACTTTTGGGTGAAATGAGCGTACGAGGCTATTCGGACCCCCTATTCCATCAACCACTGCTCAGCGGCTACGCACACGGTTGCAGACACCACAGAAAAGAAAATACATGATGCGCCAATCGACAGCTGTGACTAACCAGATTAAGTTTTTGTAACAGAATTTATTTTTTTGCATCTAAAGGAGTTTTTCTAATAAATATTTCATAGGTAAATATAATTCTATTGCAAAAAATAACAGTCTGAATTGGCCCGTAGGGAGGTCCAAATTACCCCTTCATTGTAAAAGGATGGAAAAACGTGCAGTTTTGTATATCGCCGACTAGCACTGCCATGGAGTGGTGCAAATGATCTTTTATGGCACCAAAATGTAGCTGAGGTTTCAAATTAACAATTAGGACCTTTGACCGATAAACTCTTTCACGTTTATCCACCTAAAAGGGCGATTTGCTTAGGTAGGCCCGAATAGACCCGGGTTTCCTTATCATTTGAAAGGGGATGGTCCGGAAATGACGGAAATGGTCGACTTCCGATAACCACAACACAGTGAAAAACATCATCAATAAGGGTGTTGATCAGAAGATGACGGGCAGTCACGATTTGGACCATTTTGAAATCCAAGATGGCGGCGTCCGGTAACAACAAAACAGTAAAAAGCACCATTAATATGGGTATCATTTGAAATATTGTAGTCAGTAGATGACGAAAATTGACGGTTGAGGTCATTGTCAAGTTCCATAAAACAGTGAAAACTACCATCAATATGGATATTTTTTGAAAAAGATGGCGATCTTTTGAAAAAGACGAGAAAGAGGATGACGGATATCGATGTTTAAAATCATTTTGAATGCCAAGATGATGAATTCTAGTTATCATCTAATTACAGGGTGCTATAGAGATTTTGTACTTTTCATGTGACATAGTATAGGTTTGAAGCTCGCATTAAATGCAACACAAAATATTGTATGAAAAATGTTGCATAGCCTCAAAATCTTGATTTATAGCAAAAAGACTATTGTTGGGACATTCAGCGCTAAAAGATTTTTTATGGAATTATTTTTTGACCGATTTTCAATTTTGGAGTGTTAAAACTAAAGAATGACGAAGAAATGAGCTTTCTGGTGGTATACTATGTTATGTTCTTTTGTTAAAAATACTTTGCCGTTTTCGGACAACAATATGAAAACAAGCATAACTTTGCGATTTTTTATGATAATATGAAAAATGCTCAACATTCTTCTAATGAAGAGTCTTTGTGTTGATAAAAAATGTAGAAAGAACATTTAATTCCGCATTGAACAACCGATTGAAAAATGACAGCTATTTTTTCCAAATTAGAAACATGCTCGCATTAACTCTTAAGGGGTTAGTAAGGCATTGTCACGCACTATAGGATTCTATTATTTTTTTTTCAATTGTAACATCAAAGTTTAAACACATACTTTTGAATGTATACGTAATCGAGCAAAAATATCGATTCTTTGAAAATTTTAAACGATAACGTCCTCTTAAAAGTTTATGCGAGCAAGTTTCTAATTTGGAAAAAAAATTAAGCCAACCAATTTTGATGACAAATAGGTTGTTGGATATGGAATGAAATGTTCTCTCTCAATTTTTATTAAAACAAGACGCCTCTCAACGTTGAGTAATTGTCATATTTTTAATGAAAAAATCCTAAAACCGCATAGTAGACTAGAGTAGGGTCAAGTAGGTCAGTTTTTTGGGAGCTCTTGCGATGGTATTTTGGCACTGATTTTGATAAATAAGCACTCGTTGAATACGTTATACATCTGGCAACGGTTTGACATTATTGATTTTATGTATGGCTAAATATTTTTCAAGCAGAGTCCAATAAGGCGATGGTACTTTTTTCGATGTTTTTTTTAAATCGTGTGCGATAGGATAAAACAAATGTACGCACCTAGAAAATCAGCGGTTCAACTTTTATTTGAAGAGTATGAACCCGATCTGAAACACAATACAAAAAGGTTTCAAAACTATACCTTGTTTTAATACTTGTTATAGTTTTCTGTTATTTCAACTACTAACGAGACCAGATTTGTAACATGATATCTTAGGAAAATTGCATTCTGCTATAATCTTGTTATTTCATTCTGATTGGGAATACTGCAGATTAATTAAAAATTAATAACACAAATAATAAATGCAATCCATTGACGTCAGTCAGGTAAGAAAATGAGGAAGTGGAAAATGATGTGAAAAATCATGAAACCGCGGAAGCAAATGTTGAAAAAACATGTTTTAGACACTTCGTCTGGTTTTGTACTTGCAAGTGACTTCTTCGGCGTCCTCGTCGTTGTCAGAGTGTGGAATTGAAGTTGTGCATTCCGGTAAACGTGGTTGTTTAGTTGCGCGACGATCACGTTTGCGCTTCGGAGCGTTTTTTTAGATTCCTTTTCCTTTTCTTTCTCGATCATGTTTTGTCAATTATATACTTCAACAATACCTTTAATTATTATATTGTTAACTCACGCGTGTTATCTGATGCGCTTTCATTGGATGCAAGCACTTTCCTTTCACCCGAGTACAATGTTTCGAAGGGAATTTTTAATTGTTTAGAGACTGATCGAATGCTGGCGCCATCTTGTACAGACGCAATTGCGTTCTTTATGTCCCCTTCACATCGTTTTGGCGATTTTCACACAGTTTTTCTGTCAAAATAACTCAAATTTGCACTATAGTTGTGATAAACGGCTGACCGCTTTTAATTGGACAGCTTATAATTGGATTTGAGTAGAAGATACTCAAAATTTGGAAAAGTCTACTTTTAATTGGATTTGAGTAGAAGTTACTTGAAATTTGGAAAAGTTCACATTTAGTTGGAATTGAGTAGAAGTTACTCAAAATTTGGAAAAGTTCACTTATTGGATTTAAGTAGAAGTTACTCAAAATTTGGAAAAGTTCACTTGTAATTGGATTTGAGTAGAAGTTACTCAAAATTTGGAAAAGTCTACAATTAAGTGGATTTGAGTAGCAGTTACTCAAAATTTGTCTACTTTTAATTGGATTTGAGTAGAAATTACTCAAAATTTGGAAAAGTCAACTTTTAATTGAAATTGAGTAGAAGTTACTCAAAATTTGGAAAAGTCTACATTTAATTGGATTTGAGTAGAAGTTACTCAAAATTTGGAAAAGTTCACTTTTAATTGAAATTGAGTAGAAGTTACTCAAAATTTGGAAAAGTCTGCATTTAATTGGATTTGAGTAGAAGTTACTCAAAATTTGGAAAAGTCTACTTTTAATTGGATTTGAGTAGAAGTTACTCAAAATTTGGAAAAGTCCACTTTTGATTGGAATTGAGTACAAGTTACTCAAAATTTGGAAAAGTCTACTTTTAATTGAATTTGAGCAGAAGTTAATCAAAATTAGAGAAGTTTGCTTTTAATTGGATTTGAGTAGAAGTTACTCAAAATTTGAAAAGTTCCCTTTTATTTTGTTTTGTGATTAATTTTTCAAACACGGATATTGGATCTTCACTAATATATTAGGAATCTTGAATAAGTTTACAAGAAATGAATGAATTCATGAATAAAATTCTGAGTTTCATGAAATAGTTCACGTGAAAATATCTTGAATGATATGATTTTGCGTACAAATGATCCTAAATCTATGGAGAACAACATGAATCAACCTTTGGTTTTGTAAACATTGTTCATAAAGTTGTGAACTAGTTCACGTACAGAGAATCGATTTGGTAATGGCATGGCGGAAACCGTGACTGAAGTTCACAAAATGAAATGAAATATAAAAGCGTGTATATGCACTGAAGGGAACATGAACATAATTGTAAAACAACTGATTTTTGTTCATGGTCCTGTTCTCGTAACGTAAAAACGTGATTATTTTAGAATTCATGGCATTTTGTTCACGATTTTGGGAACATTTTTTCGTGTGTGATGTTTTCCCTTTTTATCTAAATTATTATGCTTTTGCAATGATTATTTGCCCTAAGCCTGCACATTGTGTCAAATGCGTTGCGGGAAGGGAAGTTTTAATGGGTATTTACCGAATGTGCAGCGTGCCTAAGTAGTGAATCATATTTATGTCGTGAATACGTTGGCCGCTTTTCGAATATTGTCGTTTCAAGTAATTCGTTTGAGGACTAATTAAAACTGATAATAGTACTTTTATTTTCTTTTAAATAACTCATTCTAACTTCAGTAACCCATCAATCAATTCACCTTTCTATCGGTAGTCACTAAGTGTAACGAAAATAAGTAGCGTGCTGGGGTTCGCGACGTTAGACATAAATACGCTAGGCATAAGTACGTTAGGCATAATGGACGATTGGCATAATTCACAAAAAATATAAGAATAATCGCTAGGCTTTCGTTATTGTAGAGATTTCAACTTTGTGCTCGTTTTTCGGGTTAAAAAATTACACTTTGCTGTATGCCTTTGTATACCTTCGAGAGACAGCAAAATGAAAACACCAAGCGAGATATTTATTTCTAACGTGTGTAGAATTATTTTTATATTTCCTCTCCATGGATGAGCTTATTCATTTGAGTGAACAGTTTTAATTCAAGTCCATTTCAAAAGAGAAGGTTTCAAGCTTATTGGATGTATTAGCCATTAAGTTATGGAAACTTTCACTGTTATGGACAGTACCAGCATAAGCGTACGGGTGTTACATTTATACCGATACCTTTTTTGTTTCGGTGTCTCTTCACAATACACGAAGAAACTCTCCTTTGTATCGCACAGATCTGTAGTGTTATCTTTGATAGCCCAAAGAATATAATTATTGAACTGAATAATATGGGAGATAATCAATATGCACACTCAATTCAGTTTGGTAATTTCCGCACAGCTGAACAGTCAGTAAAGTTTATCAACTGATAGTTCAGCATAGTTGCCTTAATGCACTGATTTTTAGCAATCTATTTTCCGAGTTTCGTCAAATCAAACATCACTTCTACTGATATCTCGGTAAAAGCTTTGTTAGCTGAGTGCTCGGCTGGGCAAAACTCGGTAAAATTTGCGAAAAAAAGCTGGGATTCGGTAGAACAAAATTAAGTGTGTAGAAACAGCAAATCCATCATTCTTTCTTTCATGAACTGTTCTTCAAGACATTTATTTTATTCTTGTCAATTGCACATGCATGTATGTAAAAACTAATCTAAGTTAATGTGCGTTATTCATACTTTAACACAAATGAGATAGATTTTGTTATTTTGTTTTATATATTAATTTTATTTGAAGCAGGGAAAAGCCCCCTGAAGCTAGGATTAATTGAAAACCTTATCTCCAGCAGGCATAAAACCGCCTCTCTTTTACAAACGGATTGAATCCATTTTAGTTAGGTGGAATTTATTGGTTGTGAGTCGAGTAATAAACGCAGGCTGAATTTCTGCATGCCAAGCATTAGATCTGCTTCGTTTATTTGAACAAAGATTTCTTCAAGTATATACAGTAGAATAAAATGTTGATCAGTTTTACCACCCAAGGCGAACACCACCAAAAATACATTCCGTTGAGTAATACTACAATATGATAATTTATGCCTAACGTCCATATGCCAATCGTCCATTATGCCTAACGTCCATTACGTCTAGTGTCTTTAGGCCTAACGTCTATTATGCCTAACGTACGTATGCCAAACGTACGTACACCCAACGTACTTATGCCTAATGGGGTACGCCCAGCGAGCTGTATGCTTCAGCTTATCCCCTCGAAAATAATTCGCTCTATAGTTGTCCAAACATAAATATAAAATTTTATCTAAACTTTCTCGTTTTTTCAATATTTCTCTAGGGTTAACCCAAGTAACAATTGAAGTTTTATAGCATGCTACAAGTGAAATCTAAGTTTTTTGAGCGGTTTTAAAACTACCCTAAAACCTCAATTGTTACTAGGTTACTCCTGGTGGCCGGGCGCCCAGAGGCTTCAAACTTCTTCAAACATCGCGCGCTTGTCAGAACCCCTATACTTACTAACAAATCTCCTCCTTCCGTGATACTTGTGGAGTGCGTAGTAGTATATACGGCCTCTAGCAAAACAAGTATTGGACTAACATTCCTTCCAATTCCTTCCACGATCTACATTCGGGCATAGCCGGCGCCGGTATTGATTGATTAATAAACACTTTGGGATTACCAGGAGTTGCACATTGAACGATGTTTCGCTACTGCCAAGCGTAATTATCTACTGATTCCCTGGGCAACTTCAGCTAGTCCAGATCGATAACAAAGTAGCAGCCAGGGCTGGTCGCACAAGCTGAAGCTCAATATGCCGTATGCTACTCTTGTTCTTTTCCAATGAATCCCATTCCAAAGATACGCACTTCTACTTTTTGTTACTACTTTGTTGGTAAATTGCCATTTTTTATGAAATGGGATTCATAGGAGAGGTGTGCCCGAATGCGCCACGCCGCCGATGATTTTAGCGAATGGCGTCACGCTGATTCGCCGCCGCCGCTGGCCCAAATCACGCCAACACTGACGATAACGACATCGGCGCATACCTCTAATTTATAGCGCCACACCTATTCAACCACCTTGAGCTTTGCTGGATTAACTGTCCCATGAGGCTAAAAACTCTGTCTAGTGAAACCGATAGAGTCGAACAAAGACATGTTTGGGATGAACCATAAATGACGTAGCATTTTTTGAGCGATTTTTAACACCCCCCTCCCCCATCGTAGCATTTCGTCACAAAATTCTATATACCCCCTGATAATTACGTAGCTTGACGGTAACCCTCACCCCCCTCGTTGTCCCCGTTAAATTTTTTAAAAAAAATCTAAAACGATGTTAGTTAGATGAAACGGGTAAGATTGTCGTGACATCAGGTCAACCCCTATTCCCCTTTAAAAAAGCTACGTAGCATGACATGACCCCCTACCCCCCCCCTGTCGTCACACATCATCACAAAATACAAAATTCCCCCCTCCCCCATGTAATGCTACGTCATTTATGGATGGTCCCTTTATATTTTTGTCTACAAATCGCTCTGAAGTTTTTTTGGTGTATATATTTTTTCATTTGGAAAGTTGACTTCTATCGATCCATATGTGAAACAAAAAAACAAATTTTATTCTTTATTTAATGACCCAATTGGGGGACACAAAAATGCAATCTTGATTACATTGCGTTTTTATTGTGCTTGTACGGCCCTGTACATATTTTTGTTTTCCTTCTCTGCATCAACACTTGTTTTCATACAGTATGTATACCGAACCTTATTATAACTATTCTTTTCCTAGGGCAGTTTAATCTTTCCCATTCTTCTCGGTCGATAAAACACATTTGCTGAACGTGCATATGCCGCGAAGTGACCCTCCCACACTTTGGTTGCATCTACATAGAAAACCATTTAAAGATATGGTGTTCGCTTGGTCGAACAGCAAGGGGTAAATTCTCCGGGAAAATTTGTTCCTTAAATGGTGGAATGGCTCGGTTAGTTCATATATAGAAATAATCAGGGAGCCACCATCAGGTAGTTTAGTGCTTTAATGGTTGTAGGAAAATAGTTAATTTGAACGATTTCTTTTCAACAGAAAAGAAATAGTTAAATTTCTCCATAAACTACAGGAACAAGTCTCATTCATTTCTTAGAATAAATAATTATTAAACGACCATGGTTGTAAACACTGCTATAGTAGAAAATATGTATTACATGACTTATAAAACTGATTAGTTCCGGGAAATGACAATCCTCCAGTCCCAAAGAAAGCAATTAAAACGCACATCAAGTTGGAAACCTACACCGAACCAATCATCGTGGTCATCAGCGAGCACATCATCCACGGTCTCGTTTATAGTGAGCGAGCATAATGTCAGCACCGAGACGAAGACAGGACAGGACAAGCATTTCTATTTCGACGAGACAGAATCAGTGCGGTAGCATTTGGAAAGCATTTCTTCACTGCGTCGGATGACAACCGTCGAATCCCAGCTACGAAGGGAAAACCGAGAAAAGCGCTAAAGCATCATAATCGTAAATATAATTCGACCATAAAGACGAACTTAAATTGATTTTCCCTCTGCTCGTGTGGGTTCCGCAAGCTCCCACACCACACACCCAGAAGCGTTCGCTAGTCTATTTTCAACGGAACGACAACGGGAAGAAAGAAAATGGAGCTCATCGTTTTCCACTCTGGGACTCCGCTCCGGTTAGGATCGGTTAGCTCTACCTACCGCTCCATCAGGACGAGGGACAGGGCCGGGCAGGGTCAGCTATACGCTCAATGAGCCGGAATAAGGAAGAGTGTTTGTCCTCGACGGTTTGCTGCGGACCAGTCGCCATAGTGCTACCATGCCAGTTAGGTTATGACGGGAAAACTATTGTGCAGTGATGCTCAGCACTGATGCAGCCTTTTTTCCACTACGTGTAGGGGAATGAGTTTACAGCGAGTTTGCTTGTTCGGGAAGTTTCTGTTCGAGTATGTTCGCTTTTATGACTTTTGCGTGGTATGGGGGTAGATGAAAAAAGTTGAATTGCTTTAATCCATTTTGTTGTAAACGTCATTAGAAAAAGAACGTTAAGAACCTCAGAAAAACGATTAAGTCGTCATGTTGTAAACAATGTACATTGATGAGTAATTTATTCCGAATGCAAGCTTCGGATACTTGGACCAATGCCATCGAAGACTACAGAATCGTAAGCTAACCTTCCGGAAAGTCGCATAAGTTACAAAATGAACGAGCTGCCCCTGCTGGCTTAAAAATCAATGTAACAATTGAAGCACTGAGAACAGACATCTATGATCGAACAAAAATATTTAAAAAACGTGTGTAAAATCCTGAATGGGTTCCGTATGGAATCTTGCTCAAAGAAAACAACCGATTCCGACTCTATCGGTTCATGCATTTGAGCTGGAATTCATACTGGAAGTCCGAACCGGTTCCGGACTAGTTTGACTGGGCAGAGGAATAACCGCTGTCAATTCAGTCGAACTCAGCCACAAAAAACATGACGACAGTAGCGCACCTGGTTTGGATATCCCAACTACCTTCGAAACCGTTAGAGCTTTTTACACAAGTTGAATGCTGAGGATGGACGTCTGTTCTCTGTGATTGAAGTTTTATAGCACACTACAAGTGCAATCTAAGTTTTATGGGTGGCTATAAAACTACCATAAAACCTCAATTGTTACTAGAGACGCCATCTCTTTAAATATTTAGATCAAGCTGCACTCCGTGCAGTGCACAACTGTTTGAATGTCTATGAGTCGATCGTTGAAGCGAGCGTTTGTACGAAGCGCTGCATAGTAAATCAGCCCATCTGATCTGAGATCCTCAGTGGGAGCACTGACGGACGAAACAGGTAATAAAAGAGTGAAACGCGAATAGCCAGAATTTGCGTGCATCTCAGTAATTCTAGATTACTCCTTTGGGAAAGTTCCCAAGCATATGCAGCTGATAATCCCGTTATGGCTTCTCATGCCGAGATTGCTGTTACTTCCGTTTCTGGCGTTTCTGACCCACTACCCTTGTAGCCACTTCTTATGCCACTATTACACTTACTTCAATAACAAATACTACGCACAAAGTCCTATGGGTATGATTGTATTACTTTTGAGTAAGATTATATTATCCTTTTGGTAAAAGACCATGCAATTGCGCATTACACAACCAAATAGTTTTTCAGTATGTGTCAACTGCGGCTCTGTCCGCCAATAGGCTAATTTAATCAATTCCTGTTATTGGATCGATCCAAACCAGCCGAAATTCCTATTTGTTTCTGCTGGAATTCTGGATAGTTTCCGCCGGAAGACAGGCAGAAGCCAGCCGGAATCACAGATTTTTAACTGGATAGATTGAATTGCACAAAAGAAATTTTAAAAATCGATCTAAAGTTTTGTTCCGGGTATTTGACGGCGCCGGTGGTTGAGTGGTAAGCGTGACCGCCACTCATTCCAGTTGGTCTGGGTTCAATCCCAGCCGAGGTCATTGAGATTTTTCTGACGTGAAAAAATCTATGGTCACGTCTTCCTTCGGAAGGGAAGTAAAGCCGTTGGTCCCCGGTCCATGAGTTGATGGATCGATATCTCGTCCAGATAGTGGAGCCACCTCTCTGGCGTCGGTAAAGAAGAAGTAGATCCAACTTCTATACTCTTACAGAAAAGTTAATCGATGGAGCCTTGAGTGTAAAATTGAACGCATTTTCGCTTGATGCCCTCCATCAAAGTCAGTGACAGTGTCATCCGGTACCAGTTTCTCAGTTTTTTTCCATTTTCTTAACATGTCCTTCTCGTCTTTACTGTCTTCTTGCTCTTCCGAAGTTCCCGCTTTATCATTGCCCAGTACTGCTCCACCGGGCGCAGCTCCGGACAGTTTGGCGGATTCATGTCCTTTGGAACAAAATGGACAGAATTGGCCTCATACCACTCCAGGACACTGGCAATAGTGGCATGATGCCAAATCTGGCCAAATTAACGGAGTTTCGTCGTGCTGCTGCAAGAACGGCAAAAGGCGCTTCTCGAGGCACTCAGATTTGTAGATCTCGCCATTTACTGTGCCCTTTGTCACGAAAGGCTCACTCCTCAGTCCGCAAGAGCAGATGGCCTGCCAAATGAGATGTTTGGAGGCGAACTTCGACATTTTCTTCTTCTTAAATTTGTCGTCCACATAGAACTTGCTCTTGCCGGTGAAAAACTCCAACCCCGGAATTTGCTTAAAATCGGCTTTTATATACGTTTCGTCGTCCATCACACAGCAGCCATATTTTGTCAGCATCTTCTCGTATAGCTTCCGTGCCCGAGTTTTAGCCGTCGATTGTTGCCGCTCATCGCGATTTGGGAAGTTCTGTACTTGTATGTAAGCAGTCCAGCTCTTCTTTGCATTCTGGACGTAGCTCTGCGGCGTGCCGATCTTTTTAGCCAAATCACGGCTTGAGACATTGGGATTTGCTTTAATCATCCGCTTCACCTTTCCCTCCTTTTTTTGTTCTCCGGTCCCGATTTTCTTCCAGCTCCTTTGCCGTGGTTCAACGTTAACCGCTCCTGGAACCGCTTCAACACTCTGGAGACGGAATGGTGAATGTTCAACATTTTTCCCAACTGCCGGTGCGACAGGTCTGGAAATTCCAGGTATTTGGAAAGAATTTGTTCTCTCGACTCGACTCGACCTCCATTTTCGCTGAATCGAAAGACACGACTTCGAGTTTGACAGCATGTATACAATACACATCAATGAGAAAGTGTGCAAAATTTGGTTGATTTTCACCCAATGGTAAAAAGTTATGCCCTGTTGAATGGGGCGCAATAATTTCGTGTTCGCCCTTTACAAGGACTGTATGTCACTAGTTGTCGTTTATAGTAAGCAACGGTATCTGAAAAAGACGGTGTATCCAGCATTTTTTTGAAGATCGAATGTCAAGAACCTTGAAAACCTTTTCTCTCAGGATATAATGCGCTGCTTTCGACACCTTGAGGCTTCTCATTTCTTCTTCTGATAGGCTTCTGTTGTTCTTGTTCACCAGGAACGTGTCGCAAACATTGCAAGTATCTGACTGGCGTTTTTTTTAAGCTCAAGTTGAAGCTATGATTCAAAATTTCTCGGAGAATATTTTCTGGAACAGGCTTCTTATTTTGCACACCCTTTCTTCAAGTACATTCTACATATTGTAGCCACGCTTAGATTCAAGTGCAAGTACTTTTCTGGGATAAAGACCACCCGTAGTGCGTCTGGTATGCTGGAAACTTATTTTTGAAAACCGGACCGCATTTCTTGCTTCATCACTGCAGTCAAAAATTCGTCAAATGTTCATAAAAACCGATTCTGGTGTACTAGAGACAAACGGAAAACGCCCTTTTTCGTTATTTTCTTTATATTTTCAGGAAAACAAAATATGGACTAAGCGCACTTAAATTGTTTTATATTGTAGACCAGTGTTATTTTTAATGGTTAGCATAGAATGTCAAAAGGTAATCTGCCAAAAACTCAAATAACTCATATCCCATTAGCCGTAGCTATACACTTTCTTCAGCAAAATTACGCTCCTATATATCACCCTACAATTTGAAGTTTTTTCTATGCTTTTTAAAATTCGGTAGATACCCAGTTTTGAAGTAAAACTAATGAAAAACGCTGAAAATTTACACCATTACACCAAAATTTGTACAAACTAACTCACCAAACTGCTTCATTTGGATCTTTGGAAAAATAAAAAAAAATACAGAATGAAAACTATGACAGTTTAGGAGCACTTCAACAGGCATGAATTTAAGTTTTCCCCAAAATCGACCAAGTTTTCAAAAAATCAAAATTCGCTACCAGTAGGGAGCGTTTTAGCAAATTCACTCCGAAGAAGAATTTGGTCCTAATACCCTAACCTTTCATTTAGCCTTCTTTAAGTGTTGGGGTCAATATGACCCAAAATGGACTTTCAAAATGCGATAACTTTTTAAATATTGCACCTAAACGTTTGAAACTTCTTGACTTTTCCTCTTTCATGGAGAGCAACGGCTTTCAATCGAGTTTAAAATTTTCGGACATTCCTGAAGGGCAGTACAAAAAAAGTTACGAATAAGGTGTTAGTAGGTCATATTGACCCCGACTTCGAACTTAATTTTAAGACACATTTTCAGTCAAACCTATATTAACTTGCACCCAAATTGTTAGTTAGAGTTTCAATTTTCAGTTTCTGGTAAATATTATCGTTTTTACTCAGGTTGGCCAGCGGGAATCGGTGCCGAATGGGGTCATGTTTGGCATGCATAGATGTATGCAGAAGCGTCGCCTAAATCACAAATTTATTGACAGAATACTAATAATAAACACAACCCAAAGCAAAAATAACAATGTACATATCCGTTTTGTACATGATTGGACCGATCTTGGATGATCCACATTACGCTTCCGGTGCTGATTCCGACGATTCCATAGTATTTCTCATAATTCTGAACAAGTGACAATGTGGTCAATCTTTGAAACTGGTCCCAAAGTTTTGTAATATTCTTGAAATATATAAAATCCCATCTAAAATGATATTGATACTCTGATTCAAATACTGGATTCTACAGAAAAATCCGGATTATCCGTAGAACTGTCTAGTCTAGTCTGAATCTAGTTCTAGAATTTTTTCAGTTTTTTTTCGAAAACGTTGAATTAGCATAAATTTCTAGTTCCTAGTGAAAAATTTTACATTATTGGTCACATTTTTTTTGTTGGATACGGACCACTGCGACCAACATTTATATCTATTGTGGTATTGGTCACATAATGACCATCTGGAATATCTGGAACATTTTCTGAACTGATCAATTCGTAAAGCTGGTCTTAGAACCATGGATTTTTAGTGTTTCTTGAATTCTCATTTGAAAGAGTTTGCACTTATGACCATTTTTGGCTACATTATGACCTTCTGGACGATCTGGAACATCAGTGGAACTAGCCAATGCATTTATTTATTTATTTATTTATTTATTTAACATAATTATATCCATCGGACTTTGGAGTCTAAATGGACAGATAGGGTTATAAATAGTTATAAATAAAAATACATCTGATAAACTAAAGTAAAACATTCTCACATCAAATAAAAACATCAAGCACAGCCATGCGGCTAAACTTATTCACGAAGCGACTGGACAACACATTAAACTCAAAAAACTCTTCCAGTGCGGTAAATGTCCGAATGCATGCGGTAATCGGTTCGTTGGATCGAAACAAGGTACGATGAAATCTTTGCTGTAGCAGTGTTGTATTTCGTAATATTCTATTCATGAACCATAAAAATGATTTATTGGAATTCATTCGCACTTGTTCGGTCTGTCCTGGAAGCTTCCGCAGCCATTTGGTGTCCTTATACGAGCATTTGAACTAACAGAATTGAAGCAGTACAAGCAAGATTCCTCCGCTTTGCTCTTAGAACTTTGCCGTGGCGTAACCCAACAAAGCTACCACCATACAATGATCGCTGTCGTCGGCTCGATATGGAAACTTTGGCAAAAAGGCGAATACATTCAGAGCAGTATTTGTTGGGAAAATATTGATTGGCCAAATGGATGCCCCCCAGAAACCTTAGATCACGTAATTTTTTAAGACTAGACTTTCAGCGCACCGAGTACGGTCAGAACGAACCCGTAAGGGCGATGTGTAATGTTTTCAATAGTGTGTATGACCATTTCGATTTTTATGTTTCTAGTGATGTTTTCAAGAATAGACTTAGGAGATTGACTTAGCTTATAAGATTATGTGAAAATATTTCTGTAATGTTATTGCAATGCTGTATTCCTTGTATGTAATTTTGTTAATTTGTAATGTCAGATCATTGTAATTGTAGGAATAACGTGCGATAAGATTATGGGTTTTTACGCGCATTCGAGGTCTGCTTCTGAAGTGAACCTTGAAATGGGCTTTTACCATACAACAACATTAAATTTCATGTAGACCAACATGGGTCAGATGAAAAATGAAAATAAATAAATAAATAAATAAATAAATCCGTACTCGATTTTTATTTCTCGAATTCACTCCAAAGTAAGATAATCTTTTTCTTGTGTCTCGTCAATACAGGAAACATTTATTACGCCCAATCGCTTGAAGATTTTCGAAAATTTTCTTTTGATTATGGAGTACGCGTCGTAGTCAAAATTGAGACTGCAATATAATAGCAAAAGTCGGTTGATATACAGTTTTCTTTTTTACATTTTAACAATATTCAATTAGCTAGAAATTACTGGGTAGCGAAAGTTATGAAAATTAGAGCCATAGTACTAAAGTAAGAGCAAGTAGAAGTATACAGATCGGAAAACTAGAAGTGGCAGGGTCATTAGAACAGGCTTAATATCGTACGGGCTTAACTTTTGTCTTCTGCTAATGAGGGTCGAGCTTAGGCAGCATAAGTACGAATCACTCGAGTTCACAGCATGTCTCCTGGCATAGACAGACTTGTCCATCTTTACCGTGAGAACTGTACTATGGCTCTAATTTCCATAACTTTCCCTACCCAGTAATCTCCAGCTAATTGAATGTCGTTAAAATGTAAAAAAGAAAATGTGACTAACATAGTCGAAATAAAAAAAGGAAAAATTATACAGTTTTCTTGAAAAGACGTTCAGCACTTTCCGAAAGGACCCTTGAATGAATTAAATCTCCATTTGATTACTTAGTTTTTGGTATATCCATTCATACCGTCAACTTACCCCGGGGCCGGGGTCAGTTGGCGGGTTTTCCGCGTCACATATTTTTGGCTCTAAAAATTTAGACAATGCATCAAACACTTTAATAAAATTCAGAGATGTTGCTCTTTCGTGCCACGTGTTCTATTTTGCAAGATCTACCTACAGCAAAGCGTTTAAAAATGACAACGGAAAACACCACCAACTAGCCCCGGTTTCCTCCATTGTTTCTAGACCATTCTTTCAACTTTTAGAATCATTCGATTTTGTTCAAATCGGTAGAAAATTCGCAAAATTATAGTAATTTTTGTGAAAAAAGTCAAATCCGCGATTTTTTCGCTTTTTTTATTCAAACATTCAAATTTTTGTATCATTGATTCAATAAATTCCGTACTTTCACTTACACAGATGTTTTCGCAATTAAAAAACGAAGAAAATAATGTATTATACATTTCTTTTGTTTGCATTTTTACCTGTAAAAATTGCGACCAAACGCGTGGGGTACGTTACCCCAGTGCAACGAGGAAAACGCAGGTGCAACGTTCTAAGGTTGATTGACCAGCTGCGCCGTTGTTCCAGATATTCCGGAAAGTCATTATGGGGCCAATTTTCCAGTTATAACTGCGCATTTATGCCAATGCAACAAATATTTTCGAAAAAACTTCAGAGCTCTAGAACTATTTGTCAACAGTTTTTTCGGCATTTAATTAGCAAGGGACTGGAAGGTGAAGTATATTTTTCAATATTGAGAGCCATAGTACTCAAGGGAGAGCTAGGTGTTGAAGGGAAAAAGTTTAGAAAAGCGTGGAAGGATCATATATGCAAGCTTAGAGCTCACCGGAGACTTAACCTTTTGTCTGCTACCGTAGGAGTCATGGTCTTTTGGCATTATAAATGCGAATCGCCTGAGTCTACGGCATGTCCGGACAAGCGTAAAGTAACTTGTTACTTCATGCTGTCGGAACCGACAAAAAGTTAAGTGACGGTAAACTTCCACACTAAGCATTTGCGACGTTGAAACTCATTGAATGAGCCAGTTTTGTTTGTTCCCTCACCAATTGCCTGCCTGAGTGATTTTATTTCATCGACTATTGTGACTAGAACTAAATTCATGAATTAACCAAATATACCTATTATTATACTACTTATATGACTTTCCCGTAGAATCCAGGGTCAATAGTTGATTCACAGCGTTAATATCATTTAAGACGAGATTTTACATAAACTTTCAAACTTATTAAAAAAAATTGGAATCAGTTTCATTGATTGACCACATTTTACTTGTTCAACATTATGAGCTAAACAATTATGCCCCCCGAAAAGGGCATCGGAATCGTAATCCGGAACGTCCAAGATCATGTACAAATTTGGTATATATATATATATATTCTTATTTTTGTTTTGTTTGTGTTTATGATTAGTATTTTGTCAATAAACCTGTGATTTATGATGACTGTTCTGCATACATCTAGGTATGCGAAACATGACCTAATTCGGCACCGATTCCCACCAGCCTGGTCCAAAACGGTAAAATATTTACCAGAAACTAAAAATTAAAACTCTAACACACAATTTGGGTACATGTTCATGTAGAATTGATTGAAAATGTGTCTTAAAATTTAGTTCGAAATCGCTAACACCTTATTCTTTACAAAAAGTTAACACCTAAAGAAGGTTAAGAAGTGAGCACGATGACTTTTTTAACATGATGTCATTTTGGGACGCACTAACGTACGGTCTTTCAGAATAATCCTCCGTCCGTTACCTTTGATTAGTTAACGTCGATTTTAAAAGTCCGTTACCTTCAAACACCTTACTTTGAATGATATAACAGACAGATCTCAGTGACTTATATTTGAAGTTTCACAAAACTTTAGTGTCCTGTTAGTGGTCCATGCTGATGGTTTGCCCAAGAATCTGAATCAGATTGGACTTTGGAAACTATAAATCACATTTAGCATGCACAATAACTCGTCATTGTGCTCCGTTATATGACAAGGTATGAGTCATTGTTTTTAAGAATAAGTACATACCATCAGTTTGAATTTGTTGAATCCGATAAAAATAACATACCTGAAATAAAAAAAGATAGATCGAAACACGAATTAGTACAAAGTACGACAAATTTATGATCAAGGCCGATCCGAATAGAGCATCGTATAACGAATATAATAAGAAAAGATTTTAAAAATTCTATGTTGTTTAAATATACTTCTTTGCTACTCCAACTTTGTCGAAGAAAGCAGTTAGTACCGCCAATATCTAAATCATTTTATTCTGAAGTGACGAACGACAGTTAGACGCTTACACACAAAACATCTCGAAAGTATTGCTGCCATCCTTTCACACATTTCTGTATTCCATCAGCCCATCATGCACCATTTGCAAAAGCCAGACGGAAACCTACCTCCGCTTGAGATTTAGATTAAAAAGTTTCGATTTACACTTCTCCATCTCTTATTGCGTAATGAGAAACCTCTCCACGGCACATGTCTACCAAGATTCGCAGAAATCTCGCAGTCAAACAAACCACCAAGTGTTATCCTTCAACCTTTTCACCCACACGACGTTACTATGCACACATTACAAAACCGGTGGGGTTGGCAGCATGTTGCTAGAAAGAATTTTCAAATAACTTCACACCCTCGCTAAATTTCGACAAATCGCTGCCAACACATAAAGTAACTGAGGGGGGATGGGGAATGCTTGTTATCTTTCTACATCTGCTCACTCCAACTTTCTAGCAAGTAGTCTGTCTGTCGTCTTCGCGTCGTCGTCGTCGTTGCCATCGTCATCCAGCATTGCGAAAATTCGCGCATTGTCTGAAGCCTGTCAGCGGCAAACTGTTTGACGGTAGAATGCAAGTGAAAGAAAATTCCTACAACCAAATTATCCTGGAACCAATCAATCGTGATGCAGTAGTCGCGAGGGCACACTACGAAGTCTAGCTGCTCAAATCGAGTAGTTAATAGGGTGATTTTTTTCGCAAGATGGTGCTATTTGGAAGATGTCAACTGCAGTTTTCACAGTGGAATGTGACAGGCGATAGATATTTGAACGATTCGAGATCTCAAGTTAACAGAGCTATTGCTTTCAATTTTTTACATTACATATGTATATGTTTTGACGAATGTACATGTAACTCGTGATGAGAGAAGTAATTTTGGAATTGTAAAATTCAATTTATCTGTGTTTCTCAAGGTACAACAATTCCGCAGGATGTCTTTTTCCTTTTGGAGGAGCGTAAAAACGTCTAAATGTATTATTTCTAGAGATAATCACTGAAAACTGAATGAAATTTTGAAAGATGCTTAGTGAAAACATTTTCTAGACAAAAACAGGAACTAGGAATTAAAAGCTCTAAAAATGAGTTCCCAGAACAAAAAAAAACGCGCTGAATGAATAAGTTTTATTTTTGTTATTTGTTTTCAATGAGTTATTTACAAAAATGGATATTCAGTAATTCAAAGAGCTTAAGCGCTAACTAAGCATATTTATCCGGGATGTCGCTAGAAAATGCAGGAACTCAAGACTACATGTTTACAAGGTGTAAAATACGTCAGACAAAGAATGACTTTTGTTTGATTTTGGCGCATTTTTGCCATTCTCGTGTAGAAACATTAACGAAACTCTAAAAATCGTCAACATAATCCCAGCTCGGAGACCCAATTTATTTCGACACTACAATGTTATCGCAAAAACTCTTATCCGGATACTTGGTGGTAAAATGAACATGTGAGGCAAAATCGTTATTTTTTAACAAATTAGTTAATGGGATATTATAATCACGTGAAATGCTTGTTGTTAGATATGTTTGCTGCACAATTTGTGATAATACTTCGAATTGAACACGTTTTTGCAACAATATTCATAACTTCAAAACATGTTCAAAATGAGATAGGGTGTGGAGCCTATTTTCGCCCTGCTTCTTATATCACCCAACCCTTTTAAAACCGTTAGTTAGAGCAGCGTCTGTCATCTTTGTTCAATGCATTGGCTCAAATGGTAGTGTGACAATTGGAGAATTCGTTTCGAGTTTTCGTTGCGCTCAAACAGAAGTATTTCTTTTTTAAATCATTCAATATTTTTTTTAAAATCATTTTAGGACATTTTTGTTATTATGTAGGTTTTTGGGAACGAAACGAGGATGCCAATTAACGCGCATTTTATCGATTGTAGGCTTTGTAATTAATAAAACTATGCGGCACCGTCCCCAATGGGGCCAAAATTAGGCGTTTACCCAATGTTTGTAGTGTCGAAATAAATTGGGTCTCCGAGCCGGGATTATGTTGACGGTTTTCAGAGTTTCGTTAATGTTTCTACACGAGAATGGCAAAAATGCGCCAAAATCAAACAAAAGTCATTCTTTGTCATTTTTTGAGATTACATAAAATCTTGACGTTTCATGCATTTTAAAGACCTTTGACATCAAAATACAGATCCGATTTTTAAATTTTCTTTCCCCCCTTTGAACATTACTCAGTTTCCTCTTCTGTGAACTCAGGAACCGTTGTATGGCTAGGTCAAAGCAACTTTGGTTTGTCATTAGTGATCAAGACTGGCAAATTCAAGTAATTTCTCACCGATTTAAAAAAAATTGCATCATTTTGATATCATAGTAGTATCTGTTAATATAAAAAAAATTGATGTGTAACCGCACTCTTAGACCAGTAACTCCGCAACTGGAATTCCGATCGACACAAAATTCAATAGCATTAGCAAAAGCACTTTTCCTTTGTAAACTTAGTTTGTGCAAATCGTTACAGTCATCTCCGCGAATAATGAGTGAAACATACACACACACACTCATACATATACACCCAAACTCACATTCAAGTGTCAAGAGTTCGGTTAGCTGACTAGAAACTGCAGTGGCCATGACAGGAGTAAATTATGCGGAAGGTGCGGTGAAGAAGGCCACAATGCAAAAGACTGCCAGATGTCTGATCTGTACAAACGAAGAAGGTAACAACCACATCACAGGAGGCCTACGATGTCCGGCCTTCACCAAAGGGGACTGCAACGAAGTCACAGTGGAGGGAACGCAAATCAACCTCAACCACTGCGACACAGCACAGTATTTGCTGCAGCAATTTGTAGCGATTTAGCTATCATTTCGGAGCCACACCGTATCCCGGTCAGCGGAAAATCAGCGACAATTTGGACGACGGGAAGATATCAATTTCAGGAAGTGGTTTATCGCGCAGACGAAGGCTTTAGTAATCGCCAAAATCTTCTACGCACCTCAGCGGTGGACGATCGATCGATTCACAGAAATGCTCGATAAGCTGACAAAAGAGCTTATCAATCGGAGACCACTTGTTATAGCCAGTGATTTTATTACTTGGACAGTAGAATGGAGCAGCCGCTTCACCAATTCAAGAGGTAGTAGTCTACTCGAGGACATGGCAAAACTGAACGTAGATGTTGCCAACGATGGTACAACCTACCGTAAGGAAGGTCGAGAATCAGTTATTGACGTTACTTTCTCCAGCCCCGAGCTGGCAGGAAGTTTGGATTGAAGAGTATGAGAGGAATACACCCACAGCGCCCTTCAAGCGATCCGTTACATTATCGGAAGCAATAGAAAGTCGGAAGCGACCCAATCAAAAAAGCGGAGGTGGAAAATAACAAAGTTCGACAAGAGAGTCTTCGTCGAAGAGGTATGAGTGCAATCACCTTCACTTCAGTGCAGATAAAGTGATAACGTCATTAGCAGAAGCGTGCGATACAACCATGGGATAGACACGAGTGGCACGATCTTCAGGAAGTCCGTCCAGCGTCTTGGCTGCCATTGGCATAATGGCACGGAACTTTGAGGCGATGTCGGAAACGTACAACAGACTGAAAGCTGAAGTCAGCAGGATTGGACTTGCCATCAACGACAAAATACATAAGAAAAAGAGGTTCTAGAGACGACAATGTGAACCTCCCATCCAGAGTTCGGATAGACGGTGACGAAATCGAGATGGTCGACTAATTCGTGTATTTGGCTCACTGGTAACTGCCGACAATGATACCAGCTGATAAAAACAAGGACGGATCTTGGCGGGAAATCGTGCCTACTTTGGACTCCGGAGGACTCTCCGGGCGAACAAAATCCGCCGCCGCACGAAGTTGATTATCTACAAGACGCTGATTAGACCGGTGGTCCTCTACGGCCGCAAGACCTGGACTGTTTTATTTATTTATTAACAGATTAAGGCCGAAGTGGCCTGTGCCGTATACAAAAGATTCCTCCATTCCACTCGGTCCATGGCCGCGCGTCGCCAGCCACGCAGTCTGCGAAGGGTCCGCAAATCGTCTTCCACCTGGTCGATCCATCGTGCTCGCTGCGCGCCACGTCTTCTTGTACCGGTCGGATTGCAATTGAGAACCGTTTTCACCGGGCTATTGTCCGACATTCTGGCTACGTGCCCGGCCCACCGCAGTCGTCCGATTTTCGCGGTATGACAGATGGGCGGCTCCCCCAACAGCTGATGCAACTCATGGTTCATTCGCCATCTCCATGTGCCGTCTTCCATCTGCACTCCACCGTAGATGGTACGCAGCACTTTCCGTTCGAAGACACCAAGTGCGCGTTGGTCCTCCACGAGCATGGTCCAGGTCTCGTGCCCGTAGAGAACTACCGGTCTAATCAGCGTCTTGTAGATGGTCAACTTCGTACGACGGCGAACTCTGTTCGACCGAAGTGTCTTGCGGAGGCCAAAGTAAGCACGATTTCCTGCCACGATGCGTCTACGAATCTCTCTGCTGGTATCATTGTCGGCGGTCCCCAGTGAGCCCAAGTACACGAACTCTTCAACCACCTCGATTTCGTCGCCACCGATGCAAACTCGAAGCGGGCGGTTCTCATTCTTTTCTCGTGAACCTCTTCGTATCATGTACTTTGTCTTCGGCGTGTTGATGGCAAGTCCGACGCGCTTGGCTTCTCTTTTCAGTCTGATGTAGGCTTCCTCCATCTTCTCAAAGTTTCGTGCAATAATATCAACGTCATCGGCGAAGCCAAGTAGCTGAACAAACTTTGTGAAAATCGTACCACTCGTGTCGATCCCTGCTCTTCTTATTACACCTTCCAGCGCGATGTTGAATAACAGACACGAGAGACCATCACCTTGCCGTAACCCTCTGCGTGATTCGAAGGGACTCGAGAGCGTCCCTGAGACACGTACTACGCACATCACCCGATCCATCGTCGCCTTCACTAATCGCGTCAGTTTGTCCGGGAATCCGTACTCGTGCATAATCTGGACCTGGACTGTGCTCGTGGTCGACTAACGCGCCCTTGGAGTTTTCGAGCGAAAGGTGTTGCGTACCATCTATGGTGGCGTGCAGATGGAAGACGGAACGTGGCGCAGCCGAATGAACTAGGAGTAGCATCAGCTGATGGAAGAACTATCCATCGCGAATACCGCAAATATAGGACGTTTACGGTGGGTTGGATACGTCGTAAGAATGTCGGACGACGACCCGGAGGAGATGGTTCATGAGGGCGACCCTACAGGAACAAGAAGACGGGCGCACAGCGAGCCTCGGTGGATCGACCAGATAGAGGACGACTTGCGGACCCTTCCAAGACCGTGAGGCTGGCGACAAGCAGCAATGGACCGAGTGGCGTGGATACGGCTTCTGAATACAGCAAGAGACAACTAGGCTCTAGCCTGAACGATAAGGTAAGTAAGCGATACAACCATACCAAGAGAGGTTAAACCAAGGAACATTCGTCTCCCAGCCTCCTGGTGGAATTCGGCGATTGCTGACGTACGTGCATGTTGCCACCGAGCCCGGAGGAAAATCCAGAGTACCCACAATGTCGCTGAAAGATCTGCTCTAAGACCAGCGTTTAAGGCAACAAAAGCCGCACTTAACAAGAAAATCAAGCTCAGAAAAAAGTCTTAGGAGGAGGAGCTTTATCGCAACGCCAATTCAAATCCGTGGGGCGATGCCTATAGAATGGTGAAGATAAGAGGACAGGCAGAGGAGAGAATGAGAATCATTGTAGAAGCGCTATTTCCACAGCATGAACCAATGACCTGGACGTCCACGCCGTATGGGGCTTAGGATAACTACAAATAAGAAGTTCGAGTAACCTACAAGGAGTGGATAGTGGTAGCAAAAGCCTTGAGAACCAAGAAGGTCCCGGGACCAGAAGGTATCCCCAAAGTGACTCTGAAAACCAGCAATCCTAACGATCTGGGATATGTCTAGGACTGTAATCCTTAACAGGCTTACTACATACACGGAGGGAGAGACTGGTTTATCCAATACGCAGGTCAGCTTCCGTAGATCCACTGTGGGCGCCATACGAGTTGTCGTGGAAACTTTGGAGGCTATGCCGAAGCAAAAGAGAAGATAAAACCGTTACTGCAAAATGGTTGCGCTGTACGTAAAAACGCCTTCAATAGCACTAATTGGACTGCAATCGCCGATTCGCTGCACAGACTGAGAG
Organism: Topomyia yanbarensis; assembly: GCF_030247195.1. NCBI lineage: Eukaryota > Metazoa > Arthropoda > Insecta > Diptera > Culicidae > Topomyia > Topomyia yanbarensis. The sequence continues at coordinate 342,115,497 of NC_080671.1, forward strand.
TTCCCGAGTACCTCTGTGGGATTCTGGGGAGCTACTTACAGAACCGACAGGGAGTGTATCATCGACTCAAGGCGGGAAGTTAGGCAATTGATCGTAAAAGTGATCTCCGCATTGTCTCGGATCACGCCCTACAATTCGGCGATAAGCGGTAGTAAAAAGCGACCACATCAGTGCACAGATACGCAGGACCTGCATTGGTAACCGCACTGAAGAAGAAGAGAAATATATCTCGATAGCTGGAACAATTCCATAAAAGTTCTACTGGAAGAATACTGCGTTATAGGGATCATGGCACGAAAGGAGTCCGTAAACGAGCCCTAGTTGATACTTTAAGCAAGTGGCAATAACAGTGGGATAACGTTGTAAAGGGTAGATGAACTCATCGACATGCCTGTCCACACAACGCAGTTTTTGTCTAGTCATGACTGTTTCAAGAAGCGTCTGAATTGATTTGATCACGCGAAAGCCGCCGCTCTGCATTGTGTGCGGTGATGCAGAAGAAACGCCTGAGCACTATACTGGCCCAAAATGGCATAAATCTCGAAATCAAAACCTTACCCCCTAAAACGATAGTTTGGGTCCCCAACAAGCTATCCTGAAAATTTCAGCTCGATTGGTCCACTGTAAGGGGTTCCGCAAACTGCTCAAAGTTTGTATGGAAAAAAGAAACCAAATGTATGGAGAAATGCATCAGTTTCACATTTTCAGCTCTAGGTGGCGCCGTAATCGATGAAAGTCTTTCGTGTGACAAAATAAGAATCTTCATGTAACAATGAATGGACTCGTGAAAACCGGAGGTCAATCTGATGACAGCAGACAAAGTTATAAGCGGGCAAAGTTGAGGGTGTCTGGTACTGCAGTTGGGGTGGCTCTGTCGAAAGTGCAAAAAAAACTTGCTTATGAACGCACGAATTACATGAGGTAGAAACAATCGATTACATGATTTAACAACTTCTAATAACTCAAAATGCTGGCTATTTGGAAGAGTGGTATCTTCGGCAAACTGGACAACTATGTCAAGGGCTTTCCGGTAAAGACCTGAATAATTCAGAATTCTCTCACTAGGTGGCGCTAGAGCGAATGAAAGTGCCCTATACTTTTTTTAATAGTGCTATAGCTCGTGATCGGGAACACTTGGCTGACCGTAGTCTTCCGCAAAGTAGATCATAAGGTCAAGGGCTTTTCGACTGAGAACAGTTTAATTCAAAATTCTTCCTCTGGGCGGAGTTGAAGTGCCTGGAAAATTCTAACACTCTTTCATTTTATATTAGGCCATATCTCGTGATGGGAATCATTTAATGGAGCGGAGTCTTCGGCGCAGTAGTATAATTTCATAATTCTCGTACTAATCGACATCGACATTCGACGCGCTTCGAAGCGCTGTAACTTTCAATCTATTTCTTGCATCTCTATAAAAATTTGGGAAAATATTCTTAAGCTGTTGTACTTTCAGATGAAGTAATAATTTGTTTTCGATTTTCTGAAAAAAAAGGTATGTAACCCCTTACGTATTGTACAATGATCATTTGGACGGTGTTAAGTCAGACCGGATTAAGGGACATTGTATTGATTTCGAGAACAACGAGTTTAATGTTTGAATCGCAGCATAATTTATATTTTAATTTGAAAAGAATTTACGCCATATTTTTTTCTTATGGCAACATTTTCAAATCTGGTAAAAGTCGAATGTAGCTGAAGAAATTCTTTATCCAATGCTATGTTTTGTGACTTAGTTCGCTCTGTCTTAAAACCGAACATTTAAAAATCGGAATTTCAGACCCCGTGTAAAACCTTTTTGGGGTCATACATAAATGATGTAGCATTTTAGAGGGTACGGAGGGTATACCAAATTTGTGACGAAGTGTGACGTGGGGGAGGGTAGTGTCCGAAGTTGTGCGATGTAGCATTAAGTTTAATTGTTTTTAAGAGCATCAAAACCCATTGATTAGAGAAAACAATTTAATGTCTCTCCATTCCCAAGAGAAATAAATTAAAATTCACACAAATTAATTTTCACGCGGTTTCTGTTGTGGCAAATTTTACGATTCGCGGAATTGCATTCTCGCAAAAAAAGAAAAGATGCGGATTTATCTTGCATATTAGTAAGCTTATGTTGCAAACTAGTAGATTTAGTTTGGTAGCTGAATTAGATTTTCTCTTCAGATTCAACCAAACACTAACTAAATTAAGTAATTTAGATGAACGTGTGCTTCTTAGAATCATTGGCAGCTGCAATATTGTTAAGTGAGAGAACTTCTCTTCATGCTCCATGGCATCCAATTCAAGACAAAACTATCAACACTAGAATAGCGGGAAAAAACGTAAGTTGCAATCACGATATTACGATTTTCAACAGCAACCAAAGGTTTATAACAAGAAAGAACAACTGAATGACTGGCGTCCAGAAGAGGTTAACCCACATTTTGCATTTTTTAAAGGAAATGGAAAAAACTTCCGCATTTCCAAATTAGCATTGTCTGCATTGTAAAAATACACTATTTGATTAGTAGTTCATTGACCCATGGTGTCTAGAAAAAAATAAGATCATTACATGTACTAGTTTTCAATTCACGAACATTTTCGTAATTCGGGGGAGGGGGCGAACCTCGGGGGTACCTAGCGTCCAAAAAGGGCCAACCCACAATTCACACGTCCTTTCCTTATTTTTCGTTTTAGAGTTAGGTATGGTGCCTTTGGCAAAGTTGTTGTGTGACATCTAGCGCTTTATTTGATCATTTCATATTAGTTCGGAAACAATCGCTAGGGCGGCGCTGTTTTCAACTTTTAAATGGAATGAGATAGAAAGATGGTGTCTTAGGCAAAGTTGTATGTCAGGTAATTATAAATATATCTTCTAAAGATACCAACTTTGTAGGTCATACAGGTTTTGAAATATGGCGCATTTTTGAAAACATAATCTGTAAGTAAATGTTTTAACTAAAACCTTCTCTATCTCGAAACATACAGGACCTACAAAGTTTTGCAAGATATGTTTAAAATTATAGAACCTACAACTTTTTCGAAGACACTACATTTCTATCTAGCTTTATTAAAAAGTTTGTAACAGCGCCGCCTAGTGACTGAATTTCGAACTAGTGTTATTCAACCAAATAAAACGCTAATTGTCGCACAGAAACTCTTCCGAAGGCATGATAACTCTATAACGAAAGATAATAATTTATTCAATTTTTTTCAACTTTCCGACCCCAATGTACCGTTTTTCTTTTAATTCCGTATTGTTCGGTGAACTTTCAATGTAGTGACATGATACCTTCACTGGAATTTTCGAAAAATATGCTCAAAAATATACATTTGCGCAAGAAATAAATATTAGATAGAAAATAGCCATACATAGCAAGTGTATCAGCTGCCCTTACCTTCAGGAACGACTGTTTGGGCCGGAACGTCAACGTACAATGCAATCCAATTAAAACAGTATTATATCGAGTTCGCCGATACGTGAGTTTCAACATAAAATTTACTGATTGCGAATCGACAGACTACTTTTTCTTAAAACCTTGGAAAACGAACGAGAAAACTTGAATTCCCATGAGACTCAATGTGGGGCCCCCTTTGGAAGCCAGATAGTACTGGGGTTACCTTCATGGTCAACTTTGACTGCTAATTGCAAAAAATCTAAAAATTATTTTCAAGGTTCTTGGATTATTACTTAGAACTATCAAAAAATGCAAAAAAGTCGGTGAAAGTGAAGTCATACGAGTTGTCGTTTCTCAAAACTCAATGAATTTTTTCGAAATTACCGGAAAATCCGCGAATGTCCTTCCGGAAGATCCGAACAAATGGGATCAATTGGCAGATTTTTTAGAAGGCAGGGAAAAAAATAAAGCATTACTAGTAGTGAACGATTGCGCGGAACGAGGTGTTAAGTTGATCCAGGAGTATTGTGGAAAATTGACGAAAAATGAAGATCAACTGCAATTTCTTCTGCAAGTATTGCAGCAGCGTAGACAGACTTTTCCGAAGACCATACGCACTAAAATAAAGGAAGGTTTTGTAGCACAATAAAATTAATAAATGTAAAATAGATGTGTAACTCTGGTGAAATGTTGAGAAAAAAACCACTCTACATCTCCACCGGATAATTTCACTTGAGAGATAATAAGCCAAAAAGAAAAAAAAATGTCGATTAGTACGAGAATCATGTTCACCGTTAGAAATTGTACTACTGCGCCGAAAACTCCGCCCCATTAAATGATTCCCATCACGAGATATGGCCTAATATAAAATTAAAGAGTGTTAGAATTTTCCAGGCACTCCAACTCCGCCCAGAGGAAGAATTTTGAATTAAACTGTTCTCAGTCGAAAAGCCCTTGACCTTATGATCTACTTTGCGGAAGACTACGGTCAGCCAAGTGTTCCCGATCACGAGCTATAGCACTATTAAAAAAAAGTATAGGGCACTTTCATTCGCTCTAGCGCCACCTAGTGAGAGAATTCTGAATTATTCAGGTCTTTACCGGAAAGCCCTTGACATAGTTGTCCAGTTTGCCGAAGATACCACTCTTCCAAATAGCCAGCATTTTGAGTTATTAGAAGTTGTTAAATCATGTAATCGATTGTTTCTACCTCATGTAATTCGTGCGTTCATAAGCAAGTTTTTTTTGCACTTTCGACAGAGCCACCCCAACTGCAGTACCAGACACCCTCAACTTTGCCCGCTTATAACTTTGTCTGCTGTCATCAGATTGACCTCCGGTTTTCACGAGTCCATTCATTGTTACATGAAGATTCTTATTTTGTCACACGAAAGACTTTCATCGATTACGGCGCCACCTAGAGCTGAAAATGTGAAACTGATGCATTTCTCCATACATTTGGTTTCTTTTTTCCATACAAACTTTGAGCAGTTTGCGGAACCCCTTACAGTGGACCAATCGAGCTGAAATTTTCAGGATAGCTTGGTGGGGACCCAAACTATCATTTTAGGGGGTAAGGTTTGAAATTCCAAACTGTGCACTTTTTTCATACAACCTTGGGCCACTCTACTGAGCACGTAGTCTTCGAATGCCCGCGAATCGAACACGAGATAAAAGAATTGTCGGTGAGGACGTCAACATAAACAATATTGTCTGCGGACGAAGAAAAATGGGACATGATGAACAGAACAGTCGTTCAGAGAGGAACGAGGACCAGTAACGTATCAGTACAGGGCTTCGGATCGTCGAGGTGCCAATGAACCGGAAGTCACACTCCAACCGGCATCGCGGGACCGACCTTGTTACTCGACAAGTCAGTCAGCCGAAGAGAGATAAAGGAGAGCAGCGGGCATGAACGGAAAACCGGATGTCACCACGAAGCCACCCGCCAACCGGAATCACTAGATCGACCACTGATCTAACTGGTACAATATCATGCCGTGAAGGACTGATACGGCGGTAAAGAGACCAGCGAACTAGCACGATCAGCTCGACCTGGAATCAAGCGAAATGGATGGGCACAGCTTCTCACCCACGATTTTATTTTGGCAAGATAATATGAAATATTTGAAAGTAAATCTTTTGTTCTTGTATACTGAAATTTCTTTGCCGCGTCTAGATTTACTGTGACTCAGTTTTCGATTGCGCCTAACAATATGCAATTTGAATATGGCGTAACAATTTATGAATCTTCTCGTTGTAGCTGATGTGTTGACAGAAGGAAAACAACGAAGAAAGATGTATCGTTGACGCCTTCTGGTTTTTGCAAATTTGTTTTATTAAGCCTTAAAAAGACAAGGGGTCTCAGAGGCCTGGCTAGTTACAGTTACTCTAGTTTCAATGAACCTTTAATTTGAACTACAAATGATCGAGCGTTTTTGAGCTTCCGATTGTCTCACCGATAAAACAATATAAAAGAGGTTTCTGATTTCATTGGGTCTTACGAGCGATGCTTCTTGAAGTCACAATTATAACTTACCTTTTTGAGGGTTTAAGTGTCGGCAGGTATTTATCTAGAACGATTCGCACAAGGCAAAAAGAGTCAACGCTAGTGATGATAAGAGTGAGCAAGAGAAAACTGGTACACCGTGTACGTACATGAGGTTCGGTTGTGTATGCGAACACGTGCACGTGTTTTGGTACGAAATAGCGTATGAGCTGGGACATCTCAAATATCGATTTGGAAGGAATTAAATTGATAAATGGTTTAGGTAGCACGTATTTGCATCTATTTGATGCAGAAAATTGCCTAACATTTGAACGATCTGGGAGGTAAGACGTGCTAGATAAAACTCTCTGCTCTGATATTATTACGCCTCAGTGGACTGATTAGCTCACGTCTAATGAGCTCAATTATCCCATAAAATCTGGTCTCTTCACGGAGGGTTTCCAATCGTAGATTAGAAGTTGCGTTGAGAGGTGTAGCTTTTTAATAGTCAAGGGAAATTTTAACCCTAGAACGTTGCACTTTCGTTTTCCACCCTAGAACGTTGCACTGGGGTACAAATGTACCCCACACGTTTGATCGCTATTTTAGCAGGTAAAAATGTAAACAAAAAATGTATAATACAACATTTTCTTCGTTTTTTAATTGCGAAAACAGCTGTGTGTGTGAAAATACGGAATATATTGAATCAATTATGCATAAATTGGTTTGAACAAAAAAAATTGAAAAAATCGTGGTTTTGACTTATTTCACAAAAAATACTATAACTTTGAGAATTTTCAATCGATTTGAAAAAAATCAAATAATTCTAAAAGTTGAAAAAATGGTTCAGAGCCGATGTAAAATTGAATTTCGAAATTTTTGAAAAAGTGCAATTATTTGGAAGCGTGAAAGTTTAAAATCGGGTTTTGGAAAATCCCACGAAATGGGGTGCAAATTGAAATGAAAAAAATATTTCTGATCAATAATACATTGGTAACACGCAACGGTACAGCAGTTACTGTGCGCAAATTATACTTGCGAGTCATTATTTTGAAAAACTATTAAAAATAAACAATAAAACAATAAAAATCTGCAAAAATGAGAACGTTTTTTTCTACATCAAAATTAAATTAAATTAATAGAATAAATGATTAAAAACGATTATATAATACTAATTGTTACTTACGTAGTAAAACAACCAGTATTCAAACTGGTATTGTCAAGAATCACATTTCCACTGACTGCACGAAACCTGACGAAACACTAACGGCGATTGTACACTGGGGTATAAATGTACCCCATGCCAACTTTGACACCTGCTTTCACGAGGGCTATAAGCAAACTGGCTATACCACCTTTTCCTACTCTTACTAGGAACTCTAAATTGAATAATGGTTAGGGTCCCAGGTCAATAAATTTCGAATTCTCGTCTTCACACGGCTCCAAAGAAGGCGTGGGGTACATTTGTACCCCAGTGCAACGTTCTAGGGTTAATGTCGTGGCGTGTCGTATCTTAATCGTAGGTCCGCAGGCTGCGACCTCGATTAGGCGAACGTGGTGACTAGTGTGTTGGATATTTTCCAACAATTGATTTCGCAAGAGACTTGGATAAAGTCGTGGATACGACCAACTTACTCTTAGTAGTGGTTCTATTTCTGGTAGTTTAATTTTTGGGCATTAGTTCGCAGAATCGTCTCGAGTGAATTTTATCAAATAAGTAATTGGAGTTTGGCTCCGTGAAGTATGCAGTATATCAATTATTGCAGCAATCAGCTTTCGAACACTTTGAATATAGTTTGTTGTTTTGAACTAGCTCACGTACAGACAAGTCATTTGGTGATGACATGGCCAAACCGCCACTAAAGTTTCCAAATTAAAGTCAGGTATCTGCATAAACAAATGTGTCATGCAGGTGTTGCTGAAAAAAAACATAATTATAAAGCACATGATTTTTGGCACGGTACTGTTTTCGTGACGTAAACACATGATTGTGCCAGAATGTGTGACACTATATTCATGAATTGGAAAAATTGTTATATCAATTGTAATTGATACGTTGATGTGTTCGACACCTTCTTAATATATAAACAATTAAGAAATATGAAATTGGTTGCACATGACCTCTTCCAAAATATTTATATACTCAAACTCCTCTACACCGTTTGTGTACATATGACCATTACTCAAAATAGCACAAATCCCCCAGAAAAATATATCAGAATTTATTACCTGTTATACGGAACCATTTGCCTGTCAGCTGTGCCGAGCCGTGTCCTCTCCACTCCACCTTCCGCGCTTGAATGCCTTTTTCTGATGCCTACGAATGTCTACAAACATTTTCGTTACGCTTTTCCAAATCCAATCATATTGGAAAAACCAAAACGGCAGGACAACATAAAAATACATTTGCCGCAAGCCGCCTGGCAGTCGCTACCCCATCCATTTCCAACCAGTATGAAGTAGCACGTACACTCGCAGGCTATTGCCCTTTTTTCAAACACCCTTCCTGGCTTTGGCCCCCTTAGGAATGGAGGAGGGCTTGTCGCTTACCTTTTCCTTCTTATCGAATTTTCCAACCAGCCGAAACGATGCTTAGGGAACGAAGAAATAAAACATGTTTTCTTATCTGCGAGGCTGTTTGTTGCCTTAGTAATAGATCTTGCTGACGAGATTTCCGCACGGATAGGGCGGCAAAGTTGGATTCGTTCAAGTATAAAATAACTTTTACCGAATATGATCGAATATATGAAAAATGTGTGTAGGTGCAATCTAGGCTAGTGGCGTAGTCTAGGGAGGAATTGTAGGGGTTGAGAAGGATACGTGTACACGACGATTATATATGTCGGAACATTATTTATATCACTTATATCAAGGATCAAACGGATTACTCTCTATACCAAATAAAACGAGATGAAGTTGTCACAATTTTCCATCTTTTCAACACGAAATCGATTGTTTTAAATTCAGAATTTCTGAAATTTTTGAAAGTATCTTTACAACAACCATCTCCAGAAGTGTTATCTGTTTTGTACGAAACTTGTGTAAACTTTTTTCCAAATATTTTTAACGATCTTCGTGTGGTGAGTGATGCAACTAGAACTATACAATCCTTTTTACCTGACCTTACTTGTCTAACGGTATGGTATATTTACTGCTCAAACTGCGCTAAACACATATCGAAGCCAAATTTCCATTGTGCCAATCTGTAAGAATTACATAGTCTAAGACCGCAGTAGCGCTGATGACATTAACGTGTATGACAGTGTGGGGGGTGTACCCTAGTCTTTATTTTTTTTTTGTAAAAATTTAACTCTTCTCGTCGAATACACAAACAACCATACGAACTGTATCGTTCGACAAAAGGTAAAATATTGCTTTCGTAAATTTAAGACACAGTCAAGCACATAGCCTACAAAGCGATACAGTCGATACATTTCCAAAAACCAATATTTATAGCTCTAGAAAAATATCTAAGTCGTGCTGCAGGCGCTTCAGACTACGCCACCGGTACTCACTTGTTCCCAGCGCTTCGAACGGAGGACGTCGCACCCAGTGAATTATGTAGTAACATCTGTGCGGATATTTTGTTTGAGGCCCGCTTCCTAATGTAATTTTTGGACCAGTGGTGTGGAGTTTTAGAAAAGTTAAACTTCTGAACCGACCCTCACTCAGTCTGGCTATCGATAAAGTTTATCTCGCAATCGATAACGAGCTTCATCTATTCGTATCCCCCCTTCCCGTTCGATGTTTGATGATGTTGGATAACATTCGGGGACAGCTAGTACGGTAGATTTGTTTCCCGAAAGCAGTTTGCGGCGAGTGAGATAGGATGAGGATGGGGGTTCCTTTGTTATGTCCCTGATTTATCAGACTATCTACAGGTTCAGAACTTGTTCATTCTAACAAAATTTATTCTTCAAACAAACCGGTTGATTGCAGATGCAAGTATTTTGCAGGAGTTTTTTTTGTCGACCGACTTCTAATATTTACCAGCTTTGGGTAAACGAACTCGTAATAAGACGCACGATTTCAACTCCGGAATAGCCCATATTTTAAAGTGCTATTAGTTGGGTGAGGAAATATTAGCCTTCTCTCTATCGTGCAACCCGCAACTGTGCACCATTAAGGCGGTGAAGCGAAAACATACAACTTTTGCCAGACTTGCACCGGCTTACGTTCGCCCGTCGTAGCCTGAAAAACTAGCAAAGACTTCACAGGTACCTGCCTAAAAGCAATAGCAGCAAAAAAAGAACATCGCATCTAGACTATCATTTTACCGGCAACGTGACACTCGTCGTGCTTATGATGCAGACAAGCGCATTTGTACCTCAGAGGAAAGTTGTTCTCTTGCAAAAGTTCGCCCTCGTCGTGTTAAGATTGGGACCGGAAAATTGCACCCGACCGAAACCGAATCAATAAAAATAAAAAGATAAGTTTTCCTGGTGAAATGGGGGGAAAGCGGAGAGACTTGAAGCATCAATTGAAATAATCCATTAGAGAAAATAAATAATATATGAACAACATCTGGTCCGCGTTGAACCGCACCACCCCCTATCCGTTACTATATGTCAGAAGTTGGAAGGTGCCCTCGGGTGGCGAAATACGCCTCTTTTATATTGCACGGTTTAAAAGAAAACTTTCCACTTCTTGAGCTTTCTTCACAGTTACATTAGTTATAAAAAAACTAGGTAGATTTGTTATTTGCATAAATCATTAGTTTTCGGCGGAATAGTTGTCCAAAGTAGCAAACATGAAAACGTCTTCGACTTGTAGGCATTAGCACAATCTCATTGGACTATGCTATATTTTTCCTTAGTGGGAAAAAATAGATAAAAACTATTTCTCTCTACTAAGGGGACAATAATTCAAAACCATCTTTGCGTATGAAGAGTACAACACCTATAACTAAATTAGTTATGGAATTTGCGTATTGACTTCGTCCCATCAGAATCCAACACTAACTTAGTGACAGAACAAAGCTAGTTCCGTATTGACGCTAGCCCCAAAAAAAAAAATGAAAACGAGGTCGAAACGCAAGTTACATAACTAATTTAGTTATAGGTTTTGCACTCTTCCCATGCAAAGATGGTGTAAATAATTTTCTCCTCCAAATAGTTTTTACCTAGATTTTCTCCACTAAGGAGCATTATACCCAAATAACCACATGCATTATATTGAAGCATTATTTTAACATCGATAATGTTCATTTGTTCTAAAACTACTTTCTTAAAACAGTGCTACCATAACACAACATCGCAAATGTTTCAAGACATTGCCTCTTATGAGCAATGTAACAGGCATTATACACACCTTTAGAGCAACGGTTTAGTGTTTTATCGCATTGCATTTACAAATGCTTTGACGCTCTACTGCGCTACACTTGAAAAGCATATAATTCTTGAACTAAAAGTTATGAAACATTAAAATAATTAGACGTTTATGAAGAAAATGTTCTAATCAAAAAATATCAACCTGAAACAACATGGAGAGTAGTGTGGCAAACGAACAATTTTCTACGAATGGGGCAAAAATATCGGAGCACTGTACCGCCTGTAGCTTTTGATCAATCCTATTTCCGTTGAGGAACACATGAAATTAATCAACACGAGTATGCATTCTTATAATTTGCAACTCAGATGAAGCATATCATAGAGAAACCACTAAATGCTCATTATTTCATCTGCACAATTTGATGTCAATACTAACCATGTTTCGGAATCTCTACTAAAAACTGATCTCTGTTTCGTTTGTTGATGTTTATATTTCGCGATCCGAGAGCCACACGATAAATACTAATCTACTAAAAAAATGACAAATGTTTGCACCTCTCCTTCTATACCGACGTGTCATTGCATTAACAAAGGCTATATAATGTAAAACGTAGTAATTCATATATTGCAAATATCATTCCGTCGGCAACTATCCTCCACAGATAAGAGTGCTAACTAACGGCCTACCTCGTATGAAGCTGATGTCAGATGATCATGGTTCGGATCCCATAAAATTAATTTGAAAAATCTGAAGGAATTGAAATTTTGTGGTGATGTTAATATTGTATCTTACGAATACGAAGAAGTGGAAAATAGGAAAACGTTCATTTTTCCATTTTAATTATTTTCATTTTGACAATATATCAGCTTTATGTTGTGTTATCTAACATCGATCTGTCAAAACTAAACAAACATTATTGCAACATCTAGTAATACTTTTAGCAGACTAAAGCTTTATAAGAGCGTTACTAATGTAAAATAAATGCTTTCTTTGACAGTTCTTACATCAGTCGCTTAATCGCCCTTGTCCACTTTATAAAAGCATTGGTGTTCAGGGCCGGCGGATAGGTAGTATGGGTAGTACTACCCACTCGAAAATAATCGAGAGGGGAAATACCCATCTGGAAAGTTTGGGACAATCTAAAACCTGAAATTAACCCCACATTTGTCTTGCGCACAAAATGCATACGTCTGAAATTTCCAGATGCACAATAATTTCATGTTTTTATTGAGATACTAATGTCTTTTGAATTACAATTTATACAATTTAAATTTTTTGAAAATATGGTATAATAATTAGGATTTGTTTAAAATTTTAACTTATTTTTTAATAATAATAAGGGGAATATATTTTAAAACATCTACTTCTAAAAACAAGGAATTCAGATATATATGTAGAGTAAAATATTAGTGCATTTTTATTCAGAATAATGGATGCAGTTAGAAATATTTTCAAAAAATAGGTATACAATTTGTTTTTATTATGTGATTAACAATTGAAACAAGGAGAAACGCTATTAGGCTTATTATAAGGAAGGCAAAAGAGGAATTGATTTCAGCATCAGAGTAGAAGAGACCGTATCAGGGAAAGTGAAGAGAGTCCGGACAACAATATTAGGGAAAAGAAAAAATTAATTTGCAGCTTTTTGGCAAACGTAAGAATACTACAGAACATCATGAACCGGATTGCCAACTGTCCTCCTTGGATCCGCTGAGAACTCTGTAGGTGATAGCACATTAAACAAATGAGAAGAGATAATTAAATTTTGCTATCTATCGTGTTTAAAAATCTGTATATGAGAGACATATAGGGAGATCGAGGATAGCTAGCACATCTCGGACTGGAACGAGGCCGAAGGGATTCGTTTAACGGAGATCTGGCGCTAGGACACTAGACGCACGACCAGACAACATGTTTAATATTGCCTCATCATAAGGCGCAGAAACCGCTCTCCACGACTCCTCTACACCGGAGATGCTCAATGCTCATCCAATGTATAATGACTGGACATGACCCGAGATATCATCTGAAGTCACGAGCTTTATCCATCCTCTTGAACCAAAGCTTGTTTGTGTCTTTGGGATTCCTAACCTTCCATTGTTCAACGAAATTTCGAACGTCTGACTCGTTGAAGCTGCGTGATCTTTCATGAATATCACCATTTAATGCCTAACTGTACACCTTTTCTCATTACCATTCTAATTTAAGTGTCCGCCTTTACCGTTATTACCCGGAATGGAGCAATGCAAAAAAATCAAACTTAGGTAATCTGATATGATTTATCACTCATGTCTTCACTACTCTCATGTCTTCCCCAGAAAATGCAAAAAGTGCATTCCACGCTCCATCGAATGGAGAGCATAGAAGCGATGCATAGCTGTCATCATTAAACGAACGCTACAGTGATATGCGCACTACAATGCTTAGCGCGAGCATCTTTGCTGTCAGATAAATTACGTTTAAATAAAGTATTATCATTTCATCGCGCAACATCAATTGTTTGAGTGTAGATCTATATGGAATGCTGTTGTCGCCGAAAAAGGATTCTTGGTTCCGTGCATTCGGGTTGAATAGAATACATAACGTAAGACATAGCCACCAGATTAAACATTATTTCTCTCGTTAATGCTTCGACAAACCGGTGTCAATAACCGAGTTTTCAGCATTTATTAAGTTTTTCATTGACGTTTCTAACTTTGCGTATCTTCGGAAAAAATCAGGCGTTCTGACATTCAAAACGTCCTTATAGGAGCCTTTCACGTACAATTCTGAGCGCGAAGTGAGAGACCGTCCACTGCTGTTTGCGCCGGATCACGTTTCGTCTGATATTTAATCGCAGTGTCGATAATCACGCCAGTTAAAACCTTATATGCTTTCACCGGAGAAATTTCTTGTTTTGATTCGATTATTTCGAATATAGTGGACGCGTAGCTGTTCCAATCACTAATTGAGGTCGAATACAATGAAAAATTCAACGTGCTTGGCCGCGGTGGTGGAGTAGTATTGAAATTGTTGCGAATATCATGCAGTATACCGTGGATAGATCGGTTATCAACGTCAACACCCTATGGCATACCGTGGGAGTTGAAGTCGTCTAGAACCAACTGAGGTGCGATGATAGGGGTACAATGTCTGCCTTTGATTCGAACTTGACAACCGACAACTTCAAAATCTGGTACCGAGGATTAACTCGGCCCTAGCGAAAAATGGTAAAATTTTGGAAGATCTACGTCGAAAGTTAACCGAATGCTTCGTGTTAAACCTAGGAAAATAATGGGAATGAAATATAGACACTTGGGGTTTTTGATGTCCCATGAAGAAATTCCTGTTAGTTTCGAAGATTTCCAAAACGAGGAGCCACTTACTTCGGAATTAGCACTCATCAAAGGACAGTCTCAGGCCTTTAAGAGGCAGCTTAGGAGAGGCAATGATTTTCCTTTATCGAAAATTTATAGGCACATTGAAACATGTTCCCTCAATGGGATTGTCAGACTCTCGCTCTGGTGGACAAGGGAGCGTAGAAATTAGTCGTGGTTTCTACGTTTCTAATGACGCTAATGACGGCATGCCCTGAGGCACAAAAAGGTGAATAGGTAGACGAGACCCGTTCAAAAGAACAAAGTTTGGAAGAGTAGATGCGGTGAAAGTCTTGACATGAGACTGATTGAAAATAAGTTATTATACTCCTTGATTTATGCTGAATACATTTGCTTGCAAACCAGGATTTTTACTGACTGAAGCAAAGGGTTCTGGAAGGAGCCAACCCCATATTTCGTAATTAAGACTATGCTACTATGCTATATTTCACCCTAAGGAGGAAAATGTAAGTAATGAACAAACATATTTTCGCTAATGCGTCGGTCACACAGTCCGTTAACAAAGGGTGTTTCCAAATATCCTGGTATTATAAACAAATTTTCACTTTCACTAACATACACTATTTTGCTGGCCCTGTTGGTGTTGCATTTACAGCAATGAAGTAATTTATCGCATTCTACGAACGACTCATTTAAGACTGTTAACTTCACATCATTTGAAGCATCGTGGTTACCTGGGTAGCATAGTGCAAATTGGCCTGCAAAGCCAAACCAAGTTTCAGTTTCATTAATTCTTATCAGCCCAATCAGAACTCCTTTTCATGCGGCATATCGCACATTTTCAGGGGGTTTGATCAGAAACACAAATAGTGTTTCGGTTTTTACAGTTAGCGTCAATCCGGTGGTAGCTTAGTCCTGTCACTAAGATAGTGTCGGATTACACTGGAGCTCATGTAAATGTAATAGTTTATAAGTTAGTTCGTTTTTAAGTGATTAAAATGGTGTTGCTCTTAGGACTAGTACTCGTGCACGTTAAATCTAATAAAGTACACAGTTAGCACAGAAGCGAAGACTACATATTAAGAAGACTGATATCTCTTTTCTTCCCCCAAACAAACGAGAAGCGATAGAGGTTACAGCACCTCTATTGGAGGAAGGTAGGAAGCTTAATGTAAAAATGTATATGTGTGTGTACATCACTATGGGAAGTACCACCTTTACCCGCAAGTGGCGTTGCTGTTACTGTTTCCAGATTCTGGACAGAGTTGCCAGTCTTCTTGATATGCAGTCTTCGACAGACGGTCTGATTTTGATGATATCATAGCAAGATCAATAGCCGGGATTTTGGCCAACCATCAGTTTCATTCGTTTCGTAGCCACTGGGTGGTCAACTAACGTCGAAAAGGGAAGATGATCTGAATAGTTTCAAAAAAAAAATATTAGCATTTCAGATCTATCTGACCGATAGTGACAAAGGGCCTAATACACTATTTGTGGTGGAGGAAGCTCGAACAATGTAATCCGTTTACCAACTACATTATGCTCTTCCCACGCAGTGTAATCTAATCTTCATAGTTACAACACGTTGTTTCAGAGTGAAGGATTCCTAAGTCAAGAAGTAGAAATTATAGAGTAGGGCGGGTTAAGCGCCCATTACTTGAAAGTTAGCCAGACTAGCAAAAATTTCTTTGTGTATACTCCATACTTAACCGCACTGTTGTTTATATTTTTCTTCAAGTAGTTTTCACATGTTAAGGGGTTACACCACTGTGGAGCTCGAAAAAATAAGTATATTCCGAGTTTTTTCTTGACGCAATCGAGAGATGAATCGAAATTTTTTTAGATGAATTTTATATCATAAGTAATGAATCACAAAAAATATTTTTTTCGAGTAATTACATCACAAGATGGCGGCTGTGCGGAATTTTCTCCCAGATGCATCTTTTTGGAAAGGGTTCACGGCCGGAAAACTATCTCCTGCATTTCTTGACCTAGAGTCAAAAACTTAAGTCTTTCTAATTCCTTATGACAATAGACGTAACGTAGGATTTTTTCTCGATATATTGGATTTTCGCGAAATGGCGCAATTTTGAGCGAAAAAATTCCGAAAATACGATTAAAATCAATACAAATTGTTGATTTGAATAAAATTATGCAAAAACAAAATTAAAATCCTACGTACGTCGCTGGAGATATCAATTTCGAATATACTGTGAAAATGTCAAAGCGATCAAAAATCATTTGTTTATGTTACATTTCCGGCCAGCTTCAAAAAAGTGGTTTCGAGGAAAACACGGTTAAAGTTTTCCTAATAAATTAAATTTTGACTTTATAAAAATCCTATGGTGGTGTAACCCCCTAAAACTGAATTTCTTGTCATCGAGCCTGTTCTTTGTCAGTAGCTAGCAAATTTCGTTAACAAATTGGCAAACACTGCTGTTTTAGAAGAATATCTTTAAAACACAGCATTTTTTAAACGACATGTTGCGGTCAAAATATGGAAACAATAATACTAACAGTTGTTCGTTTGTATTTTCGATAGATTTTGCTTTTCTCTTATAGAACGGTTATGCAATCACTCTGAAAAATTTTCATCTAGTCCCGACCCAGAGGGCCCAGTGTCATGTTCCATTCGACTCAGTTCGGCGAGATCGGAAAAAGTTTAGCTGCTGATTCCATGAGCAATTTAACTCCTGTTTCCGTGCGTCATTGAGCTCCTAGCCTTATCCCGATCAACTCGAATAGTCTCCGGCTGTGAACTCACTTTACTCCGCCTGAGAGATCCCTGGCGACGAAATTTCTCTCGGTACCGATGCGTGTTTCAAGAACCAATTAGCTCCCATTTTTGTTAAGATATAGTAGGATAGTTCACGACGATGCATTTGCCCTACTGCGAATTTCCCGGCGGTAGATTTCTCCCTATACCGATGTCCGTTTTCGTGAGTCAATTAGCGTTCCGCTTCTTCCCGATCTACTCGATCTAGCCCCCGACGGTGGACATAGCCTACTCAATGGGCCAGTAGTAGATGCTGAGGTCCGTCCAGCATTTCCGGGTGGACGATCTACTGCCAGCTGTTCGACGCGATCTACTTGCTCTAATCCTCAGCGGTGGATCTAGCCTACTTAGGAACAACCCGGTAGGATGTCGAGGTTAGTCCGGCGATTCCAGTAGAGTCTAACGTCTGGTTTACTGGCGCCCCGACGATCCGAATCCAGTGCACCGTCGCGTACTACTAAACTGATCCCCGAAGGTTGACCCAATCTATATCGATGGAAAGCTCCTCTGCGGCGGAATTTATCCAGAGACCCCATTTGTGGTTTGACAGCAACTTTTTAACCGGTGGCGCTACTTTGTTAGTCCCTTCGCCGCTTTCTCTGCAGCTCAGCGAGTATATTCGTAACTATTATGTGCTATCAACATCCCAGATGTGCTCGTTCTCTTCGACGTTATTCTCAACTGTTACACCAGCAACGCCCTATTGAAATTCTTCGAACCTAGGGTATTCGAAGACCACATGTTCCGGTATCTCTTGCGTGTTCACACACTTCGGGAAAGGGAATGACGAAGCATGTCTAAAACGGTGCAGGTACTTCCGGAAGTATTCCTGCCCGGACAAAAACTGCGTCAAATTGAAGTTCACTTTCTCCATGCATCCTATGAACCTAAGCCGGAACATTTGGGATGAGTTGGTGAGCCGACCTTCCTTTCTCCGAGTTGTCCAACTCTTGCTGCCACTTAGCCAACAAGTCCGCTCTGACCAGCTTCCTCGAATTTCGTGCATTCTTTCATTTGTAGCATTCTGCGTCCTCCACCAGAGTAATGCTGATGGGGATCATCCCGGCAATTACGTATACCGCCTCCGACGCTATCGTTCTGTACGCACTGGCGACACGAACAGCCATTACCGGAAGTCCAATCGATAAAAAAGCAATAGCAGCGGATGGGAAGTCGAGACTAAGTTTGTGCAAATCGGTCCAGGGTTAAATAGCCTCCATCACTCTATACTTGATCTATTTTTGCTATATTTCCATTTCTGCTATATTATTGATTTATCTATTTTTTATGTTCATTGTTGTTTTATATTTAAATTTTCGTATATTTGATCAATTTGCAATTTTGTTGGTAACAAGAAATTAAAATTCAAAGAAATTTCCTCTCTTATCCAAAAGTTTCGTTTGTCAAGCTTACCCAGCATCATTTAACAGCCAATGAATGAAGCTATCCATTCCAATTATTCCAAATTATATTCACTGATCCTGGCACCCACATCCCCCACTGCCTGTCAAAACATATCCCTTCGAGCTGCTGCATAATCCAAACCAAACCAACATTGCAGCCAGTCCATATCCGCAAAACTGCCAGTCCAAAATAAACAGTCGGTATTTACTCGGCGGTTTTCTCAAGTTTCGGGCAAATAAGCATATTTCACCCTTCTCAATACCCCCTCCCTTCACTATCCAACACCTCAGCATGCGGAAAGTCCAAAAAACTCGCTTCCGGAAATACCTACCACGATATGAAACTGTATCTGAGCTGTGGAAAGGCATCAGCCACTATACGTCAGTGCACATGCAGATGAAACTTTAAGTAAGGTCTCATTTGCGTCCCTCTCTCTCTGGAGAGCACTTTGCCTGTAAATTACAACCGTAGATGGCGCTTCATTCTCCTGGGTTGGGGAGGAAAAGAATAACTACAGCCGGTTATTACTTTATTCAGTTTGTTAGCTCCTGGTAAATGTGGATCCTGGAAAGAGTTACCGGGGTGATACAAGGGGAATTCAAACAACTACCGTTTTCCCCCTTAACCTGCTGACTTGGTTTTTATGGGGAATGCGGCTACACACTTCGAATTCCATGTGTGAAGCATAGGGGGCTGCTGACGGTGATGATGATGATGATGGCGATGACGAGGAAGAAGAAGATGATGATGAAAACATCGTGAGGGTTGCTCGCTTGCCTCATTCAGGTGGGGTTCGCAAGCATACTCGAACAAATGAGTCTTTAAACGCGCTATGCTTGTTATTGTGTTACTTTACATCAGAGGATGTTGCCATCGTTACGGTTTTATAATTGAAAGAATCTGACATGGCATGCATGAATATCGTCAAACTTCGCACAATCTCGTACGTACGTACGTAATAAATGCGGAAGAGGAAGTCTTAACAGTAGCAACGAAGACAACGCGGAAGATTCGGATGGTTGACAATACATACATATCGTGAACGACTTAGGCATTTTTCTTGAAAATCTATTCTGAATTGTTATAGAAATGAAAAAAAAAATACTCATAGCAAAAATAAAAAATAATGACAATTTTGAAAATACTTATGTAATTTGATACACACCCGTCAATTCCATCTAAACAAACTGGCAACACCGTTCAAACATCAGTCGGAAAAGCCACGTAAATTGTGCCAACCAGTAATGGTTAGCAAAGTTATTGCCTGCCGCCAACTCCACCACAAATAGTTTAAAAACATCCTCAGGTAAGTTTCAAAGGGATGCGAATAGATATTTTTTTACTTTAGTTTCTTTTGTACAGATTCCGCTTCTTGGCATATAGGGTAAAGAGCCTATTTTCACCATACTAAGCAGGGTGCCTCACTAATTCATTAATTTCTCGGCGAATGCGTAAAAATTGATATCAATAGGTTTGCTTCGTTGTTAAGAGCCAATATAATAACACAAATGAACTGAAAACAGTGAAATTCTTGTGTTTGAGCGCAACGAAACCTCGAATCGAGTGCCCCTATTGTTGCGCTACCATTTGACTCAATGCGTTAAACAAAGATGGCAGACACTGCTCTAACCAACGGTTTCAAATGCGTAAGGTGATAATAGAAACATGGCGTAAATGGGCTCAACACGCTATAAGGTTTTTTCACTTTTACACGTAAACATAATTTTTGTGTGCGAACGATAATATTATTTGGCGGTATGTGAGAAAGCTTTTTAACCGGTCGATGTTGCCCCTGGATGTTTACAAAAACGTTTGCTTATTTCCATGGAGCCGCAAAAAAGATGACGAAAATAATTTCATTACTCGGCATAATAAGTTAATGACGTGCTGCCTACGAAAGCGAAAAAAGCGGACCATGCTCAATTTACCAATTCCTGTCTTTCTACGTTTGACAATTGCGAAATGAATTATTGTTCACAATCACAAGAGTGCCATTCATCTGAGTTTGCATGAATTGAATGTGCTGTAGGAAGAGGTAGTATATAAAGTTGGGTGGAGTTAAATTTCTCAGAACAGTCTATGTTTCAATTGTATGTTTCATTTCAGTTCTGATAACCAAGGATTGTAATTCTCACACATTCACGTGAGGAGCTTATCCGATGTCTAACTTTTCCGGGATGAAATGAGTCACAAAGTTACCCGTCTTTAAAAATAGCGTGAGAATGATTGTTCTAATAAAATTTAACTGGCTATCTCCTCTCTCACCGGAGAAGATAATTTTTTTTATTTTAGAAGAACTATTTAAACAAAAGTGTCAAAAATACACTTCATTACCAAGAAAACCGACGACGAAAGAGACTATCCTTCAGCCCGGTTGAACTTTCGTTCGATTCGGTCATAGAACTTGATTGCTCTTGGTTTACCTAGACTATTTCACCATCAACTGCCTCTCTCAAAACTACCTATACTTTTTATCTACTCTGAAAGTAGTAGGGCTCTATTTAGAATGATTTTTTGACCTTGGTAAAATTAGAACCACCCTAACTGTTGTTTTAGCAAACCGAAGAGGGTAAAAAACTTAGAAAACTTTACCAAAGGCAAAAATTCCTATTAAACTTGCATGTTAGACCACAGTGCATTGTGCTTTTGTAGAAACCGTTCGCAAAACATCATAGTTTTATTTAATTTCATTTCTGCTAATCAAATAAAACATATAATCGTTTTTTCTTTCTGAAGCAACAAGGAAACTGTGTTGTGAACCAATTTTCGATCGCAAACAGTGCAACGTAGTGTCATTAATCGAAGTAGAACTCGACAGAGCGAATCATCACATCAACTGTAATTAAAAAAGTTTCATCCATTCTTTGATTATACTGTTGTACGCGCCATAGTGGTCCGGAACGTTTTCACGTCCGGTTAGCTGGTCAAAAGTAATCATCTTATGAATACAGTGAAGACTCGTTTTTATCAGCCCCTTGGTGAATTTTAGACTGATAAAACCGGGACCTTGATAAAATCGGGACATATATTTTTCTTTCTTTTTAAAAAACCGAAAAAAAAATATTTTTCTTTAATCCCTAGATATATCCTCATAACCTTTCCTGATTATTTAGCTTAAACTTCCCTTAAGAGGGTCTGACAGTGCAAAATAAAAAAAAATCCATATTGCGGATCTCTAAGATAAGTAAAATATGCTCAAGAAAGGATTTGCTCGAATTCAATTTGGTTTGTCGGCTAGAGCCCATCAAACTACCAACTATCAATTTTCATATGAAGCTGATACAATCGGGGGTAGATACAATCGAGGGTTGATAAAATCGGATCCTCACTGTACTGCCTTGTTGCCAGTAGGTAATTGCGAGAAATCTTCTAGGCAAAAAGTAAACGTACTGGTGAACCTGGCTTAAAAGTTAAGCGAGGGTGAAGAAATCGGCCCTTAGTCACGTAGGAAGCAAAAGGTCGTCTATAAGTGTCAGGTGTAACGGATTCTACTTCTTCGTATTGCGACATGCATTTTGCAATTAGCTTAGGAGGGGTGCTAGGTCATGTAGCCTTACTTCTATATTGTCATTTTCTATGTACACAGGAAACTTGATTTTCAAAGATGGCACTTTCAACAACGTATTTTAGATTCTGCTGCAAAACGAATCTTGCTGCTTGGCCTAACGTGTTAAATGATATCCGTACTGCGCAGCCTTTCGGTTGCTTATCAAAACCAACTCGGTTTTGTGGTGAGCTAACACCAGCTTCTTCTCGCGCATCTAGTCTTTCATAGCATCTATCGCTTCTACGGCAAGTACTTCCACTACCTCTAGTGATTTATCGATCCCTAGGAGCACCACGTCGTCCGCAAAGCCGAAAATCTGGACAGTCTGGAGCAAAACGGCAATTGCAGCCCAATTAGCACTGTTGAAGGCGTTTTATACGTCCAGCGAAACCACTAAGCAGGAATGGTTTACGCAGCGAACATAGTTTCCACGACCGTTTGTATGGCGTCCACAAAGGAATTACTGTTTCAAGCATCTTGCCGACTGTATTCAACAGGCCTGCTGAAGGATCTCCAGGGGGCTTATCTGGCGTTGGCAACAACACTAGCTTTTGTCTCTTCCAGATGTCGGGGAAGTTACACTTTTGCAACGCGGTCCTAAACATATCCGGGCTCGTTAGAATTGCTGTCCTCCCCGGATGACCAGCCCGATTGGCATCATGCTCGCTATCACGCAGGATGCATCATGTGATACCGTGCGGTAAGCAGATATCACTCTGAGACACATCAAGCAGTAGGTGCTCTCCAGTTTCCGAAGGTAACTGGTTAACCCCACTGCTCTCGCCTAGGACGGGCCGCCGTACCTAAGGATAGATACAGCAACACCTGCCAGTAGCCTACGTTTACTGGCGCACATCTTAGAGCTGTTGGACATCATCCTCGATAATGCCGAAACAGCCGTCGAAGCCACAGTCTACATGGCTGTCGAAGCACGCATTGTCTAGGGGAGAGAGGGTAACAATGAAACACATTTTTTCTACAATTTAATTTTGATGATAATACATGTTATTTGTGTAATCAAAAGTGATACATAGTGCCACTATGTTGTTAACTAATACATATATTTTTTCCAGCTGGTAAAATTCACGGGAAATAACATTTTTTGGATAATAAACAGTTGGTGGTAAAATGTATCAGTGTGCCCCATGGGTAGGAACTATGAAACACGATGTCATCTATAGTGAAATATTCTACTTATAAATTTTATTCTTTTGTTTTGACGAAGAATGATCCTAACGCTTTGAATTAAAGTTATATTGAGGCGAAAATCGTTTGTTTACGAAAGAATCCACTATATCATCGCGTAACATCGAACCACCATATATGCATATTAGCTGCAATCCTGAAATTTGGCCAAATTTACTAATTTTGCACTATATGAGTAGTATTTAGTGTGGAAAATCGGAACCCATTGACATTTTGAGATAGACCACAAAAACAAACAAAAATCACTGTTCCCCATACGCCATCGTTTCACAGTTACCCAATGGGTCTATTCATGAAAATTGTGAAATCACACAGAACCATGAGTAGTTACCAAAAAACTTTGTTCGCGGCAAATGTTGAGCATAAATTTTGCTATAAATAGCAATAGACTAAACATTTATTCAATGAATGGTAATTCATAAAGATGGAATAATGTTTATCATTGCAAATTTACTCTGGCTATCACAAAACAAAC
This sequence comes from Topomyia yanbarensis, assembly GCF_030247195.1. Classification (NCBI taxonomy): domain Eukaryota; kingdom Metazoa; phylum Arthropoda; class Insecta; order Diptera; family Culicidae; genus Topomyia; species Topomyia yanbarensis. The sequence continues at coordinate 342,139,358 of NC_080671.1, forward strand.
AAATATCCATTAAAAGAGATAGAGTTATCAGATCTCTTCCAAAATATAGCAACACGTGTAAAGAATTAGAAATTGTGAAATATGAGGGAATTAGACGATTGCGATCATGCATTGTGATTTTATTGCGAATGTTTCATAGTTCCTGCTGATCCACTGTTACCCTCTCTCCCCTACATGGCTGCCGAAGGTCAGCTTGTCATCTATGATGACCCCAATCATCTTCAGACTTCGCTTCGAAGTTGTTGCAGGTCGGAACAGTTGCTTGGTAGCAACTAGGGCTGCCAGCGAAGCGCACAATGTAGTGTTAGCACGGCTGAAAAACGATAAGTTTTAATTAAGGAAGTTTAGTTTTATATTGTCCCATTTTTCAAATGTTTTATGTGTATATGCGAGCAACTGATTATAAAATATACTCAAGTAGTCTAGTGTTAACCACCAACCGAATAGGTCACTAATAAGGTGTTTTCTCTAGCGCAATAAAATAGTACCTAATTTCAATTAAAACTTGTATTTCCTGCGCCGCGAGAAATCTAGGAGGAACGCGCTTATCCTGGCTCACAACAGAAGTGATCACGACTTTTTCCACTTGAATGCTGCATGTTGTACCGACTTGCGGGTATTGACGATAACCACCTCCGTCTAATATTGAGCGAGCTCCAGGCCTCTCGCGCTCATCCATTCTGCCACAGTGCTGATCGCGTGTACCTCAGGGATTGTCTCCCCGTAGACCTCCAAGGTTATTTCATCGGCGAAGCCGAAGATCTTGACACCAGGAGTGAACTTTAATCTCAGAACCCCATCATACATAAGGTTCCATAATACCGGGCCCAGAATCTGGACTTCTGCGGTAATAGGAACGCTTTTCTGACCGGCATCGGTCTCGTGTAGTAGTACACGGTTCTGGAAGTTGCTTTCCAAGGTCCGATACAGACCCACCGGCAGGCTAAGCCGGCGTAACGAGAGCGCGACGGCATACCAGCTTGCGCTGTTAAATGCGTTATTCACATCAAGTGTCACTAACGTACAGTATCGAATTCCTCGCATTTTCCGTTGGATCGCTATTTCGGCAGTTTTTACCACTGAGTTGATAGCGTCCACCGTGGACTTACCCTTTCGAAAACCAAATTGATTGCTTGACAGGCCGCCCGTACCTTCTGAGTAGGGGGTTATCCTGTTGAGGATGATCCTCTCAAGCAGTTTGCCCGTCGTGTCGATCAGGCAAATTGGTCTGTACGCCGATGGGTCACCCGGCAGCTTCCTGGCCTTCGGCAAAAGTACCAACTTCTGCCTTTTCCATCTATCGGGAAAACGGCACTCGTCAAGGCATCTCTGTATAGCTAGTCTGAACATTAGACTGCCTAGAAAAATGATGAATTTTTGAAAACTCAATCGGCCCACCCCTGAGTCGATTCCTAGTCCCACCAGGAGTACTTGTACCAAATTTGAAGCAAATCGGACAAGTCTAACAACCGGACCAACGTGTCTGAACTTTATATGGGATTTTTCAACAATTTTCATAGAGAAAGCTAACTAGCTCGTATTTTCGCCGCTAGGTGGCACTGTATACATCGTATTGTCACTGTAAGTGAAAATAAGAAAGATATTTTAATTGTCTACAACTTTGTCGAAGACTGCTAGTAAATCCGGCTATGTTAAAAGAAGTTAATAAACTTTTAACGAAGTGATGTCTGAGTCAGTTTTGCATGGGGCCTAGCAGTGCATGGTTGTGTATCAGTACTATATATTTTTGTGAAATAATGGTTAGATTTAGCTGAATAGTATGTTTACAAGAATTATAGTAAATAATACGAGTTATGTTTTGGTTAGAAAAATTTAGTTCCACCTGTGACCGCATAAAGGGTGCCACTACTAACTTTTCATAGAAGAGAGATAGAGTATCAAGATGTTCAGAAGAAATACTGAAAATGCCTGTTCTATAACTTTGTAGAAGACACCAAATTTCTATCTCTCTCCGGTTGAAAAGTTAGTGTTGGCGCCCTCTATGCGGTAACAGGTGGAACTAAAATTTTGTAATCAAGGCATGACTCGTATTAATTACTATAATTCTTCTGAATATACCATTGAGCTAAACCTAACGATTATTTCACAAAAATGTTTAGTTCGTGTGAATCGAGTACTGATACACAACCATGCACTGCTAGGCCCCATGCAAAACTGACTCAGACATCACTTCGTTAAAAGTTTAATAACTTCTTTTAACAAAGTCGGATTTACTTGCAGTCTTCGACTAAGTTGTAGACAATTCAATTATCCTTCTTATTTTCACTTACAGTGATAATACGATGCATACAGTGCCACCTAGTGGCGAAAATGCGTGCTGGTGGGTTTTCTCCATGTAAATTGTTGAAAATTCCCATGCAAACTTCAGGCCCGTTGGTCCGGTAGTTAGACTTGTCCGATTTGCTTCAAATTTGGTGCATGTACTCCTGGTGGGACTAGGAATCGATTCAGAGGTGGGCCGATAGGGGTCATTTTTTCCTGTCACCCTACTGAACATGTTCGGGTTCACTATAATTGCTGCCTTGAGAGCGGTGTTTGGAACTCCATCAGGCCCTAGAGCTTTGTTCGTTGCTAGGGAATCAGCACTGCGAGTAACTCTTCATTCTTCACCGGAGCCACCATTTCGGCCGCACCACAATGCCTTGCATCGCAGGAGGACAGGGACTTGTGGCTCGAGACGGGAAGAGTACTTCGATAATCCTCGCCAACCGATCCGGTGACCGTTCGGGTGGTGAAGAGCCCCCTTTGGTCTTAGCCATCACAATCCTGTAGGCGTCACCTCACGGATTTGCGTTGTCCTCGACTCCGAGACCGACTGCCACAGCAGCTGCTGGGCAGATACACAGTGGTTAAGATTCAGCTGTGTTACTTGCACGGTTTCTTCTTACTGGCCTCATCGAAGGGACACGAAGGTACACCCATAACATGGTCTTGCTTATTACTTGTGCAGATATGGTATTTTTATACCCTATCGAATTTTTGCGCCTTGTGTCCCTCCTCACCACAGCGACGACACAACTTACTTCTGTCTGGACCCTTGCAGTTGCAGCACTCTAGGCACCGATAGCACCTGTCCACTGAAGGCGGCTAGGGTATGCTTACAGGGCATACTGACCAGCCGATCTTCAGCTTCCCTCTCTCAATGACCTTTTTGGCTTCCGCAACCGGTAACCTAAAATAGGCTACCTGCGTGCCAGAGGTCCGCTCAATCTCTGCGCCACACTGCTCCATGACGGCAGAGACGACGTTGCTTGCACTGGAGGATCACTTCCGCACCAAACGACATCATCTGAGCGCCGTCACCCAAAACCTCTTGGGCCAACTTCGTGTACATCGCCCCACTAGTTTGCGCACCTCGTTTCAGCACCAAGATCATTTCGCCGGTCTTGGTACGTCTAACGCTGCGCACATTCTGTCCTAGAGCCGAGAGGCTTTTGGCCGCCCGCATCGATTTGAGGACGTCGGCATACTTGTCCTTTTCGGTTTTCACCAACAGAGCCTCTCCTCTGTCCTCGACCTTCTTTGCGGGTCGAGGTGCGTTCGACATCCGCTTAGCTCTGCTGACCAGCTGCCAGGGATTTTCGCCTTTTTGTGCCGATGGTACCGGCTGGCTGGTACCCACTCGTGGCCCGACATTTTGCGCCCGGTTGGTGCTTTTCGCCTTCATGGGCCGAGAAGTCACCTTCTCGGGTCGACGCCCCTCGGGATCCTTTGCACCCCGGGCTGCACCGTTCAAACGACGTTTGGCTTTTGTGGTTGCGCGTCGTTTTGGCGTTGCTTCGTGCACCTTCGCCTGGCGACTGCCTAGGCCGCTTCGGGATAAACGCAGTCTTGCCGCCTTGACGGCCAAAGAGGACAAGACTGCGCTTAATCCGATCAATCGCCTCTTGAGCCATAGTAGCTCCTCCAAGGAAGGTGAAGGCCTCAGTTTGGGCGCCTTTATCGGCCTTCTCTATTCCTGCCATTCGCCTGATATAAGCGTCCTGTTCGTGTCTTTCGACTTGAACAGCCTGGCGGAGCACTAGCAGCTTCTGTTTCAGTTCCTTGCTGATGTTCTGTTTTCCGCTTGTAAACTCGATGATATTAGTGTCCCGCCGAGCGTGTTGATAGGTCTATCCCCTGCCACCACTGAAGAGACTCTGGTGTTGTTGGTTGAAGCCCCCGTCGCCCCGCTGTCGCCCCCTCTGGGAGGAGACTTCGTCAAACCCCCTTTGGCAAAGGGGCTCACCACCTCCATCGCCAAACTCATGTTTACAGTGTTTTCCGTTTTATTCCCACCAATAGCTAGGGAAAGACAGTCAACCCTGTCAGAGCCCTACTTGACAGGGTAAGGGCAAAAATACTGTGGTGTGCGCCCTGGTGCCCCAAGGCTCCGTGCGCGGCCTGGTATTTGTCAACACTTCGGATCCCAGTCCTTGTTTTACGTAGAGTTGGGGTTCGAAGTGCTGATGCCCCCCCCGCCATTCATCACTCGGCACGGGTCGCGTCACACCTTGGATTGGGCCATAAATTTTACGGCTCGGGTTTTGTGGCCCACCCGTTAGCATCCTCTCATTCCGATGCTACAGCAGAAGGCTGTTAGCACCCAGCCGATGCCGGTCTAACGATCAAATGTCATCGATAGACTCACGTGAAGACATGAGATAGGAAACTTGTGCGTACGATGTTATCTCACCATTTGACAGTACAACTGTTGCTAGTCGCCTCTTACGACATGGGGAACAGAGACCCAGTGGGTCAATTCTTTGCTGAAATACTGCAAGAGATTTCAGCCACTACTGGATACCACACGGCTGACGCCGCGCACGTGTGTATGTGTGTATGTGTCATAAAGGTTACTAATTTTTCTCAGAGATGGCTGGACCGATTTGTATAAGCTTAGTTTTAAAGGAAAGGTACAACCTTCTCATCGGCTGCTATTGATTTTTGTGTTGATCGGAATTACGGTTCCGGAATTGTGGTTTTAAGAGTGCGGCAACACAACAATTTTAGTTTAGCTTAGCTTAGCTTAGTTGACCGCCCGTGAGTTTCCCGTGATTGATCAAAGCCTGTTGAAATTGCATATTGAACCAATTGAATGATACTTGGGAGTAGCTCATCATACTCAACGTGCAACCTAAAGATTATAGTATGATCAATAACGTAGATGGCCACGCCCATGCAGGTCAATTTTGGGATGGGAAGGAATGTTAGTTCAACACTTGTGACTGTTATGACCGAGGAATTATCTGCATCATCCACAAGTGTCACAGGATAGGATTGGTGTTAGTAAGTAGAGAGATGAATCAGGATATATCTTGGTAGATATCCTGATTTAGCTAAGTACCCACGCGCGCTGTCTTTATATTTTAGATCAAAGTTTTCAGGTGTGCGACCTCCAGTAGAAATATGAATCCATTCAAATAGGCATTTTAAAAATTATTCTCCTGTGGGGCGTAATGAAACGACAAAGCCGCGTGGAATATGATAGAGGTCTATTCATCTAATATGATCATAGCAATATGTACGAAGTCGCTCGCGATCAATTTCCGAGAATTCGAAACGAACAATTTGAACTCCGAACAGACGGCTATCGGGAGTAATGCTTCTTATTAACACTTCAATAATCAGTTTCAAAGTTTGCAGTACAAAGAAAGCGTACAAATGTATAAAAGATATCCCAAATGAATGTGAAAAAATCACTGCGAAATGTTAATGACAAGTTGGTATCTCCACTCTCCCTATCAGACACGTTCCCATAATTGGGTTAAATACCAATTGCAAACGACATGTTTATTATGCGTAACAAATATAATAAACACTACGACAGAGGATCCCTCGGTGATCCATAAGAAGAATGGATGGGCGAACAGCAATACTAGCAAATACCGACTATCATATGAGCGGGGCAAATTCGAACGAGTGATGTAGGGTACTGCACTGGATGATTTTGAAAAAAGGACCATGAGTGCAATTTTACGAAGTTTTAGCTTCCGATGACCCTACATTTTCTGACAAAGTGAAGTTCTGGAATGTTGAGATTTTTATCACTGTTTAGGAAAGCAAAAGTATCATGAAGCTAGTGTCAGGCCGTCATGAGACCTCAAGAAGTTACTTTTGGAGGTATTCGTAAATGTAGATTTGTCGGTAGACGGTTCCAGATTTTTATAAAAAATATCTAATTTACCACATCTACAGATCGCTTACAACATAAAAAACTTTTTGTGCAATTCGACAGCTCCATCTTAGGCTAATTCAACAAATTTCCTACATGAAAGTTTCCTTTTTTTAAAAAAGGTTTTTAAACCAAAACTTTGGAAGTTAAACCTTGGCGTGGAAGTGCCGGTATATTAATATATTCTGTTACTTAGTGTAGAATTAGGTTTCGTCCTTTACGGGTAATATACAACCGCCAGAAGAAACTTAAAACGTTGGTACACAATCGAGAATGGCGAATCAGAAAAGGTGAGTATATGTCAGTGATTCACTAAATACAGAGTGGAAAGAGGGTAATATGGAAAACCTTAAGGTCCGTCCAGATTAAGTCTTCGGTACGGAGCAATACCTCGACCTAGGAACTCCTAGCATGTCGTTAGTCGCCTCTTACGACATGGGAGCAGTTCCAAGAGGTTCTTTTATTGGCTGAAATAGTGCAAAAAGATTTCAGCCCGCCGGACACCACACGGCTTAGCGGCAACACAGAAATTTTCCATATAAACTGGCACCACTATGATCAATTGCGCTCCAATTTTGTATGGGGACTTTTTCGAGGTAGCAATATTTTTGAGTTGTGTCCGATGGGAAATTTCAGGAAGACCATAAATATTGGCACTCTACCGCATATTAAGTGTGCTCCTGAATTGACCCAAATGATCCTAAAATGGATGTCGAACAAGATTCGTCGCTAATGATCTGAGCTTATATTTAAAATCAAACATATTGAACTGGGTTCGACCGGAACCGATCTTCTGTCGGACCAAAGATAGCCTGCAAAGTAGTCTAATATTTCGCAAGATGCAGAAATATTCAGCTGTGCCAGATATCTGGGAAGTTCGCCTAGATAAGCTCGGGATTGTGATATTTTGTCTACAGCAAACAAATGACGTTACTGGCTAACGTGTTTACATGCCCGCTAACAGAGTTGGATTCGATGGAGTAGTTATCGATTCGAGCTTGGCATGCGTGGATCTACCGAAGGACGGGATTGTCTGTTTCAATGACCCCTTGCTCCAGTGAGCGACGATTTTGAGTGACAATCGTACCGGACCTTCAAACTAGTGTCGGGTGACCTTTTGGCGAGACTGCCCTGCGTCTTCTTCGACAAGGATTGTTTGCATGATCGGTTGTTTGTTGGCAACTTTGTGATATTACAGAACTCCTCCCGGCATTGAAAAAACTTCAATGTTTGTGGTACGGGCTATCTTCTCGATGATAATTGATCTAGCTTACTCTACAATCTTTGCTACAACTTTAAAAAGACGGCCTGATTTACTGGTCATGACCACATTTCCGTTTCTCTTGTTCCTATGAAACTGAGAAAACGAGCGGAAAAAGTTTACAATATTTTTCGCTGTTTTTGTTGATATTTGAAGTCTTTGTCTTGTTCGCTTTTTATTCTGGACTAACAGGAGAGTACCGTAGTCTTCTGGCGACTTTGGTAGAGTCTCAGTTATGCGCCTTTTTGCTGTCTGCTTTGGCTTTCTTTTTCAGTTCGACTTTCAAACAATAATAATGATATTCAGGAATCAGGAATCAGAATATATTGGCTCAAATGGCACGTTCCCCGTACATAGTCGGGGATTTGTAGCTTGCCGTGTGTTTCATCATTTCCTGAGCGGAAGGAAAGGACAAGGAGGTGTGGGGAAGTAGAATTGGAAGGGTGGGAAAAATAACAGCACAAAACAAAAATAAACAACAGGTAAGTTAAACTCACAAGTAGTTCAACTTGCCTGCGAATAAGCCTAAAGCTCTTTACCACATTGGACAATAAACTTTAGTATGTCTCTGAGTTTCAGTCGACCAAACATGGTTTCGTCTATATAAGGACGGCTGAAGACCCGAAATCGCAATTGCGCTACCGCTGGACAGTTGCATATCAGATGATATGAGGTTCCGTAGTCGGATTCACAAAGATCACATGAAAAAGACTCAGCGCGCTGAATAGTTGCCATGTGATAATTGAGTTTGCAGTGGCCGGTTAAAGCCCTGGTCAGCATGCCGCAGTGGAGCTTTGAAAAATGTAAGAGATTTTTCGAAACCACTGGGCATGGTTGTTCTAGAAACGCCTTTGTTTGGCGACACGTTTGTAGATTTCTCCAATAATTGCGGTGCTCGGACGAAGCCCAGGACCGTATTTTTTCCTTTATCCAACTTGTCGAAATTGGCAGCGCGGGCTCAGGACCAACGAAGTCAATCGCTGAACCTGCCCTGGCCAATTCGTCAGCCCATTCATTTCCAGTAATACCGCAATGTCCGGGCACCCAGACAAGGTAGATAGTGTTGACAATGCTTAGTTCTTCGATTTGGGTTCGGCACGCGATCACTAGCTTGGACCGGGATTTGTCTGAGCTAAGGGCCTTGATTGCAGCCTGACTATCGGAGCAGAAGTTTATAACTCTGCCGGATAAACTCAGTTGAAGGGCCGATTGCACCCCGCACATAATCGCAAAGATTTCTGCTTGGAATACAGTACAGTATCTACCTAGTGAGTGAGATTGTTCCAATCTCATTTCACGACAGTAGACACCAGCACCAGCACGTCCCTCCATCAGAGAATCGTCAGTGTAGCAAATCACTTGCGTTTGTTGTTGTCTTTCCATAAAGCCAGACAACCTTTCTTGTTCCTATGAAACTGAGAAAACGAGCGGAAAAAGTTTACAATATTTTTCGCTATTTTTGTTGATATTTGAAGTCTTTGTCTTGTTCGATGTTTATTCTGGACTAACAGGAGAGTACCGTAGTCTTCTGGCGACTTTGGTTGAGTCTCAGTTATGCGCCTTTTTGCTGTCTGCTTTGGCTTTCTTTTTCAGTTCGACTTCCAAACAATAATAATGATATTCCTATTCTGACTAATCTCATGACTTAACCTCACTTATTTTAAAAAGAAGATCAAGATTTTAGCGCCCCCAAGGTTGGCGCCCTGATATTCACCGCGACATCTTCCCTAACATTGCTGCTAGCGTTGACAAATTCCGCAAGGGGCGTAAAACCGAGACTCCGCTAAGGGCACCAGAAGATGACGCTATCAGTTTTAAAAAAAGTTTTAAACCACAAAGCTGTTTTATAACACGTACGAATTTATTTTGTTATTAAACAAAATGTGATAGTTTTGCTTTAAAAAAAAATAAGTTGACTCAGAAGAAACACATTACCATTACCATTTATTACCGCGTTTATTCCAATTTGAGACCACTGTGCGAGCCCGTTTTCAAAAGAAGCGGAGCAAGCAATTCCAAACAATACAGATGCAACAGAAACCGAGGGGGTAGCAGCTGCACCGAATGCAATTACAAAGTTTTATCCTTCCCATTAGTGGTCAATTAAATGGTGCGAGACAGTTCTAAGTCACTGTTAGGGTGGGGAAATAACATTTCTTAATTCTACCAAACATACTGCGTTCAATGTAGCAGAAAAAAGCAATTTGCATTCATCCTACCATGAGTCTCCATCGAACATAAAATAACGGAGACGCCCTGTGCTTTGATTGGGCCTATATAAACAAAGATTGGAAAAAAATAAATCACTTACCTTTGGGTAGCAGTCCATTTTCGATCACTTTCGCCTCCAGAAGCAGTCTCGGTAGCAGCAGACATATTGCAGTGATGATATGTATGAATGCGGATGTTGGTCCCCCATGAATCCACAGAGCGCTGTTGGGAAAGCAGTGAAACATGACAATCAATATCCCCGAGTATGCACAGTTCGATCGCGGTAGTGACTTTCGTAATTGTGAGCTAATTTATAATGCAATTATCGTTGTATTTCAAATTGATAACGTTCATGAGGGAGGGGGGAATGGAGGCTGTTTTAATGCTTCGTTTGGATTCTACGAATATAGTTGATAATTTGAAAATCAACACCCCAAGAACTCGCAATTAATCATAAATTTTACTAGTATTCTCAGTTAATCAATAGATCAATGCAGACATTGATTGAGGATTGCACTTTAGAATTTACTATTATGCCTTTCAGCGAGATAATAGTTTCGAACGGGGGCCAAATTAAAAACATATGTAACCTCAGTTCAAACAATTTCCATTTTGTACAGTATCAGCTTCACTATCTCTACAATTATTTACGACGGCTTTGGGATGAATGTGACACGTGCATTGACGTCAAACTTAATACAGCTTAGGACAAGAATACCAGACTCAGAGCACTGCTTTTGTTTGGAAATTGGTTTCACCATATAAATACCACAGTTCGAAAGCCAATTAAGCTCATTAGCAAAAGGGCATGTTTAGTCTAGCAGACGGACGAAATACGTCCAGCAAGTCTACATTGCGGGGGGAAACCCAACGAAGTGATGAAATGATAAATCATTCCCATCCGCCTCCACGCCCCCGGTTTATGTGTGTGTGTGATGATGGAACGGCATGCCAGTATATGCATACGTACCGTAGTGTTCCCTCGAATGCTTCCTCCTCCAGCCCGTCGGTGGGTGCCGACGAGCACAGCCTAGTGCCGGACGCAAGTTTAATTCCATCGTTGGCGAGATTCCCCACGCGGAACATGGCGGCGGCTAGTAACAGGGGCAGGAACAATACCACCAATCCACAGAACACTATTTGTATATCCAGCTCGGTCGTCGGTTTCTCATACTTCCAGACCAGCGCCGATAGGCCAAGGTAGCGGTGAGTGCCCTGGAGTACCAGATATCCCTGCAGGAGTGTGATCAGCAGGCCATACCACACCGACCACAGTGTGTTCAGATGCAATCGGCGGGGCTTTTTGGTGCTGCCGCCGCCACCACCACCACCGGAAGAACTTCCTCCGGTGCCATCCAGCCGGTGCCGGTACTGGCCGCTGGCAGTTGTTATCACACTGTTCGATATGCTTGTGTTAAGGCTTTGACATTGTTTCGAGGATGCGTTCGAGGTCGCCGTTATGTTGAGCAACGAGCGGTTCTTCTTCGAGACATCGTTATTGTTTTCGTAGCCGACCAGTGAGCCTGTGATCGACATTTTCTTCGATTCGGAACGGTGAACAGTGCCGCGTTGAAATGTGTCCTGTCAAAGCTGCCGGGCGCTGGGAGGGAATCAATTGCTTCGATGGTATTTTACAGATGGTTGAACTAAGTCGTTTCCAGTTGAGAACGCACGACGGAAAAGGAAAGCTGATTAGTCAGTTCTAAATGAGCTCGATGAGATGATGCTTCTTTGCCATCATCTTTGGCTACGTGTTTGGTATCAAGTCTTTCCGGTTGCGTTGATGTGGGTTATTCATTGTGGATGAAGGCTTTGGATGATTTCCGTCACGTGGAGATCTGTGGGAGAAAGAGAAAAACCCATTATTAACTATAAGTGAACTATGTAATGTGGGGTGTTGTCTTGTTCACCCCTGTGCAGGGGTTGATATAAAGATTAGTCGGCATAATGAAATTAGCCATTTAGTTAGAAATGTCAAAATATCGGACGCCATGAAAGCGCTCGGAAAAATGGAATAAACCCTCTTTTGATAGTTGTCAGTCTCGTAAGTTAATTCGTTTCTTTGCATAATCGAAAGAAAGTTCATTTCTTTTACCCTGGAAATAAACCTAGTCCACCATGTTAGTCTGAAACAATTGATTGAAATTTGCGTTAACGCTGTTAATTTAAAACTAGGAAAAAACCCTGAACTTTTCAGCACAAACTTGTTAACACAAAAGATGATGTCTAATAGCTCGTGCTATGCAGAAAGATTCTTAGAAATGATTGCTGTTATAATTAGATTTAGGTCGATATCAAATTTCTTCTCTTTGGGGTCGGTAATTTTGGATACTGGCATTTGAATTCCATAGTACCGAAAACTGGATTCAAAAGAATTCAAATATACAGGACCAGGATTCTCGGAATAGTGATTTTTTTGAAACCTAGAATAATTAAAAAGTTCTGGTAACACTGTTGTGAATCAGTTTGTTTATTTTCGTTCTCGTATTTTGGATCGTTTTTTTTGTGTATATTAAGTGATTTCTCAATTAGAATAGAGTTTGTGCCCTCGCCTAAGCTGCAGTTATTGATCAATTGACTGATAATTTGTGATTCTTGGTCGTGCGGTGACAATTGATAAACATTTTGTTCTCCCGAAGTGTCGTCGGTAGTGATAGAATCCTTGTGGTGAAACCGTGGATGCATATCGGGAAAGCTTACTCGCGAAGTAGCTACTGTTGCCTACCTGTAGGCGATTCGCAATGGATTCGATCTGCCTGCAGTGCTCCGAGCCGGTTACCACTTTGAATCAGCTGAAATGCCAAGGATTTTGCTACAGAATCATGCATCTATCGTGTTCAACGCTCACTCGTCCAAAATTGGACATGATTAACGACTCAGCGAATATATTCTGGCTTTGCGACAGCTGTGTGGATTTGATGAAATCCTCCGCAGTGAATGCAGCTTTTACAGCTTTGAGCGAAGCGTTCCGTTTGCTGACCGACACACATAAAACAGCGCTTGAAGCATCTGGAGAAAACCAGAAAATCAGTGGAATCCGCAACGACATTGCCTGCAACTCCCATATCATGGCCCGTTCCAAATAGAGCTGGAGCCAAACGTGCTCGCGAGACGGAGGATGATAAATATCCTTCTAAATCCGATGTCCCTAGTCTAACGTGTGGCAAGAAAAAGGGTGATGTAGCAAAGGTACCCACAATCACTGTTCAACCCGCTACTAGTAAATGCTGGATTTACTTGTCACGAATTGCTACCGCCGTTTCCGAAGCTGAGGTTGGTGCTATGGTTAAGGAGTGCCTCTCAACGGACGATCCGGTCGAAGTGAAGAAGTTAGTGAAAAAAGACGCAAATTTGAGCGGGCTTAATTTCATTTCTTTCAAAATTGGTGTTGACCCTCAACTTCGAGAAATGGCTCTCAATGCCGATACCTGGCCGGATGGGATGTATTTCCGCGAGTTCATCGACTTTCGGCAAGAACGTAATAATGACGGGAAGCTTGGGTTTCGGAAAACACCTCGACTGGGATAAATCCATCGCAAATAGCAGTTATTTTAGACCACGCACCGACAATTCACCTGTTGATCAACGGCAACCGGGACGCACCGTAGAAAGCAATATGGAATCCCCCAATCCTCCCAGCACAGTCGTGCCTCTTGCAGTCAGCAGTATCTTCAGTCGTCCCGGCCCTGTGTCTGGGAATGGAGAGGGGGACTTCCAAATTGCCCTCTTTGGCAAGTATTTTCAAAATTATGTTGATGAATCAACCGTTTTTCCTGATGGAACTGTTTGTTCTAGCTCGAATGCTTCCGACTGTCAATTAATGAGTCATCGCTGTCAGCCGTCAGCTGGAAACCTCCTGAGGAGCACTCCAACTTCCATCACGAGTGTTACCAATTCATGCAGTTCACCCAATCCTTCCGCTGTTAGCAGTCATTCCAATCGCCCCGGTGTACATTCCAGACGAATGAATCGAGGAGTGCCGGTCAGCCTTCCGTGCCTAAAATCGTCGCCCATCCACTTATACTATCAAAATGTGGGAGGCATGAATTCCTGTGCAAATACCTATCGTCTAGCTACCTCGGACTGCTGTTACGACATCATCGCATTGACAGAAACATGGCTAAATGAGCAGACTCTATCCAGCCAGGTGATTTGCTCTGACTACGAGGTTCTCAGATGTGATCGTAGCCCTCTCAACAGCAACAAATCCTCCGGTGGCGGTGTTTTGCTCGCTGTGCGTCGTGGATTAAAAGTTCAACATATAACAAATGACGCTTGGAGCAGCATCGAACAAGTATGGGCAGCGATAAAATTGGGAAATCGAACATTATATATATATGTGTGGTTTATTTCCCTCCCGATAAAATTCGCGACTCTGCACTAGTTGATTCTCATTCTGAATCATTGACTTCTGTTTCCGCGATGGCGCAACTCACTGACGAAATCATGATTATCGGCGATTTCAACCTTTCTACAATAAAGTGGCGTTCCGTTCATAACGGATTTCTACAACCCGACCCAGACGAATCTGTTTTTCATCCTGGCAGCATCACTCTTCTGGATGGCTATAGCACGGCTACACTTCAGCAGATCAACAGCACCACGAACGAGAACGACCGGATTTTAGATCTATGCTTCGTCAATGCCAGAGATCAATCGCCGCATATTTCCACCGCCCTCACCCCGCTAGTAAAGTATGTTCGCCACCATCCGCCTCTACATCTTACACTCCAGGACGTACCGCCTATGAAGTTTTCGAGCCACGCGCCCACCGTGTGTTACAATTATAAGCGGGCCGACTATAGCAGCATTTTGAATATTTTACAAAGTATTAACTGGGATTCTGTGCTAAGCAAGGATGATGTGAACTCTGCCGCTGAAACGTTCTGCCATATAATGAGCTACCTTATCGACCGTCATGTCCCAAAGTGTAATCAACGAAGTGATCAATCCCCCTGGCAGACAGCCGAGCAACGTCAGCTAAAAACTGCGAAAAGAGCAGCATTACGAAAGTTTACCAAACGCCGTACCTTGTCACTTAGAGCTTATTATGTAAGGCTCAATAACGATTTTAAAAAACTGAACAGTTTTTGTTTTTCAAACTACCAACGAAAAATGCAACGTAAGCTTAAGTCGGATCCTAAATCGTTTTGGAGATACGTCAATGAGCAGCGGAAAGAAACCGGCTTACCTTCTACAATGTTCTTGAATGGTGAAGTTGGGCATGATTCACAAGCCATATGCAAATTGTTCGCCTCTAAATTTGCGAGTGTGTTCGTCAGTGAGACTCTGTCCTCGCAGCAGATTGACGTTGCAGCTAGCGGCGTGGCCCAACTCGAACGGTCAGTGAGTGAGATTCATGTGGAGCACTCGGATATTGTATTAGCAGCATCCAAGCTTAAAGCATCGTCATCTCCTGGGCCAGATGGTGTCCCTGCTGTGTTTTTGAAAAAGTGTATATCTGGTTTGGTGGAACCTCTCTGTCAACTATTCAAAATGTCACTGACAACCGCGATTTTTCCTCAATTGTGGCAAGCAGCTTTCATCTTTCCTGTCCACAAAAAAGGTGATAAGAGAAACATTGACAATTATCGAGGAATATCTGCGCTCTGTGCCATTTCCAAGCTCTTTGAGTTAGTCGTGGTGGAGTCAGTGTTTTTTCACTGTAAGGAATATATTTCTAAAGACCAACACGGATTCATGCCGAATCGATCTACGTCGACGAATCTACTATCTCTAACCTCTTTTGTGTCCGAAGGGTTTGATGCGAATCAACAAACTGATGTTATATATACTGACTTATCTGCAGCTTTCGACAAAATCAATCACGATATCGCAGTCGCTAAATTGGAAAAACTTGGCTTCAGTGGATCACTCCTGCGATGGTTTCAATCCTATCTCGTTGGCCGTCAACTCAGTGTGAACATAGGTGATGCATACTCCAAACTGTTCTCCGCAACGACTGGTATTCCGCATGGAAGTCATCTCGGACCATTAATATTCACTCTCTATTTCAACGATGTAAACTATCAGCTGAAAGGACTACGGTTGTCGTATGCAGATGATCTAAAAATTTTCAACAGAATTAGGAGCCGATCGGACGCACAATATTTGCAGCAGCAATTCGACACTTTCAGCAGATGGTGTGAAAACAACCGAATGATTCTGAATCCGGCGAAATGTTCTGTGATATCGTTCACCAGAAAAAAAGATCCCATTGAGTTTGAATATAACTTGTCTGGAGCTCTTGTTTCCCGGGTGAGCTGCGTTAAGGATCTTGGAGTGCTGTTAGATTCGAAACTTACATTTAAGAATCACATTTCGTATGTTGTTGGTAAAGCATCGCGAAGCCTGGGCTTCATTTTCCGTACGGCTAAATCCTTTACAGACATTTACTGTCTCAAAAGCCTATACTGCTCTTTAGTGCGCTCTACGCTGGAGTATTGTTCGGCGGTCTGGAACCCGAATTACATGAACAGCAGCGATCGAATTGAAGGCGTTCAACGAAAATTTATACGGTATGCTCTTCGACGCCTGCCTTGGCGCGATCATGTTCGTCTACCAAGCTACGAGAGTCGGTGTCAACTCATCCAGCTCGATACTCTCCAGCGTCGTAGAGAAACTGCAAGAGCCTTATTCATCTCTGATCTTCTGTCAGGACGCATCGATTCTCCAGATTTACTAGAGCGAGTTAACATCCAAGCAAGGTCCAGAACGTTACGCGGAAACGTTCTTCTGAGAGTGCCGTTTCGACGAACTATTCAAACAGCTAATGCAGCTATCACGGGACTACAACGCCTCTTCAATCGTGTGTCGCACTTGTTCGACTTTCATTTGTCTCGAATATCATTGAGAAATCGATTCCTGCAGTTTTTTAGATGTAATTAGTTTAAGTTTCCATCATTGGGGCCGAGTACGGCCTGTTGATGTGCGTGATAAATAAATAAATAATAAATAAATAAATTAAGATTGCTACACCGTTAGAAATTATTAAATTTACAGCACCCATAAATTCAAATCAAACTGAAAATATAAACATGTAATACGACCTTCAATTGAATATCAAATTCGATTTGATGTATTTTTATTAGAATCTGTTGTATCCATAACTACGTATTATTCATGTAGCTTTTTATCACTTTAAGCAGAAAGTTATATTACTCGAATGTAATTCCACATAACATATAATGCACATATACGGAGCGGCTTGTGAGATGTAGGTTTTCATCTATGTATCTGCATTTTACATTACACGAAATGTAACTTTTAGTTGTTACCAAGAAAATGATCCTTTCAAGTGCATCGTGCACAAACAAGTGTCAGCCATTTTGATAAGCGGAAGCAAATAGTGCGCGTAAGAGTGAAAAAAATTAAAATGGACAATTTCAAGTGTATTTTGTGCGATTGTGCGTTTTCCAGCATTGAAATGTGCTTCAGACACATGCGCGTGCATGGAAATCGGTTGTTCCAATGCCCCGAGTGCCTCGCAAATTTTCGATCGTTGAATGCGTTCAAAAAACACTTTCGACAACGTCACTTGTCCAAATCTACAGCCAAAATATACAAGTGTTCTGTGGATTCGTGTAGTGTCACAGAATCTGATGCACGAAAATTGTCGAAACATGCAGCGTGGCACATTTCACTAGGGCAGCCTGTTTTCTGCCCATTTCGATGCCGTACAAGAAAACCATTCGCTACCTGTAATGCCATGAGGATTCACAACATGTATTACCATCGGATGAATCTCCCAATCGGAACCGAAAATGTTTCAAGTTCACAACCATGTCATCTCTCAGCAACACTTGAAGTAGATCAGCAAGTTGGATTAGACATTGAAGTGGCTATAACTGCACCGACTATTCCAACTTCATCCATCGAATTGATTTCGATCAAGCGTCGTCAGATCGAATTAATAATCGGAAGCCTTTTCCTCAAACTTTTGTCAAAAAATCACGTCACTGATACAGCTATACAAGAAGTAGTCGTAGCTTTCGGTGAAGCAGCAGCAGTTCGTGAAGATTGTGTTAAACAGTGCTTAAAGGAATCCGCAGAGGAATTCAATTTGCCATGTGCAGTTCAACAAAGTATTGAACACGATCTGACCCAAGTAGACCTGATGAACCGTTGTTTTGGGCAAAAGGGTATTTTCAGAACGTCGCATATGCGTAAAAAATTTTTTAGGGAAAATTTTTCCTTTGTGCCACCTCTCCAAGTCCCGTTGCAGAGAGATAATGAGCACAATCCATGCTTCTATTACTATGTCCCTATATTAGACACATTGCGTTCGATGCTAGAAGACGACACAATTTACAAAACCGTTTTCCGAGATAGAAACACTAGATCTGGTTTTCTGTCTGATTACACTGACGGACTAAAATTCAAAAGTAGCAACTTCTTTAATCACAAAACAATCAACATTTTTCTATATCAAGACGCTGCAGAGGTTGTCGTAAATGCAATCGGAAATGCAACTGGTCGTCATAAACTTATTTGTGTATATATGGTGTTGGGAAATCTTCCGCCCCATCTGCGCTGTTTAACTGATAACGTGCAGCTTGTTCTATTGTGTAAAAACAAAGATTTCTCTCAGTTCGGACAAAACAGAATTTTCAGGAAACTTATAGAAGATATAAAAATACTCGAAGAGGAAGGTATACTGATTAAGGGAAATGCAGAAGAGCGAATTTTTGGATCGATATTCACTACAATGAACGACAACTTGGGCGCTCATCAGATCGCCGGATTGACCGAAAATTTCTCTCGGTGTCCACATTTTTGTCGTTGTTGCTATATCAATCATGACGAGTTTAATAGAGATTACCTTTATACTGCAGAAGTGCGAACCCCAGATTCACACACTCAAGATCTGCATGTCATATCAGAAAACCATCATAAAGTACCTTACCGTGGTGTGAAAACTGATACCGTATTTAACGAACTAAAGTATTTCAATGTGTTTCATTTTGGAGCAGCACCTTGTTTAGCGCATGATTTATTTGAAGGGTGGGCAAACTGCGATCTGTTTTTAATTTTGAAAAAAATGATAAAACAACGCATCCTAAAATCGAGGTTTCTTCAAGCAAGGGCTAACGCTATTTTTAGTACTCTCAACGTGAACACGAAAATAACGTTTGATTTTACCAGAAAATCGAAAACGATAAAGGCAAAAGCATGTGATGTATGGCATTTGATTCAAATTCTTCCATTTATTATGTTGAATCTAAATATTGAATCATCAAACCCGTTATTTGTTATGACTTTATTGATCAAACGAATTACAGATATTATAACGGCACCGGTAATATCCAAAGAACATATTTATTTACTGGCATCACTAATAAGAGAGTATTTAGATATTAGAGTGAACGAATTCAAAACGCCACTCAAACCCAAACACCATTTCATAACTCACTATCCAAAATTGATTTTGTGGCTAGGACCTCTAATGTCATTCTGCACATTGTTTTGCGAACGGAAGCATTGCTTTTTTAAGCGAGCACTACGAAGCACTATCAACTTCAAAAATGTCCTAAAATTCTGTAGTGAGCACCACCAATTTTACCAGGGTATACTTAATATGAATAACAAACGTTTTGAAAACAAATTTGTTGTAATAAAATATCTAGAAGATAGCAGAGAACTTTCTCTGTCACTACAAGAAAAGCTAAACATTTTTGGATTACTTGGACCACAAATGATTTATGTTGAAACTGGGTTCTTTAAAGGGTATAATTATAGCAAGGATAACTTTCTCTTTCTACAACATGACGATTTCGTTGCATCGTTCCACGTATTAAAACTGAAACTCCTTATTCATAACACTAGCTCAGGCTCAGTTTACGTTTATGGTGAAACGTGGGCAGTTATTGATATACATGAACGAGGCATACTGGAGGTTGACGGCAGCGAACAAACACATACACTGATATGTAAAAACATCAATGATTTTATCGATAGAACGCCTATATCATCTTTCAAAGAGAAGCAGCGAGAATATCTGTTTATTAAACATACCATTCCACTACAGTAATAAGCACTACCAATGAAAATGGAAGAATTTGCTATCTTCCGAATTTGTGATTCGCGACGTACAAACAGATGTATAATACCGGCACTACCAAACATACAAAGCCTCTTAGAACAAGGTAAGTAATATTGTTACCACGACATATATGTTAATAATTACCTTTTATATTTGCAGGGTCAATTGCATTGCAGAAAAATGTCGATCAAATCCTTATGGAAAGTGATGGTTGTAAAATAACCACCGATCTCGTGCTTGGGGTTTTTCAAGACCAGCTCATGATGCTACTAAGCCCAGGAGAGTATTGGAAACCGAAACAACAGGCGCACTCCAGTGTCTACTCGAATGAAAATGGCAATGGTATGAGCTTCATTTACTATATTTGCTGGCACATAATAGCCTATTCTTTTCGGGAAAACAAATTGTAATTGTAATTGTAATTGTAATTTATTAACAAATCTCAATTCAGTCTTAACTACGGTCACATGATACATTTTACAAGCGGACAGTGTACGGAACAACCTCACTTCCGCTTCCACTAAACAAAATTCAAAACATCAAATACCTGGGAGGTTTCCAGTAGTATTCAAGCAACACATGAGATATATACCTAACCACCTGGGTTGGTATTCAACTATCTAGTCGATTTTATTTGTAGGAAAAGATTGTTTGCACGGGGATTTTAGAGTTAAACAAACACATAAACTCTCGAAACTCTATCTCTATAAACTCTCGAAACACTATCTCTAATATTAATATTCCAATCACTAAAGAAAAACAAACAAAATCTGCTTCAGTGTGCGTATTTCAAACGTCAGAATAGGTATTAGCTTATCCCAGTCAAACTGGTAAAAAATTTGATTCAGAATCCTAACTGATTTCCACCGGAATTGTGACTCAAATACACCAACTGTCTCCGTGTTATAATCGGTTGTTGAATTTGATCCAGAATTTCGGAAGATACCAGCAAGAATTTCCAATCAAATACCGGAAGATTTGACGTAACGTAACGTAACGAAGGTCGAAAAAAAGTAAGTCGAAGGTTGGAATTCTTATACGAGGGGGTCACAATTGATTTTTATCACAAAAAGGCCAAAACGTTATATAAAGGCAGCTCGAGACTGAAGTCAAATCTATTCTAGCACCTATCGTCTTTTTCTTTTTTATTATGTTCTTTTATTGCAATAACTAATAAACTAAATGAAAGAACATTAGATACTGATTTCTGTACGCTGCACAGAGGAGTAACTAGGGTCGAATCCTGGTCCAAATTATTTATTGCAACTATTGCTGTTATTATGCCTTAATATGAACTACAAATAAACTATAACTAGTTTTTTGGGACAATTCGGCATCTATCCACCTACCAGTGCAGAGGTCAATTTTCTATATCTTTTCGAATGCTAGTATTTTCGAGGTGATCTTTGTGAACATACTTGTTTTCCAGTTGCATAAACACTTGATCAATGAAAAAGGAAGTAGAAGAGGGAAGCCTGTGCACATATTCTTAGAAATACATTTTGCTAAACATAGTATTTGGCCCTGCATCATTAGGGTGTACCTCAATGCCTCAAATTTGTAAAAATTTCAATATTTTCAAACCGCTTGGAATTTGTGAATCGGATAATATCGGAAGAGTGAATATTTTTGGATAGTTGGAATCATGTTACAGTTGATCGATCTTCTGTAACTTTGTCCAGCCTCACTATCTTTCGATCCTGGACCCGAACCATGGAAAACTTTTTGTGTACATTCTATGAACTAATTCAAGAATTCATTGGTTACTTTAATTTATTGTTATTAAAATTAGTGAATACAAAAATACATCATGTATTTATATACATTTTAAATGAACGAAATTTAATTCAGAAATTATATAGTCTAAAACAGCGATTCTCAACCTGGGGTCCGCGGACCGTGATGTCATTCCTGGGGGTCCACGAAGAGGAAAATCTTTTCCGGGCGGATATTGAAACTTCAAGTTTTTTTTACCGTACTAGACTGAAAATAATATGTTGACAGCATATAAATCGATGTTAAGCCGTGGGTATCCGCAACCGCCCAGGGTAGTTTTGAAGGGGTCCGCGACCGCCCAGGATAATTTCGAAGGGGTCCGCGATGACCCAAGGTGAGTTTGAAGGGGTCTGCGGAGCAAACAAGGTTGAGAACCGCTGGTCTAAAAAACTTATAAAGTTCTGTAAACATGAAATAGATCAGCTTCCAAAAAATTATGCAAACTGCGAAAATAAGTATTTTTTCAAGAATTTTAAATCACTGTATGTACACACACAAAAAAATGTTAGTAAATATAAGAATTTTTCCCTCTTAGCAAAAAACAACCAACGCATACTCTTAGTTTGAAAATAAAACTATTATTTTGATTACTATTCTTCATTAGCTTAAAAGGAAAACTTTTATTTTGATTATCATTCTTGATTATTTTAAAAGGTTTACTTTCAACCTAATAGTAGGCGTTGATTGTTTTTTGCTAAGAGCGGAACACTCTTACCTTTACCGATATTGTTTTCTGTGTGTAAATGTATGTAATTACTCGGCAAAAAAGTCTGACATAAAGACACAGAAAGAGTCCATGTTTTTACACGAAGAGGGAGAGAGGGGGATCAAAAAAGACACTAATTTGTCCAGGTGGTATATCAACGGATTCTAATTAAGAACTATAAAAATAGATCTAGAAGCATCTGGTAAAAATATCCCATTTACCTTAGAATAGATAGTATATTTTCATACAACTTTAACGCTCGAGAAAAATGTCCTCTGTGATCTCAACATTTTGTTTACCAGTAACATGTCAGTGTCATTACAATTAATCACGAGATGTTTCAATAACTATTATTCAAAACGAGAAAAATCACTTCGCGCCATACAAAAGAGCTACATGTCGACACTTTATTTAGAGATTCAGCGTTTGATTTTGAAAAAAATTCTCAAATTTTAAAAGTGTAAGCGAATGTACGGAAGGTATTTTATAACCGTTCGATGATATCAGTCAATATACAGTTGTGATTATAGTTGCTATATTCATAGTTAGGCGGAGACACTGAGTTGAACCAATTGAACATGTCAAACACCAGAGCCATTCTCGATTAATCGAGAACTATTCGGACATTCCTAGTTGGACCATTGCCCAACTAAAAACAACTGGATGTCAAAATCTCATGTTATGACTATGACAATCAAAATGACAAGGGTTAAAGTGTAAAGAGATGCCATTACATTACAAACATTGCATTCGACTAGGTTTTGATTACTCTCCATAGTTCCAACCAGCGCA
Source organism: Topomyia yanbarensis (assembly GCF_030247195.1). Lineage (NCBI taxonomy): Eukaryota > Metazoa > Arthropoda > Insecta > Diptera > Culicidae > Topomyia > Topomyia yanbarensis. The sequence continues at coordinate 342,162,321 of NC_080671.1, forward strand.
TCAAATTCGTTAGTTTAACAGTGATGGTGGTTCAACCAGAGAATCACCACTGTATATCAATAACTTATGTGCTTAATAATGTCACTCGTTGTTCTATGACATGGTTTACACAAAAATATGAAACTAGGACATAAAGCATTGAAATATAATAGCATAGATTTGTGCGCTAAATGAAATTTTGTCCTTAGATATATTTTAGGTGCGAGAAGCAGTTTAGCTATGCATTCTGATTATATTCAATGTATTTTTTTTAATTCGTTTATTTTACACGGCTCAATACGTTAGCTTAAAGGAGCCATGGGTCTTTTATGTATTTACAAGATGTAAAAAATAAAAATTACAATACATTTTATTTTACGCCTGTAAGATCCCGTGCGCGCAACTTGCTATTACAAGCGGAGATCTTTTTTCGCATCGGGAAGATGTTCCTTCTCTCGCCAATTTCGGGGTTATCTATGTCTCTCTCGTTGTCGTTTACGTCCGTATCAGCACCTTTATTACTGCCTTGATACTCGCGATCAGATGTTCTTGCTGGCTTCTTGCCCTTGCGGGTCACGAATGTGAACACTCCATCCTTGGTAGTAGTTTATTCAGTGGTGGTATTAGTTGTTAAGTTTGAAGTACTAGACGCAGCTTTTACAGTTGTCATTATTGCCTGAACAGCAGCCACAAATTTGGCAACCGTTTGCGGTTCAGGTGAAGCTGGAGCTTGGGTGTTGGCATTTCTTTCTGCAGGTGAGCTTTCCTCAGCGGTTTTTGGGAAGGGTTGTCCGTAGTATGCCGTTTGTTCACAGAACTGGCACGTATTCGTTTGTCCTTCATATGTACAAAGAGTTCGCTGTGTAATGGTATCACCACCTTCTGTTTTGTACTGCAGGGTAAGGTAGGAGGGAATGGGTTGGTCTACCCGCATTATCACCACAAAGACACCATTTGAAATACCTGGGAAGTAGTTTCTCCATGTGTCCTCCGTAATAGATTCTACTGCTCCGAAATTCGACATGACTTTTTTAATTGCCACTTTACAAGTAAGTGGAGATAAATCATGTAATTTAACTTCAATATTTTCATTATCCTGTATATAGGGATCTTGATTTCAACATTGTCACAAACAAGCACGTGTTTCAAGTTGTTCTGCGAAATAAATCTTTTCGCCTGGGCGAATTTGTTGAAGGTTATCAGCACCGCATGCCTGACGTGTTCAAGCTGTATGGTGGAGACTTCCGAAAACCGAAGCTGCATTTTCACCTTCAGCAGATGTTCCACATCACGAATACTTGGTCTTATGCGAAATGACCTGAAGTCAATCGCCACTGTGTTAGGCCGAATAATCACGTTTTGCTCATGAGATTCAGTCATCTTGAAAAATCACCCAAGAATACTAGTAACGGTATCCTTTGTTCTTCAAACAATGCACACAAGTAACTGTTTTTTTTCGTTCGCTTTGCACTGGCTCGGACAGAAGCAGGAGCACACTGAGTATCGTGACCGCTGTCTTTGATGGTTGAAAATATACTGACTATATTCAATGTATGTAGTACATTAGGTTCATTCCAGTATCTGCAGAAACTTCTTCTGGTCGTATACAGAAACTTCTTCTGGCACGTATACGTATACAGCAACTTTTTTGGCTCCTGTTTACTCCGGAACAACTGGGAGCAACCCGGTCAAACCATTCGGAATTTGATTCGGAATCCTGAATGGAGTCAGTATGGATTCCAAATCAAATGCAACAACCGATTCTGATTCGGAATCGGTTGTTGCATTTGATTTGGAATCCATAATGACTCCATTCAGAAATCCGAACCGGTTCCGGAATGAGTTTAACTGGGAAGAAGCGTGTACTGGAACAAATCTATTCAAAAATAGAAACACCCCTCGTTGCAGAAGCTATTTCGATGTTATTTTTTCGAGCACCTCGCCGCATGCCGCATTAGGCAATCCATGCAGGGTGGCCAGACCTACCGAATTATCGGTAGTCCTACCGATTTTGTTCTTCCCTACCAATTCACAGACGACCAAGGCAAAACTACCGATATTTTGTTATTCCTACCGAAAACTACCGATTTTTATTGATTTTGGACACATCCTACTAAACATTCATTTTTTGGGTTAGATTTGGTCAGATATCTGTGTTGTCAGTATTTTACAATTCCAGTTCAATACTACGTTTTTGGAACAACAACCCCTCCTACCGATAACTACCGGTAAACTTTTAGTGACCCTACCGATATTAAGGAATTCTATCTGGTCACCCTGAATCCATGAGACATTTTTGATCAGCTGATTATTTCTTCTGACGTAACTCGGGCGGGTGCAAGTTATTTTATTTTCTTATGGTGACATTATAGTTTTTGTTTATACTTAAGCTTAAACCAGTAGTTTGTGTAAAAAGTGCTTTATGGAATATAATGTTTTTTTTTAGTTTCACGGAGCTAAATCTTTGGTATACCTTAAAAACTATAATTTGATCAAGACTGAAAAATGTAGGTTCATGGCTAAATTCTCAATTATCTTGCATTCACTATGTTATGAGTGACGGACGTATTTTGTTCTTATGGTTTATAGAAGTGATACATAAACTCATTCCCACAATTTTTTCATATTGATATAAAATTTCCTAATAGTTCATTATAGATTTGAACATAATAATTGATCAATTTTTGAACATGGGTTTTGAAGAGGTCTAAGGAAATCGGTATAAGCAGGAGCCCTAATTTTAGAAATTGTACTATGTATGTTAAAAAAATATTCTCTCGTGATTTTTGAAAACAACGTTATTGCAAATGAGGGCCACTCTTTGTTTACTTTGTCTTTAGTGACTGTTGATACGTATTGTAAAATTATTGGTAACCTTTGTAGTAACGCCATGGTAATTGAAAGAGTTATGACGTTTACAAAAATCACGCGAGAATTGGATTTTTATCCTACGAGCTGCAAGTAAATTTTTGAAGTGTACAGAACATTTTATGATCCTAATAGTAAACTACTACTAAAGTACGAACAAAATTCAGAATACTTTTTGAATTTAAGCTACCTTATTAAGAGAATTTCTTAGTTTGAAAGATAGTTTTTGAGCTGGGATTTGAGCCTATTTTGTATACTTGCTTTTGTATACATGCTTTATTTGCATAGCTTCATAAAGTCTCATTATATCGCTTTTCAAACTAAATTTTGAGAACATAAGGTGTTCGGTTTGTTTTAGCCATCTCATGTTTCGCTCATGTCAGAGACGAAGGGTAACAATTAGTCAACTTACACTTACAGTTAACTATTGGTACTTTTGTTTTGTGACGGTGTAGTCGGTGCCACACTCATTCAAACTTGGGTGTAATCAGTCAAATTCTATTCTTTACACTTCACCGCTCTAGCAATAGATATAAGTTTATCACGTCGCATAGTGATCCCGAAATTAGAAAAGTCCTTCAAAAGTATTTTCTTGCTTTCAATGGCAGTTTCGCGTTCAGGTGTGCAAAGCAAAGTTTCTTAAAACATGATAATGCATGAAACCGCCGATTTCTCCACCCACGCTTAACTTTTATAAGCCAGATTTAACGTATCGTTAAACCTGGCTCTAATGTTTGGTGTCGGAGAAGATATTCGTCCTGCTTCGGTTAGAAATTAAACTTTTCTTAAGGGAGCATTTTTAGAAATCATTTATAGAAACATTTGAAGGTAGGTTTCAAAACGTTTCATCAACTATTTCTGAAAACACCTTTGCATGGAAACATAATCGAAACCAGTAAACATTTTCCCCATTTTTGCCTTTCTCATATAAAGAAAGGCTATGCAATCACTGTGAAAATCGACTTTTTAACCGAGGCCCGGAGGGCCGAGTGTCATACACCATTCGATTCAGTTCGTCGAGATCGGCAAATGTCTGTGTGTGTGTGTGTATGTATGTGTGTGTGTATGTGTGTGTGTCATTTAAACTCACACAATTTTCTCAGAGATGGCTGAACCGATTTTCGCAAACTTGATTTCATCTGAAAGGTATAACGCTCCCATAAGCTGCTATTGAATTTTTAGTTGATCCGACCTCTGGTTCCGGAGTTACGGGTTGAAGAGTGCGGTCACACAGCAAATTCCCATATAAACTGGTACCACCATGATGCTCAAATGATGTAAAACATATCAAAATTGATGTAACGTTACTCTAGTTTGCGGGTCTGGATCACTAATGATCAATCAAAGCAGCTTTGACCACATTGGCCACCTATGACGGTTCATGACGCCCCCGGGGAACCCGCCAAGTTCCTAAGCTAATATCACACCCATTCCCCAACGAATTCTCTACCGATTTTCACACACTTGGTTTCAAATGAAAGTAATACCATTGACTGCTGCTGAATTTCATTCGGTTCCATCTCTTGCTTCCGGAGTTACAAGGGTGTTAGTAAGGATACACTGGAATTTCCCATATAAATCGGTACAATCGTAATACCTCAGAGGCTAAAAACTATTGAAATGGTCACCAAATTACTTCTAATCGCAGATCTAGATCACTGATTGCCAATCAAACATTCTTTGAATATATTGTCCACTATCGACGATTCCGGAAGTCCGGAATTCCGGGCATATTCCACAATTAAAGTATTGGTTCTTCGGTGATGACTGAACCGATTTTCTCAAACCAAGTCTCAAATGGAAGGCAAAATATGCAGTTGAGTATTGCGTCGCCCTCCCCCCCCCCGCCTTGCCCTTACACCTCCCTCCTTCATCACTACCCTCCCCTTGGACCACCCTCACGCCCGCATTTCCTTCATCCACCCCGTATACCGAAATAAGATGAAGGATTTCTGACGCATCCTCCACTCCCACTCTACTAACCCCCCATTCCCTCCACTTTCAAACCCATTCCACCAACATTTCAAAATATAATCACATGAAGATAACATTGAACTCATGCTGATTAAGCTAATTAAATATTATTCTTTTGCCTTTCTCATATAGAAAGGTTATGCAATTGCTCCAAAAACCGACTTTCTAACCGAGGCCCGGAGGGCCGAGTCCCATATAACATTCGACTCAGTTCGCCGAGATCGCAAAATATCTGTGTGTATATATGTATGTATGTGTGTTTGTATGTGTGTATGTATGTATGTGTGTATGTGCGGATTTGTTAACAAAATGTCCACATCGGTTTCTCGGAGATGGCTGAACCGATTTTTACAAGCTAAGATTCAAATGAAAGGTATAATATTCCCATGGGTTGCAATTGAATTTCATTTTTAACCGACATCTTGTTCCGGATTACGAGTTGAAGAGTATGGTTACAAAACAAAATTTGTTGATTTGTCCACATCGGTTTCTCGGAATTTTCTGAACTGATTTTGACAAACTTGATTTTAAATGAAAGGTCCATCAGCTGCTGTTGAATTTTGTGTGGATCCGAGTTCTGGTTCCTGAATTACAGGGTGATACGTACGATCACGCAGCAAATCCCGATTCTAACGAATTCTGCGATGAATGTAAAAAGGTGATTTTTTTTTCCAAAATGTAAACAAAACCGTTGAATTTGTAGATCTAGGTCACCAACATTCATTCAAAGTCTCTTTGGCCACACTGGTCACCATCGACGGATCCGGAAGCATCCAAATTCAGAATAACGGTTATATTGGTTTCTCGATAATGGCTAGACAGATTTGATCAACTTAGTCTGAAATGAAAGGTGTTGCGTCCCCGGAAACCGATATTAAATTCCATCTCCATCCGACTTCCGGCTCCGGAGTTACGGGTTGTGGAGTGCGATCACATAGAAAACTCCGATTCAAACCGATACCGCGATGAATGCAAAAAGGTGCTCTTATATATACTTACCAAGTGTAATAAGAATGAAAGACATTTCCATAAAGTTATATTGTACGAACCAGGTATTGAATCATAGTTTGGAGAAATGAGAAAGGCACAATTGCACCTCTAGGTGGATTAAAACAGGTTTTTACTATTGGGGCCACTACACATATTGTACTATTGGAACACTAGGCAGAGAAATGTACGCAACGGTTTGGTATACTGCCGTTGTATACATTTGCCCAGGTATAGGGGGCAGACCACCAAAGGTTTTTTTTTGCCAAGCATGAGCAAACTGGATAAACCTAGAAAATTTGTAGTAGCGTAGTACCCATAAAAGGGGTACAAATTACCTACTAATAGGTTCCAATCCATATAATATTTATCTATTTTTAGGTAATATTTGCTTAATTCTGATTAACCATTACCTAATTTTAGGTGGTTTCAAGTTACCTACCTACTGGTGAGTATGTGCAGTTTTGTGGAGTTTAGGTACTATTTATATAGGCATCCAGAAAAGTGCACGAACTTAGAAGTGGGTATATTCACTCTACCTAAATTAGGTGATTACGAATCAATTATTAATGCATTGTACATGAAAAAGAAAACATATTGTAAAAATTCCACCTATTAGTGTGTAAATCATACCTTCTGGTTGGGTACAGCGCTAGTACCAATTCTGTAGGTGCATCCAGTATACTGTGTACTTGCAAATAAGTGTTTGGTATCGTATATAAGAGATGGAGCTAGTATTCTGCCAAAGGGGCGGAACTATATTTTTTGAAGGAATTCCCTCATCGTGTTATGTCTGTTTGTCTGTGGTCTTACAAAACACGACCAAAATAAAAAATGCATATTTTAATAATTGAATTTACTCATCATGTTTCAATATTCATTGCTCAACAGAAGTTCCCGATTGTAACGAAGATGAAGTAGAAGAATCGTTGCCAAATGTAGCTCAGCAAGATGGTTTCAATGAAGAAGTAGAACTACAGGAATCAGCAACTGAAACACTCGAGACACACCAAGTTCAAAATACAGATCAGATGGCTACACAAATGATAATTGATATTCATGACGATAAGCTTTCGCAATGCTTCGATACGGCACTGGATGAAGTGGATTACAACAGCAAATGTGCGGACGATCCGTTGGCAGACTTCGACGAAAATCAATCGCCTAATACAAGCAAAAAACGGTCCCTCAATGCGATTGTAGTCGAGAGAAATAAGAAGAAAGTTTCTGTGGATATGAAATTTGAATCATTCGAAATAAATTGGAGTAAATTGAGCGATAACTTACTTACGGAGCTAAGAAAAAAGCAGGATTTCAAAAATAAAAACCCGAAACTTAAGGTACCCAGAATGATGCGGATCAGTAATGCAGATACAAATACTCTTGTGAACATTATAGTTGATCAATTGCGGGCTATAGACACGAACGTTCGTGCAGATACTATGGAAAGCGTAGCGAAGCAAATATTATCCAGATATCCTTGTCTGGAGTTTGAGGATGACGATGGTTTCGGAGCAGGCGAAGGCTACGTATCATTAAAGTATAAAATGATCAACAGGAATGCCTATCTAAATCGATTTAAGGATCCAAATAAACCATCAACTTCTCGTTCAGAAAAAGTAAAGTTGAGGAATGTCAGAGCTGGAACAATTAAAGAATATTGGACCGAAACATCGCCGGACTGTACGAAGGACATTAAGTCTATGCTTTTGCGCGAAGAGCCACATCTGCTCACAGATGAATTTATGAGCAAATCTCAAGCATATCTAAGATATGTTTTAGATGAAAAACAAGATCTTGAAAGTACGTTGAAACAGTTCCCCATAGTTCGTTGCACAAAGATTTTGAATTTTCATTTTACGAAAGCAACAGGAGTTGACGTTTCAGACCTTCGGAAATATTATTCATCTAAGAAAAGTAAAATCATTAATTACTCTCTGACATGCCGGCGTGGGTATCGTCTGAAAAATAATGCAACAGATCTCGAAGTGTTCAGTTTCCTCGCTTCATTGCTCGGAGAAAATATCGACAACCTCATCATACAAAAAGAGGTGACATGAAATAATTCTTTATGATATTTTATTATATATTATCAACTTTACATTGCAGATTGGCACACATATTGACGATATTTCAATTGATGTAGCAGGACCAGTCCTCGTTTGTGTTGGTGTGTAACTACTGAACTTATATTTAAATTAGAATAATGCAACAGTGGGGAAGCTTATTTCGTTGGTTAGATTTTGTTTATAGTGTTTTACCTATAGCTATTAAAATATTGTGCATTCAAACAGTAATATTAAAAATTTGTTTGAGGTTTATATTTTCAAAGTGCACAGGTAAAGATATTATGTTTAATAGAGGGTGCAGAGCTCTAATTCTGTCATGCATTTAGTTGTCAAATCATGTCCAGCACTTGGTTACCCATTACTTTCACATGATGCACTTAGTGCAATAAATGTCACGCAGGAACCTATCATATCTAAGAGCTAGACAATGTCCAACCAGTGCTAACAATTGTATGCGTCCTCTATTAGCTATAATACATTTCCTTAGAAACTGTCTTTATATTTTTATCGAGATAGATTTCAAAATCGAAACAAAATATGTATTGATGGGATGGGCTTGAGCATGAGTAAACCAAATCAATCTGATAGTTGAATTTTAGACACATTTTGATTATAGTAGAAAATAGCGCAGTGTTATTATTTTTTATCTGTGCAGTAATGTAGGAGATATTTTTGATCTTTAATATATGTTTAGACCTTTGGAGCTTATACATAATTGTAACACAGTTTCATATGTAAAAATTAGATTAACCGCCAACAATTTAGAGAGACACAATCACTTTTATTTGATATACAGGGAATCGCTGGACACATTCACTGCCGCTAGAAGCATTACTGTCCCATGTGCTATGGAAATCCCTATACACATGGGACAATTATGCTTCTAGCGGCAGTTCATAGATCATTAATAATCCAGAAGTATATTATAAAACAAATCGTTTTCATTATAGATCTTGGAGCAGACAGATTCGTATACTACGTGTATGCGGAAAATTTACGTCTAAATGATGGAGCTGATAATATCATTGATGGCCTTGAGAATTTGATGGCAGTATACTACGTACACAATTTTATGTACGTTACCAGCAATGGGAAGTTTCTGGAATTTGTTCAGCAATATTTCCTCAAAATTATTCCACTGCTGGGATCAAAGAGCACTGCAACAAGAGTAGGACGACGTCAGCGCGTCGTGCGGAAGATCATCACAGCTCTTTCGGAACATGAAATTGTCGACCAACAGAACAAATGAAGCAGCAATTTGCGATAGTCGAGCTCAAAAGACAACTTTTACACAAAATTTCTAAGCGCATTATATGCATATATAAATGATCTTTTCTTTTTAAATTCGCATTGGAAAATATTAAATAAACTGAAGTACATAGTTTACGAATTCATCAGTTATCCGAAGCAACCATATTGATTTCTTTGTTCGTTAATTGTCAACAAGCCTATAAGAAATGGTCTATTGTAGATTTCGGTTATGCAATATAATTACATTGAAAATTCAGTGCATGTAAAAATCAATGGTTTCATGTATTTTTACATTCAACATTTTACATTATGGTCTCATGTAATTTTACATTCAACAAGACGCTCCTATTATGTGCAACTTAGATGATGTAATTTCACAAGAAATTTTCTAACTGTGTACCCATTCTTCAAATTCACAAAAAAGCTGTACTGTAAAACGGGGTATCTTTGATTACCGGGGTAACCTTGATCAAATGAGACTTTTTTCAGTAACGTTGGATAAGATGATTCCCTTTAACAAAATCATAAGAACAAAACACAAATCATATTCTAAACATCTTCAGCACCCATCGGCAACGATTATTTCGCCATTTAATGTATCTTTTATGAACACAAATTTTAATTGAAAATGACACAACTTTCCTGCGTCACTTCAAACTGTTCAAACAATCTCATGTACATTAATTAAATAAATCAACTTCAAGTAAATTGAAATCTTTTTTGGAAATCGTAAATATTTTTGTCTAATAATTCATTTTAAAAATCCAAGATTTTAGTTGTTAATTATTTAATTTCGACTATTTTTTTGAAAAAGTTTGGTAAAAGTCGACTGTATCCTTTTATGAAATTTTGTTTTCTTATGAGACAACATAATATCGGGCCAGAAAATTGCCTACGGATATGAAATTTACACAACATTCCGAGCGTTAACTCTTATTTCGATACATATATTTTGCTGATCAAAGTTACCCCGAAAACATAGAATGAAAATTTACAACGAAGTTATTTTATTTTAATACCCAACAATTTGAAAATTTTCAATCTATGGGTATCAATACTAGTTTTAAAAATGTAAACTGTTACGTCCACTTGATTCTAAGAAAGTTATTCGAAAAACTTTTGTAAAAGTGATCAATGTTCCCCCGTTTGACGGTATAATACAATTCGATGGAATAAAAGCAAAATGCGAAAAAGAGGGATTTTGTTTCTCGATTTTATCTTATCAGCAGATACTAAATCAAAAAAAAAAGAAGGTTGCCGTTGCTAGCTCGCTGACCGACCTTTTCTGTGTAACTGATCTACTCACAACTTTTGCTAATATCGAAACATGAAGAAACAAGAGATGCCGATCAACTTTGACGACTAGCGAAAGCGAATTACATGTTATGTGTCAAAACGGCTTGCAATATACTTTTTTCCTGATCAGAAAGCTAAGAAACTTTCAAAAGTACTTCAAAATCCTCTTGGAATGGCTTTGAGAACCCAAAACCCCCGCTCCTCTTACACATGAACCTGTTATGAGAATTACGTTCCGAGTATGGTGGAGTTTGACACTTCCGTAGGCTGAAGCTCCAGTTTCATCAGTGTGAAGTCGATCGCGATTGCATTTACCCAGGGGTTCATGAATTACATAACGCAAATATTGATTCCCTCTCCCCCGGTGTAACAAATTGTCACAAATTTCTCTATCCTCCTCCTCTAATACGTAACAAATTCATTTTTTTTTCTTCAGTAAAAACATGTCATGTATCGTTCTAGCTTTCTCTACCTACCCCATATGGCACAACATGTCAGAATTGGTTGTGCTCCCTACGCCCTAAAAGCGTTACGTAATTTATGAATGACCCTTAGTAAGCGAAATTTATTTTGCGGTTTACTCATTTCGCTTACGGTGTGGGAGGCACGGGACGACGCTGTTTGACCGAGTCTCTGATTTCTACGGTCTATTTTACACTCACTACTCACCATTTCTTATTCTATACTTTTTCCTATATACTTTATATTCTATACTCTATTGTTTCTACTCTATATACTGCTTTTTACTCTCTATTTTCAGTTATCTATTATCTGCTATCAACTTTCTAATCTCTACTCTCTTCTGTATGCTGTATACTCTATACTCTACATTCCCTCTCTACTTTCCACTGACCTCTCTCTACTCTCTACCATCAACTCTCTGCTCTCTACTCTCTACTCTCTATTCTCTACTCTCTACTCTCTACTCTCTACTCTCTACTCTCTACTCTCTACTCTCTACTCTCTACTCTCTACTCTCTACTCTCTACTCTCTACTCTCTACTCTCTACTCTCTACTCTCTACTCTCTACTCTCTACTCTCTACTCTCTACTCTCTACTCTCTACTCTCTACTCTCTACTCTCTACTCTCTACTCTCTACTCTCTACTCTCTACTCTCTACTCTCTACTCTCTACTCTCTACTCTCTACTCTCTACTCTCTACTCTCTACTCTCTACTCTCTACTCTCTACTCTCTACTCTCTACTCTCTACTCTCTTCTCTCTACTCTCTACACTCTACTCTCTACTCTCTACTCTCTACTCTCTACTCTCTACTCTCTACTCTCTACTCTCTACTCTCTACTCTCTACTCTCTACTCTCTACTCTCTACTCTCTACTCTCTACTCTCTACTCTCTACTCTCTACTCTCTACTCTCTACTCTCTACCATCAACTTTCTACTCTCTACTCTTTATTCTCTACTCTCTGCTCTCTACTCTCTACTCTCTACTCTCTACTCTCTACTCTCTACTCTCTACTCTCTACTCTCTACTCTCTACTCTCTATTCTCTACTCTCTACTCTCTACTCTCTATTCTCTACTCTCTACTCTCTACTCTCTACTCTCTACTCTCTACTCTCTACTCTCTACTCTCTACTCTCTACTCTCTACTCTCTACTCTCTACTCTCTACTCTCTACTCTCTACTCTCTACTCTCTACTCTCTACTCTCTACTCTCTACTCTCTACTCTCTACTCTCTACTCTCTACTCTCTACTGTCTACTCTCTACTCTCTACTCTCTACTCCAGGCATTGTTATTCTCTCTCACTCACGCGAGAAGAAGCTTATCCGATGTCCAACTTTTTCGAGATAAGATGAGTCGCAAAATTCTCCGTCTCCACAAATAGCGTGAGAATGATTTTCCGGATAAAATTTATTTGACTTTTTCCTTCTCACCGGAGAAGGTGATAAAATTTTAATTTCGTGGAAATAGATAAAAACTTCAAAAAATACACTTAATTACAAAGAAAAGCGGAAAAGAAATATGATAGACTTGTTTTTTCGTGTTTTGGAATAACGGCAGGAAAGCAGCAAGCGAAAAAAGGATACCGTGATAAACTCATTCACTCATTCTCCGGCTGTTTTATTTATCCGGAGAAATAACACGTTGTATTTATCCGGAGAAGTTGTGTGAGTGCCAATAACTTTTCGTGTGAAAATGTGAGTTTTTATTGTCACAGTAGCAAACTATCCGGGCGCATTTACTCATATGAGCGATAAATGCAATGCCTGCTCTACTCTCTACTCTATACTCTTTTACAGAAATGTCTGGACGATGGTTACTTCTCGGATAGATGTAAGATCCAGAAGCTGATGTTACAGCCATAACGAGGGAAGCCACCAGGATCGGCCTATTTGCCTGCTGGATACGCTTGGTAAACTTCGAACCACGAAGTTCTAAACGGAACAGATTTTATCCCCAAAAGTGTATCTCACCGGACCTCTACAATTATAAACCACTGCTCTGTACACTTCACACTTCATTCATCACATTCCAGTGTTCACTCATCATCACTTTTACATTCATCATTTCCGACTAATCTCTCTTGACTTTTCACTCCTCACTTTACACTTCTCATCCTTCACTCTCCATTCAGTGCCGTCAAATTACCCTCGTTTCAATACCAGCTGATTGCCCTACATCCGGGAGTTTAATCCCGATTACGGTGACACAAAACCAAATTACTAATGGCTATTTGATTGACGACTACTACAGATCCAAGTAAATTGCAGTTTTCCAAATGGCCAGCTAGTGTGGAAGGAAATCTTGTCAGCCTGTGCTCGAGAAATATAGTAGAATAAACGAATCCCAGCAATCTGAACCCTAGAGAGAGAGAGAGAGAGAGAAGGAAGTGGAAATATAATTCCATCAACGCTTTCAGGCAGGCTGCTGTGTCGTCTTGCAAACCAGGACTCCTCTGTCGCCGAGGCTTCCACCAGAAATAGCAAGAAGAAGAAACGGGAGTGCAAATGCAGGAAATCCAATTTATTTTTATATTTTCCTCTGCAATGTGCACTTTTCCTGTAGCTGCCTACTTACGTAGGTGCAGTGAAGGGCTATCCTAACGGGCGCTTCTCCACGCTATCAGCAGCCGCCAGGCAGCTCGTAGCGCGTATTTGGTATGAGTACCGCCTCTACGCTATAAAGCAGCGCTGTGGGGTTGGAATTTTATGCATTGATTATGATAGTTTTAGAGCTGGTCGAATCGGTTTTGCAATGTGGTATTACTACTTCGGGATATTGATGAGGGTGGAGGTACAAGCGAATATGAGGTAATGCACTAATTTGAGTTGAATTGCAGCTGTTTTGAGCGGCTTGTCCGATCGGATTCATTAGTATTAAAAGCAATTTGTGAGTTCGTTGGATTGGCCTCCAAGCGAACCATTTTAAAGTGCGCTGGATGCATTAAAATAAGCACAGGTGGCTGAATATGTTTGCTAGGTGAGAAGATGGATTGAACGAAGAACGGATCCCATTGACTAAGGGAGTTGGTTTGAAACGGCTGGTTGCGGTTGTAGTCCTGTGGAGTTTTTGTATCTATTACATTAAACCAACGAAAATGTCAGTGGGAAACCTTGAGCAGAATAACTACTGTTTCAGCGTAAGTAAAGGAAATGAAATCTACAGGCACTCCCATATTAGTTTTGAGCGACATGTAGGAGCCCTTAGGGCATTTAGTGCTGCTTGACTATCTGAGAAAATGCAGATATTTGAATATTGGTATCTTCTCTAGGCAATTTGGGTACCATTGCTACAATGATAAAAAATCATTGACAAAAGGCGTTGATCCCATCTTTAGAGATACAAAAATGTTATTGCGTTGAGATCAGCAATGAAAAACGTGTTTCTAATAGATAAAATCTCCCAATTTCATGCATATCGTTATCTGGAGAAGACACATTCATTGCAGTACTAGAATATCATTTTTTTTTCAATTTGTTTATTTGTTTATGAATATCATTTTTTTTTCAATTATTGCCTTATGCGTTAGCTTAAAGGTGCCATTTTTTCATTGTTTTACATTTTGAATTTCTTAAAACTAGGGGGTTACACATTTCAATATTATTTTGTTTTATATAATAAAACTAAAAAAAAACTTTACAGCTAACTTATACATTTAAAAGAGGGTATAATATAATATTTGTAAGGGTCATTTGTGTGTTCTTTTTATAGTAATTCACTTTATGATTTTTAGAAGGTGGATTGTAGGAGAAATTAATTATTAACTAAGCGGAACATTTTACAAGCTTATTAACTAGAAATAACTAGAGAGAGTGGTTCAAGATTAGGGGGAATTAATCTGTGTATCAGAGACATGGGAGGGAGGGTGGACAAGGCTGAATGGGGGGGGGGGGGGGGGAGGAGATATAAACTTTCAGTTTCCGGCATCAGGAATTAACGGCCAGGATTACAGATTCGAACGGATGTATCAAGTATTGGGACGCCGGGCGGTTTTCCTCGAGCCGGCAGGGGTTCCTCCAGACTATTTCGTAGTACGGCTCAGATACTGATCGGAAGCACACCGCGCTGCGCGTGTGATGTTGTACTGTAGATCTCGTGTTGTTGGTTCATTCGACAGATGTTTTGTCTCGTCTTGGAGTCGTATCAAACCATTGTTGGGGTACGGTAGGCGGAAGAGGGCACTTCTGGGAATGAGGAACGTGTATATAAGGGACATGTAGAGAATATCGCGGCTTGCTAGTACATCTCGAACCGGGACATTGGGTGATCTTCCTCGGGCCCGAAGGGAATCGAATAGTTGAGATCTGGCAGAACAGTACTCGGCGCATGCCCAGACAACATGTTCGATTTCGTGATAACCGTTACCACAAGCGCAGATACCGCTATCCACGAGCCCAATACGCCGGAGATGTGCGTCCAGCGTGTAGTGATTGGACATGAGCCGAGACATCACGCGAATGAAATCCCGACCCACATCCATCCCTCTGAACCAAGGTTTCGTCAATACCTTAGGGATTATCGAATGTAGCCACCTTCCCAGTTCACCATTGCTCCATGAAGTTTGCCAACTTTCGAGGGTTCTCTGATGAGTGATACTGAAAAATTCGCTGAAGCTAATTGGTCTTTCATATATGTCACCTTGTAAAGCGCCCGCCTTAGCTAAAGAGTCCGCTTCTTCATTACTTGGAATGGAGCAATGCGAGGGAACCCAAACTAAGGTAATCTTGTACGATCTTACAGACAAAGCACGCAGGCGCTCCCAGTTTTTCCCCAGAAAATATGGAATGTGCTTTCTAGGTTTCATTGAACGGAGAGCCTCGATTGAGCTGAGGCTATCCGAGACAATAAAGTAATGATCGGTGGGCAAAGTATCAATGATCCCAAGGGTATACTGAATAGCAGCAAGTTCAGCGACGTAAACTGAAGCAGGATCATTGAGTGTGAATGAGGCGGTGAGGTTTTGATTGAATATACCGAAGCCAGTGGAGCCTTCGAGGCTTGACCCGTCGGTGTAAAACATCTTGTTGCAGTCGACTTCTCGAAATTTACTATGAAAGATGCTTGGGATCACTTGCGGACGTATGTGATCCGGGATTCCACGAATCGCGTCTTTCATGGATGTGTCGAAGAATACAGTTGAATCAGAAGCATGAAAGAGATTGACACGGTTGGGATAGTATGAAGAAGGATTGATATTTTGTGCCATGTAATCGAAGTACAAGGACATAAATCGGGTTTGAGAATTCAGCTCGACAAGCCTTTCGAAATTTGCAATTACTAACGGGTTCAAGATATCGCATCGGATGAGCAATCGATATGAGAGTTCCCAAAATCGATTTTTCAGCGGAAGGACGCCCGCCAGCACTTCTAAACTCATCGTATGTGTCGAGTGCATGCAACCCAAAGCAATACGCAAACAACAATATTGGATACGCTCTAGTTTGATGAAATGTATGTTCGCAGCGGAGCGGAAACAGAAACTCCCGTACTCCATCACCGACAATATTGTTGTTTGGTGAAGCCTGATCAGGTCTCCTGGGTGGGCACCCTACCATGTTCCGGTTATTGTACGGAGAAAGTTGATCCTTTGCTGGCACTTCTGTTTCAGATACCTAATGTGACATCCCCAGCTTCCTTTCGAGTCGAACCATACCCCGAGATATTTGAAAGATCGACGGCTTTGGGACCTGTAATAGAGACCACACCGTCATCTGCAAGCTGCCTTAGCGTGCAGGAATTGACAAGACATTCGTCAATGTCATTCACGTAAAAGTTATAGAGAAGGGGGCTTAGACATGAGCCCTGGGGAAGACCCATGTAGCTAATTCGTGATGTCGATAAATCACCATGCGAAAAATGCATATGTTTTTCAGACAGCAAGTTTAGCAAAAAGTTGTTTAGAGTCGGTGAAAGACCATGCTGGTGCAGCTTCTCAGAAAGAATTTCGATAGAAACTGAATCAAAAGCCCCCTTTATATCTAGGAAAACTGATGCCATCTGCTCTTTGCTAGCATAAGCCATTTGAACTTCTGTTGAGAGCAACGCAAGACAGTCGTTCGTCCCTTTGCCTTTGCGAAAGCCAAATTGTGTATCTGACAGTAAGCCATTTGCTTCAACCCAATTATCGAGGCGAAACAAGATCATTTTCTCGAACAACTTTCGGATACAGGACAGCATCGCAATCGGTCGATACGAGTTGTGGTCGGAGGCTGGTTTTCCTGGTTTTTGAATGGCAATGACCTTCACTTGCCTCCAGTCATAAGGGACAATATTACCCTCAAGAAACTTGTTAAATAAATTCAACAAGCGTCTCTTGGCAGAGTCTGGCAGATTCTTTAACTAGTTAAATTTGATTCTGTCTGGTCCTGGTGCTTTATTGTTACATGATAAGAGAGCAAGTGAGAACTCCACCATCGAAAACGGTGTTTCGTTCGCATTATTGTGAGGGGACGCGGCGCGGTAGATCTTTTGTGCCGGGGCGGAATCCGGACAAACCTTCTTGGCAAAGTCGAATATCCAACGGTTTGAATATTCCACGCTCTCATTAGTACTGTTTCGGTTTCGTAAGCGCCGGGCCGTACTCCAAAGAGTGCTCATCGATGTTTCTCTCGTTAGTCCGTCGACGAACCGGCGCCAGTAGCTACGTTTTTTGGCTTTTATCAAACTCTTCATGCGCGTTTCCGCCATCGCGTACTGTCCGTAGCTAGCTGGCAGCCCGTCGTCCCGGAAGGTCTTATACGCAGCGGCCTTCTCCGCGTACACGTCTGAGCACTCTTTGTCCCACCACGGATTGGGAGGACGCCCGCGTGAGTTCGCGTCTGGTACGCGTTTAGTCTGAGCTTGAATCGCGGTATCGAGAATCAAGCCAGCCAGGAACCCGTACTCTTCCTCCGGAGGAAGCTCTTGAGTGCACTCGATTTTGTCGGATATCGCGGACGCGTAGCTCTTCCAATCAATATTTCGTGTGAGGTCATACGAAACATTGATTGTATTCGGTGGCCCTGAACCGTTAGCAATATTAATTACGATTGGCAGATGGCCGCTGCCGTGGGGATCAGAGACTACCTTCCACATGCAATCTAACCGCAGCGATGTCGAGCAGAGGGACAGATCTAAGGCGCTCGGTCGCGCTGGAGGGGCAGGAATCCTTGTCATTTCACCCGTATTCAAAATAGTCATATTGAAGTTGTCGCAAAGCTCATGGAGTAGGGTAGATCGATTATCGTCATGAAGGCAACCCCATGCCGTGCCGTGGGAGTTAAAGTCACCTAAAACTAGCCTCGGTGCGGGGAGGAGTTGCGCAATATCGCAAAGCCGTCGGTGGCTAACTGAGGCTCTAGGGGGGATGTAGGTGGAAGCAATGCAAAGGTCTTTGCCTTTAATTCTGGTTTGGCAAGCGACAACTTCAATGCCTGGTGTCGAGGGGAGGTCGATCCGATTGAAAGAATAGCACTTTTTGATCCCCAAAAGTACTCCTCCGTAAGAGTCTTCTCGATCCAAGCGAATAATATTAAAATCGTGGAAGTGTAGGTCTATTTCTGAAATAAGTGATGTCTCGCATAGTGCAAATGCATCGTATTTCAAGTTATTTAGTAAGATTTTAAAGAAATCGATTATCGGGATAATGCTTCTGCAATTCGTGACCTCATTCGATGAATTAGCCATCGATGGATACAATCGCTGAAAGAAGGGGCCATTTCGCAGTGAACTGCATCAAGAATGTTTTTACTGCGGGGAGAAAGCTTATCAAGATGCTTTTAAGGGGGTCAGAAATATTTAAAGCTGTAAGAATCCGGTCCACAATGTCAGAGAAATTTATTAAGCCAGCGCTGTTTTCTTTCTCTGGCTGAGATATGGGAACACTTGGGGTTTTTGATGTTTCTGGAAGTGCTGGGAACTTCTTTTCTGAGCTCAGGTTACTGAGACCGGGAGCGACTTGCTTCGGTTTTGCACCAGTACTTCCTTGAGTAGTTATTTTGGGAGGGCCATGAAGAGACACCTTCTGGCCTTTACGACGAAGCTTGGGAGAAGAAATGTTCCTCCTTTTTCTATTGCTTCTAGGCACAGCAGAAGATGTTCCCTCCTGTGGTTCATCACAGTCGCCTTCGTCAGTAGACAAGTTGGTAAAGATGTTCGTAGAGACAGGTGGCGTAGCTATCTTAAGCATTTCTGCAAAAGATCGCTTAGAGCGTCTCTGAAGGGAACGCTTAAGATTCTCCTCGCGCTGTTTGTACGCGGGACATAAAGGGAGATCATGCGAGATTCCCCCACAGTAGAGACACTTTTCGACATCTCTACCACAGGAATCATCCGCATGATTCCCACCGCATTTCCCACAACGGGATTTATTGCTACAATGGGAGGCTGTGTGTCCCAATTGTTTGCAATTAGTACAGTTCATGACCCGCGGCACAAAGAGGCGAACAGGTAGACGAACCTTGTCAAAGAGGAGGTAATTGGGTAGGGCAGAGCCGGCGAAGGTCACCCGATAAGAGTCTGTTTTCTTCCCGTCAGCTGCGACTGATGCTGAATGCAATCGTTTGCATTCCAGTATCTTCACTGGCTTAAGCATGGGGTATTTGAAACAGCCAGTCCCATATTTTAGCAGGTCCTCGCAATTCAGACTCGAATCGGAAACGACCCCACTGATTTCAACCCTGCTAGCTGGAATATACACCCTGTACTCCTTCGTAAAGGGCTTGTAGCCAGCAATATCGTTTGCCTGAGTTGAACTGTTAACAACCACCCGAAGCTTATCTGGCCGAATTTTCGATATTTCTGTCACGGCCGAATACCGATCCGTCAGAACTCGAGAAATCTGCAACAGATTCAAACACTTTTTTTCTTTGGTCCGAAAGAAGATCACAAATGGCCCGGTGGCCGAGCTCGGATATACCTTGAGCCGGGGAGCCGATTTTGTTTCGACGTCCATCTCACCTTGAGATGAGTCGCCGTCAGGGGAAGTCATTTTTGCACGGGTCTATTGCCCAGTGCACGTTATTAAGACAACCAAGAAGGGGAAACGTAAACTACTACTTAGCTTGTGTAGGTAACGGTATCCAGACGGCTTACTAGAAGAACACTGCTTCACTTGTCACTGACCGGATATCGGTACTTAGAAACAGAAACACAAAAGAAGGGAAAAAATACTGAAACCTCAACTAGGCGTAGAGTGTGCGAATAACCTTGAACGCGGATTAAAACTATTTGTCGCTATAGAGTGTACGGACCGATGACAAAAGACTTCTATCTCGACTGAGTGCTCGATAACGAATGATTCAGATACATTGTCACCAATTTGAACAACGATTTCGCATGAACAAGGTATGATCAAAGCCAACGGCAGAATCGGGCTGTGCATCCCAGTTTATCAAGCTTCGTTAATCTCATGGGCTGGTTAACAGTGTCAAACGCAGCCTTAAGATCTGTGTGGATCATGTCCATTTGCAGTTGTTTGGATATCACTTCGTTAAACGTATAATATTTTTTTTTAAATGGCGGATTGACTAGCAGTCTTTGACAAAGTTGTAGACAATTAAATTATCTTTCTTATTTTCACGTACAGTGATAATACGATGCATACAGTGCCACCTAGCGGGGCAAATGCGCGCTAGTGGAATATTCTTCATGTAAATTGTCGAAAAATCCCATACAAACTTCAGGCACATTGGTCCGGTAGCTAGATTTGTCCGATTTGCTTCAAATTTGGATCAGGTACTCCTGGTGGGACTAGGAATCGACTCAGGGGTGGGCCGATGGGGGTCATTTTTTCTTGTCATTCTAATGGACGTACACGAGAAGAGGGCAGACTGACCGTTCAACAAGCAACAGAGAATTACGCAGAAAATGACAGAAAAGATTCTCTCATGCAGCGGCAAACAGTGCGCCCAGAACAGATGTCATTAATAATTATCTTATTTTGCTTTAACTGTTGAATATAATTTATTTTTTGTTCTGATATATGGATTGTCAAATGAAGGTTAAAATGTTAATAAATAGTATAACAAGTCCAAATACTCGTGATTCAGTATAAATCATGAATATGTATAGCAGAATAACATCAAAGTTCAGCGCCGCTCCATTAACTATTAAGAAATGATTTGCAAAATGTTATCTCAAGCCGCACTTTAAAATGAACCTCTTTGCTGTGGTAAATGCGATCAATTAAACTAGAAACTTGCAGCAGTGGCAGTAGCTTCCTATCAACGGACCGGTCATACCTTGTACTCAGACAACAAAGTGCAATCAAACCAGGTCGGACGTTATATTTCCAGGCAAATTAAAATCATAAATTCCACAACAACGTTCATGATCCAGCTCTGTGAAAATTCCTCAATTAATTAGGATACTCCCGTCTGGTGCACCTAGCTGGGGGGAAGGTGTGTAGTGTGGTTTAAATGTTTACGGCCAGGGAGGGAGGCAGGTGGTGCGGCGGGACTGGTCAGCTCTAAACCTCTGACCTCAAGCCTTCGCCTGGAATGGATGGTTATTTTGAAATGGCTATTTACTGAGCGGCCTCTACCACTATACTGGTTGGTTCTGACCAACGGAAAATTATGAGTTATAGCTGCGTGGCTTTGCTCGCTCCAATAAATGGGCTTATTAAAAATGCATCTTGCCGGCAGAGAGGTGGTACTTGGTAGTCAATTAGTAAAAAGGTAAACGTTGTGGAATTTTTATATTAAGTATACGCTTAAATGGAACGTTCCAAGACTATTCGAATAGCTGTTGCTTGAGCTGTTTTTTTCTGATTTGAAATATTGGATACTTTACAAAAGCTTCTTTGTTGAATCATACTGGCGCGCCGGATGCGGGGGAAAATCTATTTGGCAACATAACAAACCAATAACAATTTCAACTTTTCCATTTCTCAGCCCAATTGAAACCGCATTTCTTCGAACTAAGACGATGAAAGTAGCGAAGAAATTGCAATTGCTTCACTTCTTTTTGAAATCCTCGGAATTCCAAGATGTACGGACAACGTCTTTGATTCCTCAAATTGCGTTCCAGTAATAAAATATTAACAAGCAGAAATTTATTGTTTACCGTCGGGTTTCGAATGGAGCAAAGCGGCCACTGCCAAAAGTAATGGGAAAACTTGTACACGTAGACGTGCAAGACTCGGTATCATCAAGTCCCATGATGCTGATGCTGGGACGAGTTTTCAAACATTGTAACGACGTTGTGCCGACTTACTGCTGCTGCTGCTGATTCTGCTAATAAAACTGGAAAGCATTTCTCCCAGTTACGAAGACGGGGGGGAAACGGCCGGGAAATGATGAATTTACCACAATCAAGTTAGGCACGAGTTTATTTGGTGGTCACGGAAAGGTGGTTGCGTAAATGATTGATCGTTCTGGCATCTGGCGGATACGAAATTAATTGTTAGATGATAATCACATTTTATGATGAACTCCAGAGTGGAGCTATTGAAGGCTGCTTAACGGGTTCCCATACCATCGTATCAATAACTTCATTAATTCCTTTTCTGATTTCATTTTAATTCCATTTTTCCTAGGTTCGTTGGGTTTAGATAAAATGAGCTTCAAATCCAATGTCGATCGATAGAATATTTTTGTAGGAAACCGTTCTGATGAAATAGTTTTTCATTGAACGGGTGACCAAATTTTGAACAGGGTTCGGATGAGAATCTCCAGTCCACGTTGTCAGAAATTTGTGACGGAACGTTTGAAATAACATTATCACCACGACCGAAATTCGGTGTGGTTTCGGCAGCAAGCTGAACATCCCCTTCCCTGTCTTCTTTCCGAACTATCCCTTCTACGCCGACCACCGAATTCCGGAACGGTGTTCCTGTTGGGGAAGAGGAAACTATCCCGGTGTTGAAAATGTTTCGCAGTTTGTTGGCGCAAAAATGAAACATGCCTTTCAATTTCACTCATTGCCATGTTTTCGGAACAGCGTACGAACATTTCATAATGGAGCATGAGTGCTCAACGCCCACCGCACAGTCAATGTTTGTATCCCAGCAGCAATACTCGGCGAGCTGCAGGAATGGAGCGGGTATGGGCCATTCGTGAAAGCGACTTCCAGTTGGTGTCGGGTCGGGGAGGTCCCGTTTTAGTTGTCCTGTGTCAGTCCACAACATGTTTTGGACAGGGGAAATGTGCGGTAGAAACATTTCCTTTTCTGAGGGTTTTGTTTCCGGCGGGGTACACCACTCAACTTTGACGACAACTGTCAGCCGATACATGCGCTAAGGTGATGATGAAAGTTGTGACCGGAGAGCATTGCAAACTGGGATGTTTACTATAATGAACGGAGTGTTGAAAAGTTAATGCATCACCTCGGGGTCAACGAGGGAATCAGTGATTAAAATTTATGCTAATATGACCTAATTCATGAAAGATTTAACCTGTTGCCTAACATAAGTGCAGAACTATCCAAGCCGATAAATTGAGTTGCAAAACTCAAACATCATTCAGAACTAGGGCAGAGTTGTTCTAACAGGTCCACTTGAAACCGAGCATGGCTGAAGCATAAAAAAAGAAAAAAAAGTTCTTAACACAGATTAACGCATGTGCAGTCCATGTAGTAGATGGGTAGATGCAACTGGTTGAATAAGCAGCGAAGTACTATTATGCATTCTCAAGTGGCGATCCAGTTTCTTCGTAAGAGAGTCACTTACATGGTGGAAATTTTTCACTTTTCATGCGTCTTTGAGTGGTACTTTGTTGCAAGTCTCTACTCTGCATTGGCATAGTAGTTCGTGTGGTACACTGACCTGGTTTCAGTTTCTTCACTTCTTCTACTAGTTCTAATGGGATAAATGAGAAGGACGGGAATTGTTTGGTATAAGAACAAGTCTTAGCTTTTATTAGCGGTAGAATAGGTCAAATATTCTAACTAATCCGAATAAAAGAATCAAGTGATTCAAGAATCAAAGAATCAAAGAATCAAAGAATCGAAGAATAAAGAATCAAAGAATCAAAGAATAAAAGAATCAAAGAATCAAAGAATCAAAGAATCAAAGATTCAAAGATTCAAAGAATCAAAGAATCAAAGAATCAAAGAATCAAAGAATCAAAGAATCAAAGAATCAAAGAATCAAACAATCAAAGAATCAAAGATTCAAAGAATCAAAGAATCAAAGAATCAAAGAATCAAAGAATCAAAGAATCAAAGAATCAAAGAATCAAAGAATCAAAGAATCAAAGAATCAAAGAATCAAAGAATCAAAGAATCAAAGAATCAAAGAATCAAAGAATCAAAGAATCAAAGAATCAAAGAATCAAAGAATCAAAGAATCAAAGAATCAAAGAATCAAAGAATCAAAGAATCAAAGAATCAAAGAATCAAAGAATCAAAGAATCAAAGAATCAAAGAATCAAAGAATCAAAGAATCAAAGAATCAAAGAATCAAAGAATCAAAGAATCAAAGAATCAAAGAATCAAAGAATCAAAGAATCAAAGAATCAAAGAATCAAAGAATCAAAGAATCAAAGAATCAAAGAATCAAAGAATCAAAGAATCAAAGAATCAAAGAATCAAAGAATCAAAGAATCAAAGAATCAAAGAATCAAAGAATCAAAGAATCAAAGAATCAAAGAATCAAAGAATCAAAGAATCAAAGAATCAAAGAATCAAAGAATCAAAGAATCAAAGAATCAAAGAATCAAAGAATCAAAGAATCAAAGAATCAAAGAATCAAAGAATCAAAGAATCAAAGAATCAAAGAATCAAAGAATCAAAGAATCAAAGAATCAAAGAATCAAAGAATCAAAGAATCAAAGAATCAAAGAATCAAAGAATCAAAGAATCAAAGAATCAAAGAATCAAAGAATCAAAGAATCAAAGAATCAAAGAATCAAAGAATCAAAGAATCAAAGAATCAAAGAATCAAAGAATCAAAGAATCAAAGAATCAAAGAATCAAAGAATCAAAGAATCAAAGAATCAAAGAATCAAAGAATCAAAGAATCAAAGAATCAAAGAATCAAAGAATCAAAGAATCAAAGAATCAAAGAATCAAAGAATCAAAGAATCAAAGAATCAAAGAATCAAAGAATCAAAGAATCAAAGAATCAAAGAATCAAAGAATCAAAGAATCAAAGAATCAAAGAATCAAAGAATCAAAGAATCAAAGAATCAAAGAATCAAAGAATCAAAGAATCAAAGAATCAAAGAATCAAAGAATCAAAGAATCAAAGAATCAAAGAATCAAAGAATCAAAGAATCAAAGAATCAAAGAATCAAAGAATCAAAGAATCAAAGAATCAAAGAATCAAAGAATCAAAGAATCAAAGAATCAAAGAATCAAAGAATCAAAGAATCAAAGAATCAAAGAATCAAAGAATCAAAGAATCAAAGAATCAAAGAATCAAAGAATCAAAGAATCAAAGAATCAAAGAATCAAAGAATCAAAGAATCAAAGAATCAAAGAATCAAAGAATCAAAGAATCAAAGAATCAAAGAATCAAAGAATCAAAGAATCAAAGAATCAAAGAATCAAAGAATCAAAGAATCAAAGAATCAAAGAATCAAAGAATCAAAGAATCAAAGAATCAAAGAATCAAAGAATCAAAGAATCAAAGAATCAAAGAATCAAAGAATCAAAGAATCAAAGAATCAAAGAATCAAAGAATCAAAGAATCAAAGAATCAAAGAATCAAAGAATCAAAGAATCAAAGAATCAAAGAATCAAAGAATCAAAGAATCAAAGAATCAAAGAATCAAAGAATCAAAGAATCAAAGAATCAAAGAATCAAAGAATCAAAGAATCAAAGAATCAAAGAATCAAAGAATCAAAGAATCAAAGAATCAAAGAATCAAAGAATCAAAGAATCAAAGAATCAAAGAATCAAAGAATCAAAGAATCAAAGAATCAAAGAATCAAAGAATCAAAGAATCAAAGAATCAAAGAATCAAAGAATCAAAGAATCAAAGAATCAAAGAATCAAAGAATCAAAGAATCAAAGAATCAAAGAATCAAAGAATCAAAGAATCAAAGAATCAAAGAATCAAAGAATCAAAGAATCAAAGAATCAAAGAATCAAAGAATCAAAGAATCAAAGAATCAAAGAATCAAAGAATCAAAGAATCAAAGAATCAAAGAATCAAAGAATCAAAGAATCAAAGAATCAAAGAATCAAAGAATCAAAGAATCAAAGAATCAAAGAATCAAAGAATCAAAGAATCAAAGAATCAAAGAATCAAAGAATCAAAGAATCAAAGAATCAAAGAATCAAAGAATCAAAGAATCAAAGAATCAAAGAATCAAAGAATCAAAGAATCAAAGAATCAAAGAATCAAAGAATCAAAGAATCAAAGAATCAAAGAATCAAAGAATCAAAGAATCAAAGAATCAAAGAATCAAAGAATCAAAGAATCAAAGAATCAAAGAATCAAAGAATCAAAGAATCAAAGAATCAAAGAATCAAAGAATCAAAGAATCAAAGAATCAAAGAATCAAAGAATCAAAGAATCAAAGAATCAAAGAATCAAAGAATCAAAGAATCAAAGAATCAAAGAATCAAAGAATCAAAGAATCAAAGAATCAAAGAATCAAAGAATCAAAGAATCAAAGAATCAAAGAATCAAAGAATCAAAGAATCAAAGAATCAAAGAATCAAAGAATCAAAGAATCAAAGAATCAAAGAATCAAAGAATCAAAGAATCAAAGAATCAAAGAATCAAAGAATCAAAGAATCAAAGAATCAAAGAATCAAAGAATCAAAGAATCAAAGAATCAAAGAATCAAAGAATCAAAGAATCAAAGAATCAAAGAATCAAAGAATCAAAGAATCAAAGAATCAAAGAATCAAAGAATCAAAGAATCAAAGAATCAAAGAATCAAAGAATCAAAGAATCAAAGAATCAAAGAATCAAAGAATCAAAGAATCAAAGAATCAAAGAATCAAAGAATCAAAGAATCAAAGAATCAAAGAATCAAAGAATCAAAGAATCAAAGAATCAAAGAATCAAAGAATCAAAGAATCAAAGAATCAAAGAATCAAAGAATCAAAGAATCAAAGAATCAAAGAATCAAAGAATCAAAGAATCAAAGAATCAAAGAATCAAAGAATCAAAGAATCAAAGAATCAAAGAATCAAAGAATCAAAGAATCAAAGAATCAAAGAATCAAAGAATCAAAGAATCAAAGAATCAAAGAATCAAAGAATCAAAGAATCAAAGAATCAAAGAATCAAAGAATCAAAGAATCAAAGAATCAAAGAATCAAAGAATCAAAGAATCAAAGAATCAAAGAATCAAAGAATCAAAGAATCAAAGAATCAAAGAATCAAAGAATCAAAGAATCAAAGAATCAAAGAATCAAAGAATCAAAGAATCAAAGAATCAAAGAATCAAAGAATCAAAGAATCAAAGAATCAAAGAATCAAAGAATCAAAGAATCAAAGAATCAAAGAATCAAAGAATCAAAGAATCAAAGAATCAAAGAATCAAAGAATCAAAGAATCAAAGAATCAAAGAATCAAAGAATCAAAGAATCAAAGAATCAAAGAATCAAAGAATCAAAGAATCAAAGAATCAAAGAATCAAAGAATCAAAGAATCAAAGAATCAAAGAATCAAAGAATCAAAGAATCAAAGAATCAAAGAATCAAAGAATCAAAGAATCAAAGAATCAAAGAATCAAAGAATCAAAGAATCAAAGAATCAAAGAATCAAAGAATCAAAGAATCAAAGAATCAAAGAATCAAAGAATCAAAGAATCAAAGAATCAAAGAATCAAAGAATCAAAGAATCAAAGAATCAAAGAATCAAAGAATCAAAGAATCAAAGAATCAAAGAATCAAAGAATCAAAGAATCAAAGAATCAAAGAATCAAAGAATCAAAGAATCAAAGAATCAAAGAATCAAAGAATCAAAGAATCAAAGAATCAAAGAATCAAAGAATCAAAGAATCAAAGAATCAAAGAATCAAAGAATCAAAGAATCAAAGAATCAAAGAATCAAAGAATCAAAGAATCAAAGAATCAAAGAATCAAAGAATCAAAGAATCAAAGAATCAAAGAATCAAAGAATCAAAGAATCAAAGAATCAAAGAATCAAAGAATCAAAGAATCAAAGAATCAAAGAATCAAAGAATCAAAGAATCAAAGAATCAAAGAATCAAAGAATCAAAGAATCAAAGAATCAAAGAATCAAAGAATCAAAGAATCAAAGAATCAAAGAATCAAAGAATCAAAGAATCAAAGAATCAAAGAATCAAAGAATCAAAGAATCAAAGAATCAAAGAATCAAAGAATCAAAGAATCAAAGAATCAAAGAATCAAAGAATCAAAGAATCAAAGAATCAAAGAATCAAAGAATCAAAGAATCAAAGAATCAAAGAATCAAAGAATCAAAGAATCAAAGAATCAAAGAATCAAAGAATCAAAGAATCAAAGAATCAAAGAATCAAAGAATCAAAGAATCAAAGAATCAAAGAATCAAAGAATCAAAGAATCAAAGAATCAAAGAATCAAAGAATCAAAGAATCAAAGAATCAAAGAATCAAAGAATCAAAGAATCAAAGAATCAAAGAATCAAAGAATCAAAGAATCAAAGAATCAAAGAATCAAAGAATCAAAGAATCAAAGAATCAAAGAATCAAAGAATCAAAGAATCAAAGAATCAAAGAATCAAAGAATCAAAGAATCAAAGAATCAAAGAATCAAAGAATCAAAGAATCAAAGAATCAAAGAATCAAAGAATCAAAGAATCAAAGAATCAAAGAATCAAAGAATCAAAGAATCAAAGAATCAAAGAATCAAAGAATCAAAGAATCAAAGAATCAAAGAATCAAAGAATCAAAGAATCAAAGAATCAAAGAATCAAAGAATCAAAGAATCAAAGAATCAAAGAATCAAAGAATCAAAGAATCAAAGAATCAAAGAATCAAAGAATCAAAGAATCAAAGAATCAAAGAATCAAAGAATCAAAGAATCAAAGAATCAAAGAATCAAAGAATCAAAGAATCAAAGAATCAAAGAATCAAAGAATCAAAGAATCAAAGAATCAAAGAATCAAAGAATCAAAGAATCAAAGAATCAAAGAATCAAAGAATCAAAGAATCAAAGAATCAAAGAATCAAAGAATCAAAGAATCAAAGAATCAAAGAATCAAAGAATCAAAGAATCAAAGAATCAAAGAATCAAAGAATCAAAGAATCAAAGAATCAAAGAATCAAAGAATCAAAGAATCAAAGAATCAAAGAATCAAAGAATCAAAGAATCAAAGAATCAAAGAATCAAAGAATCAAAGAATCAAAGAATCAAAGAATCAAAGAATCAAAGAATCAAAGAATCAAAGAATCAAAGAATCAAAGAATCAAAGAATCAAAGAATCAAAGAATCAAAGAATCAAAGAATCAAAGAATCAAAGAATCAAAGAATCAAAGAATCAAAGAATCAAAGAATCAAAGAATCAAAGAATCAAAGAATCAAAGAATCAAAGAATCAAAGATTCAAAGAATCAAAGAATCAAAGAATCAAAGATTCAAAGAATCAAAGAATCAAAGGGTTGCTATGATTAATAATAAAATCCACTTGTTTTGAAGCCATGCTGCTTCTTTAGTTAATAACTTTTCTCAGCGAATTTTCACAAACTTACAATGTTCCACGAATGTGTTCAGTAGAAGAATACCTTTATAAATATATAGTGTTCTCATGAATTGATTGATGAGGTGATTTTTTAAAAATTTATTTTTAATTTTAACCGATTTTCCATACTAATTTCCGTATACACTTAAATTTTTGGAGGGTCCGTAGACGCAACCGATCGGTACTAAAGTTTGCACAATTACTAAGGGCCATAAAAGGAATCAGTAAAGCCTGGTGGCGCTAAAAGTCAAAAATGGAACCAGTCTAGTGCTCATCTTCTAACAGCTGATGAGGTTCTTTTATCTGCGTGATGCTAACATTTATGATCTGGATATGTAGTTAGATATGTATGTAGATCGGCGCGAATGGAAAATGAAGCATTTCGTTTCAATGAGATTGATTTTAGATGAGGTGAAATTTAATACGATAATATAAACCCTGAAGATGACGTCATAAAGCATCGAAACGTAGGACAAACATTTAACGTCGTTCTCTTGTTTATCAAAAGATTGACAAAGCTGTCAAAAGAAACTTTACACACCCCATAACAGTCGAAATATTCATTTACAATCTATCGTGAGAACGATAGAACAAAAAATTCCCGTTTGCACCAACTTATTGAGCAACAAAATAAATTTTGTCCATTACGGGAGTACACAATCACACTTGACTTTTCGGAGATTCGCCTTAGACCTACAATGCGTGAGGCGGAACAGTTGATCAAGGTGAAAATGGAATTGGTGCTTACAGAAGTGTCACACATACAACTACATCATACGAGACAAGTAGTACTAGTAATGTTCCATTCCTTAGCCGAGGCAGAAAGCTTCAAAGTGTAGAATACCTACACCTAGACCTTAATCTGACGGAAATTCATCTACCCGATTTGGCACTTCGTACTAGCACGGTATAAACGATTCGTGTTGAAGTATGCGAAATAAGTACAACCCACAATCCAAACTACACTTGGAGAAACTTTTTCCCTGGCAAACTCAACGCTGTTGGGGTTATGCGAATACGACTGAACCAACCCACAGTGACTCGACGAGTGAAAAAACCCCAAAAATCAATGTGTTGTTATTCTTTGCAAATATTCATTTTATTTTTTCTCTGTTTGAATAAAATTATCTATAAATTTTAAAATTTATAATAGGGATCTTTAGGGGTGTGCGGGTTAAGGCATTTTCTGATGCAGATTAGCACCGTGAGTTCATACCTCAATTCTTTCTCTATTTTTAGGCCCGAAACTATAAAAAAAACATTTTTAGTTTATTTCCTTTAAGGACAATAACACATCCGAACCCATGCAACTTGCACAACTCTTTAGGTTGCCTCATTAGATCTACCATAGTTTGCAGATGACATTTGGGATGGTAGGCTGCTAGCGGATTGCAAAAGCACCAGATCATGCTGTGTGGGGTGCTGTCCCGGTTAACAATAAGGCGAACGAGATACTTTCAGATACGTCATTTAATAGGACAACTGTCAGTTAGTTGGCTGAATTTATTTTGGTATTTTTTAATTTAAAAATCACAAAATAATAGTTAAGGTTTAAAAATGATATGAGTGAACTCATAAGGACACCCGCTATCCATACATATGAAAAACTGACACAATTTTTTCAAATTAAAGATCCCTATTGGAGAAAAAATAAATTTTAAATATTTTAACATGTCGTTGAAGCAATTCATAAAAATTGTTCGTACCTTCGAACTTCAAGTGGCGATATCTCAAGAACTACTCGGCCGGTTGGAGTAGTTTTGAGTTATAAAATAAATGTCGGACAAACAGTTTTCCACGGTATCCCCTAGCCAATAGTTACTATACTTAGGGAAGAAATAGACAAGAAAGATGACGACTCTACCACAGTCACTCGAAAACACAAAAAGCACCAAATATCTAACAGTGAAAATCGAAGCTACTTTAGCGATGACGACATGGATACAAAGACGAGCTAGGGAGAAGGCAGACGGAATAATCACCAAGTGGCAGAGGATAAATTTGACCATCTCTTATCACCAAGAATCAATTATCAGAATACATTAGGTTAAATGGCTCGTTTCCCGTGTTTAGTTGGGGGTTGGTGCCTTGTCGTGTCTTCTCATCATTTCCCTGATCGGAAGGAAAGGAGAAGGAGGAGGGAGGAAGTAGAATTGGAAGGGTGGGAAAATAACAGCACTGAAAAACAAACAGCAGGTAAATTGAGCTCACAAATAGTTCAAATCACGTGCGAGGCAGCCTAAAGCTCTTTACCGCATTTAATAAGTAATTTTAGTATGTCTCTGAGTTTCAGTCGTCCACAAACGATGTCGTAAATGCAAGGACGACCGAAAATGCGCTATTGCTGGGCAGTTGCATATCAGATGGTATGAGATTATGTACCTACTACATAGATCACATGAAAATGGCTCAGCGCACTGAATAATTGCCCTGTAGGGCATTGCAAAAAAATTTTTTTTTTGAATTCTCAAAGGCCCCCCTCTCATATGGTGACAAATGTCAAAGTAAGCTCATATGCCAAATTTCACATCATTTGGACAATTTTAGACCCCCGCCCACTTCGCTTGAAATTTTTTGAAATTGGTACTACGGGAAAATATGGAGGAAAAATACATTAAATGCTATAACTTTTGAAGTAGCGATCAGAAAATTACAATTTATACCTCTTTTGGAAGGAAATAATCTTAGTATTTGAATAGAGATATATTTGTTTCTAGAAAAATACTAGAAAGTGGGGTACTGGGTCATTTTGGCCCCAAAATCCCCTATTTTTAATGATTTTTCTGCTCCGTGAGGCAAATCATACATATTTTGTAGTTTTTCTAATGTAAAAAAATCTCAGAAATCGAACGGAACCCTTTTGACCTTAGTCCGAATACGAGAAGTTGGGGTTAAATGGCCTTTTGACATTCATATTTAACTTCATCATTTTCTCGTGAATATATCTCTGTTATTCTTCACTCAATTTTCATAAACTATACCTTGTTGAACGTGGAAAATCCTTAGGATTATAACAAAAATAGATTCGTTACCGGTAAAATTCAGGAACATCAAATTATCTGACATATAGTGTCGATTTCACATTTTTATCATAAAATCGCACATATTAACTCCATTTATCAACAAAATTCTTATT
The DNA here is from genome assembly GCF_030247195.1 of Topomyia yanbarensis. Lineage (NCBI taxonomy): Eukaryota > Metazoa > Arthropoda > Insecta > Diptera > Culicidae > Topomyia > Topomyia yanbarensis. The sequence continues at coordinate 342,194,910 of NC_080671.1, forward strand.
TAATTTACTACTTTTAGTGTAAAATATGCTTAGGGATCACATGAGAAAAGTTTCATTCCTGGAAAAATAGGGGAAGTTGAGGTATTAGGACAAATAATGAAACAAAAAGAGATTTGTAGAGTAAATATCAAAAAGTTTGATGTTTCTGAATTTTACCTTTAACATTTTTATTTTTGTTTTATTCCTCAGAATTTTACACGTTCAATAAGTTACATTTTATGAAAATTGATTGAAGAATAATAGAGATATATGCATGAGAAAATGATAAAATTTAATATGACTGACAAAAAGCCCTATAACCCCAACTTCTCGTATTCGAACTAAAGTCAAAAGGGTTCCGTTCGAATTCTGAGATTTTTTCACATTAGAAAAACTACAAAATATGTATGATTTGCTTCACGGAGCAGAAAAATCAATAAAAAAGGGGATTTCGGGGCCAAAATGACCCAGTACCCCACTTTTCTTTATTTTTCAAGAAACAAAAATATCTTCATTCAAATACTTAGATTATTTCCTTTCAAAAGAGGTATAAATTGTAATTTTCTGATTGCTACTTCAAAAGTTATAGCATTTAATGTATTTTTCCTCCATATTTTCCCATAGTACCAATTTCAAAAAATTTCAAGCGAAGTGGGCGGGGGTCTCAAATTGTCCAAATGATGTGAAATTTGGCGTCTGAGCTTACTTTGACATTTGTCACAATATGAGAGGGGGGGCCTTTGTGAACTCAAAAAAAAATTTTTTTTGCAATGCCCTATTGCCCTGTGATAATTGAGTTTGCAGTGGCCGGTTAAACCCCTGGTCAACAAGCCGCAGTTGTGTTTCGAAAAATGTAGTAGATTGTTCGAAATCACACGGCACGGTCTGTGGTCTGTGAACATTGTTCAGTTCTGTAAGGAAAGGATTTTTCATTCCAAACATTAAAAAAAATTTAAGAATGGAATAGAAGACGCCATTGCCAAAAATAGAATTTTGCGCTTGGTGAAGTCTTCCCATGTTCCCCTAAACCAGACCATTGCTCACACTCAAGAAAGAAAATTAATACAAAAAGCAAGCAATAATATTTGATTTTTGTTCCAATATTTTTCATTATTTATTTATTTGAATTTTATACTATTTTCGTAAAAGGCGAATGACTCTTAGGGTTAAAAAATATATAAACAAACATAAACACTTTTTAAAAAAATACTCAAAAATTCCCTGTGATGTGACAGAAATTTCAACAAAATCTCCTTCAAACCCATGTATCACTTTCACATTGCCACCCTGTAGAAAGAAAAATGCCATCTCGTACACTGTCCCAGAAAATGATTTTTGAATTTTTCTCTTATAATTCATAACACCAGAATTATTCGGTCACGATGATAATTTGAGCTAAATTAAATACAATGAAATTCATTTGATTATTGGTAGCTCCTTCTATACCATGAACGGGTATAATTTCAAGAATAAATAAATGGTTTTAGTTAAAAAAAAATTCAAAATATCTATTCTTTATATTATTAAACTACAGTTTGGTTTGTCAATTAGTAAGAAATTTACGAATATGTTTAAAGTTATAGTTAGAAAAACTTTTTTTACTGATAGTTCCTCCATATTTCTATTACATTTAAAATGTTTTCTTTTTTTTTAGACTTTTGCTGAAAGAAAAAAACAAAAAATGAAGTTTTTGTAGTTGTTTTTGTTAAAAATGTCACAACTTTTTCTTCTGTGTATGTTTTTCCACTCAGAAGTATTTATTCCCTGTAACTCTTTCTCGGATAGTTTTGTTGTACAAAATATGGTTATTGAACATTTTTTTGAAAATATTGCATGCGAAAACGCCATTCTTAAAAATGTCTTTTAAGTCAAAATGATCTGTTTGAATATAGAAAATGTTAAATCTTTCATACCGGTGAAACGTGTAAAGATTCATCTAAATCGAAGGTGGTCAGTTACGATTTAAAATTTTGGACGAATCTATTCTCTCATTCTCTCATTTTTGCCTTCTGATCGTAGGCCAAACCTGCGGCGGTTGAAGGTAAGTGCACTAAGAAAAAGGTCGGATCATTCGTCGTATTGACAACTATATTGTAAATAATACTATTTATAAAATGTTTCTTCCAGAAATACAGAAATCAAAATACCAGAAACCCCATAATCGAGAGCTCCAGTAACGCAGTAATATACAACCATATAGAAAACGAACTGAATGACATCGGGCACATTATCTTTTGCGCAGGGGAAATAGAACAAATATTTACTAAACGCAGGGTCATAATGAGTTAATAATTGAAGTTGATCGCTTTGGGTGTATTTGTAAGATCCAATTTCCATAAATTGAATCTTTCGCCAAACGTATCATATCTCCTTAATGAATTCTACCTACCCTTTTCAGCACTTTGTCTGCGTTAAGAGGACGAGAAAACAAACGACTGCATATAGCAAACAGTCTGTCATCGTCATCGCAGACGGTCTGTCTGAGTCCCACATGTCGTCTAGGATTTGGCTGTGAAACTGATATGGTCTGCTTAAGGAAAATACACCGACCCGGAGTCAAACATCCGCATGTTTCTTTTCGGCTTCCCCACTCCCCACTTAACCGATCCCGAAGACACATGCTTATCTATTTTATTTTGATCACCGAGCACAATCACGCGAGCTCCTTCACGGTTCATATGTGTATTCATTGCTATCATCATGATAATCCTGATTGGGCTGCTTTTCCCACACCCTGTCCGAAGCGTGCTTCTGCTGCTGCTAAGCACAGCCAGTCAGGATACGAACCAGAGACATAAAGCTGCTCCACAAAAAATACCATCCCGGAGCAAAATTTGCCCCGGTGTCAATGACTTCTATTTTTCCTATGTGCCCCCAAATCCTGATCATAAATTTCCTCACCCTCGTCGGGGAACATCCCTAGCTATTTCTACCGAAACGAGCGGGACGTGCGACTTCGCAACAATCTTCCTCCGCCGCACCGGGAGCAAACTGTCACTGCAGCATTAGGTTGTATATTTTTCTATTCCTCCCGCAGCCGCGTGTCTTGTGTGTCCTCTATCAGTATAAGCAGGGTTCAGCTTAGATTCAACTTTAAGACGTTCTACTGCAGGGGCGGAAAGTGAAACACATAGTGGCGCAATTGAGGGCCGGTGCTTTTCCAGAACACATGACCGTTACGGGACAAGAACAGGAGCTGGAATCATGGATTAGAGGCAGCTTTACGATCGATTTTCTCGAAATTTTCTGCTTTCTTTCGGTTACAAACGAAAACTGTCTAGGTATATATTGTTGACCAACTCTGCAATCTATTAGTGCTGTGAACCATTTCGAGAATATTTTTAAGTTGAGCTTGAGCTTGTGCGACCACCCCTGGCTGCTACTCCGTTATAGATTTGGACTAGCTGAAGTTGCATAAGCAATCAGTAGATAATTATGCTTAGGAATAGCGAAACATCTTTTAATGTGCAACTCCTGGTAATCCTAAAGTGTTTTATTGATCAATACCGGCGCCGGCCAGGCCCGAACGTAGATCACGGAAGGAAAGGGAAGGAATGTTAGTCCGATACTTGCTTTTGCTAGAGGCCGTATACACTACTGCGCACTCCACAAGTATCACGGGAGACGGAGATATTTGTTAGTAAGTATAGAAGTTGGATTTTACATCTTCTTTACCGACGCCTGAGAGGTGACTCCACTATCTGGACTAGATATTGATCCATCAACTCATGGACTGGGGACCAACGGCTTTACTTCCCTTCCGAAGGAAAACGTGGCCACAGATTTTTCCACCTCAGAAAAATCTCAACGACCTCGGTTGGGATTGAACCCAGACCAACTGGAATGAGTGGCGGTCACGCTTACCACTATCATAGTGGAATTAAAACGGAAGACAACGGAATAAGTGTTCAATATAACATTCCACTAAGTCGCTCAAAAACAGTGCTTTTGTTAAAATATTTTTAAGTTTTAATTAAAATTTGACAGTTCGAAAATAATTTTCTCTCGAATGGTTGAAATTAACCACAAGGGCGACTTACTTCAAATGTTGACAGATGAGTGGTTATTTGTAATTTTCAGCTATGAAAACCATGAATTTGTCGATGTTTTATTTTTTTAATTGTAATATTAAGCATGACACGTAGTGCGAAACGTATGCGTCCGTATCAAGAAATAACCTAACCAAAGCTTGACGCAACAATTCGCAATATTTTTCGGCATTATGGGACGAATTTCGCGCCAACTCGAACAATTGTTTTAATGAAAGTTTCTGTACATGAAGACTTTGTCACAAAAAGCCACTTTGCGTACTTTATTTTTCCAAAAATGATCTATACTGTCTTTTGAAAAGGGTCAAACTTTTTTTACCATTTTTTTTCAAATGGCTATAGTCTAAAAATGACAAATCCTATAAAAAATGTTGTCGGAGTGGTTTTCACAAAATTAGTCAAATTTTTGTATAAAAATATTGAAAAAATTCTTCGTTGACTTCTACACTGAAAAAAAAACGATTTTAAAAATTTAAAGTCGATTTACAAAAAAAACATTTTTGATTTGGATGAAATTTTGTTCCAAGATAGGTAATTATGTTCCCTACCTACCATCAAAAATTCAAAGTTATTTGAAAGAAAAACTTTTCCTTCTCCAAACTGATTTTTTTTCAGTGTATTTTTATCGAAAATTTAACCATTGAACGTCCTAATCATCTCAGAATCCCAGCTGCTAGTTGCCTGATACATGCAAAAAGTATCAGTAACGAATTTGGTATATATTTATAACAAACATGAATGAAGACTGGAAGATTATAATATCGGAAGACTGCAAGATTGGAAGACTGGAAGGTTGGAAGACTGGAAGACTGAAAGACTGAAAGACTGGAAGACTGGAAGACTGGAAGACTGGAAGACTGGAAGACTTGAAGACTGCAGTTCATTTGTTCCTCTCCAAACCGATAAATTTCAAAAATTTATTTTATGTTTGATGGAGCAGCAGCACAATACAAAAATAAGAAAAACTTTGCAAGCTTGTGTAGATTCCAGTCAAAGTATGAGTTAAGCGCAGAATGGCATTTTATTGCAGCATCCCATGGAAAAGGACCCTGTGATGCTATTGGTGGCACTCTCAAGCAAATGGCAAAAAGAGCCAATCCTGCTCGCGACTATGGAAATACCATTACAACTCCCCGAGAGTTATATAACTGGGCAGTTGAGCAAACTGATAAAAATATCACAAAATTAATTTTTTGCTACATATTCACTGAACAGTAGAACAAAATGTCAGAAGAACTCGAAGAGCTGAAGAATAGTGAATGCATGAAGATAGTTTTAAGACAAATATTATATATAAAAATAAATAAATAATTATGTAAAATTCAATACATAATGTTGTGGTGGTTATTTTTTTTCTCTGATTCTTCCTCAGCATTAGAAGATAAAGAAGAAAATAAAGTAATAATGGAATATTCTCTTACTCTTACTTTTTCTTAAACTCTTTTTAATGGGATTCTTGATTAGGGAATAAAGCAATTATTTCAGTACATCAAACTTATAATATTTTGGTAGTACATTTTTCAGTGAAATAAACCAGCATAAGTTCATAAAAATAAATTGATAATTGGCGGAGTTATGGCTTTTTTCCCGAAACCCGTTTTTATTTAAGAGGTTTGCGGTGATTACGATTGAAGACCAATAGATCATCTAAAATCCCAATACTCCAAAAATCCATTAGTATATGAGTATTCCTCGTACCTTAACGATTAGTCGAATAAAACATAATTTTTCCTGCATTCGAGAATGCTTTAGTAAAAAAAAACGCTGTTTTAAGCTCTAAAAATTGTATTAAAAAATTCTTATCCATGATACAAAAATTTATGAATAAAAAAGGAATCGTTAAGGTACGAGAAAAATTAATCACTATCAATTGAAAAAAAAATTAAGAAAATTGATTAAGTTGTTGTTCGACAATCATGATCATGGAAAACCATTTTTAGTAAAACGACATTTCGAGATAATCGAGTTTAAAATTACAAGTTACCACTGCTCTTGGTAGATGAAGCGCCCTTGGAAGCGCTGTAACTTTCGATCTATTTCTCGGATCTCTATAAAAATTTGGGAAAACATTCTCAAGGAGTTGTACTTTCAGATAAAGTAATAAAAAAAATTCAATTTTATGAAAAATGAAAAAGTAGTTAACCCCTTAACCCATTCATGTTCATGTTGTTTGTGGACAACGACGTTTTTAAACAGCTATAACTTTTGATTGAGGTGAGATTTACTCACAAAAAGAAGTAAGGCTCATTAATGTGATTGTTGTCTTTAATTTGAGTATTAACAGTTACAAGGATCAGGTCTTGAACTAAAGTTATTGCAATTAGTCTGGTTGGATTCCGATGGAGCAGTGCTGCCAGGGACAATTTACGTTGACAACCGAAAATGTTTTTTTCATATATCTTCGTTATGGTGCAATATTATTGAAAACTGATAAAACATATCAATTTAGACCATCGTTGGCTACGTTTTCCACGTAATTAGAGTATTGTAATTATTCTAGGAGAATTGCATTGAGAATTACAAGGTAAAAATTGACCAGCTTCTAGCACTGCCATGGAAGCATCTATCTTTATGAAAATAAGCTTTTCGTGTTTCTTGACCCCACCGTTTTCAAGGAAAAATAGCTTTGAAACCCTACATGCACTAGAAAAAAGTTGGGCACGAAAGGGTTAATAAAAATATGCTTCGTTGGTAAATTAGACATCTTCTCACAAACCAAGTTTTATTGAGGTCTGAGATGATTATGGCTTTCATTGGTTTAGTTTTCGATAAAAATACACTGAAGAAAAAAATCAGTTTGGACAAGGAAAAGTTTTTTTCAAATAACTTTTTTTCCTTGATAGTGCCCAACTTGAATTTTTGACGGTAGGTAGGAAACATAATTATCTATCTTGGAACAAAATTTCATCCACATTAAAAATGAGTTTTTTTTGTAAATCGACTTTGAATTCAAAATCGATTTTTTTCAGTGTAGGAGTTAATGAAATTTTTTTTCAATATATTTATTCGAAAATTTGACTAATCATTTTTTTGTAGGATTTGATTTTTAGACTATAGCCGTTTGAAAACAATTGGTAAAAAAAGTTTCGCCCATTTCAAAAGACAGTCTAGACCATTTTTGGAAAACAAAGTATGCAAAGCGGCTTTTTGTGACAAAGTCTTTATGTACAGAAAGTTTCATTAAAATCTGAAAGGGTGCTGCCAACTCTGAATACGATTTAGCGCGAAATTCGTCATGGGTAGAAATTTTATTTATCGACCTGTCAAATTTAACCATAGAACTGTCAAATTAAATCAGGCTGCTGGGCCGGGTTAGTTTGCAAATAGCATTTGAAATGTCAAATTTTAACCAAATACCGCTAAATAGTACACAACCTAAGGAATTCGGGAGAAGGGTGTGAAGGGATACTTACAATTTCAATGCGTTATAACTTTACAATAATGTTATTAAATAGGAAAATATTTTTTTTTACTATATCAACTGATAAAGTAATTCAGAAACTTATTTTTGAACTCAAAGAACGGTTTCCTGGGAAATTGGGAGTACGTCGTTGATTGGCACTATCGGCGTTATCAGACTGCGGTTTGGGCCAGCACCAAGTTTTGTTAAATTCATAGATTTTTCTATAATGTCGCAGAGACCGCACGTTATAATGAAAATAGTAAAACCAAGTCAGCGAAAAAAGTCGGTAGTCTTAGAAGGTGAAACAGCGAGAAAAAGTAAAAATGAAGCTCAATCTCGAGTAAGTGATCTGTATCACTTACAACTGCACCATGCGAGAAACTGTGTTTGATAACGTTTATACGATTAGCACAGGCAGAAAGAATCACTGCGAAAAACAACATGCATCATCCCTTTGGATCTGGATGATGATAAGGTGCATGTTCGTATATATGGCCTAGCACTTCGCACTAAATTAAAATTCACTAAACGTTTGATGTCAAAATATAGAGAAGTGGCATCTGTTACGAATTACCATAAAAACTTTGACAGCTTCGTACGACTCCTAAATCATGTCCGATTGAGTTCAACTTTTGGATAGACTTTTTTCGAGGTGCTAAAGCTTTAATGGCCAATTTCTTCACTGAAAGAAAACCGGTTGTCGCCAAAAACCAGTTTTGATGTCGCTGGTGACTAATTAGCCAAAAACCATTTTTCAGCCAAGTGAAGAAATTGGCCGTTAGCGTATCTATTTTAATCTTCATTGATATTACTAAGGATACTGTTTGACTCCGTTGGTTGGATCAGTGTCCGTCATTTTTGTTGAACTAATTGGCTCAAATGAAAGGTTGAAAATTTGAGCATTTGATTCGTGATTTCGTTAAACTCAAACACAAGTCTTTCCTTACTTTCAACCCATTTTATTGATATATTTTTCCCATGGAAACGAAGCAAAGGTATTGATATCAATCGATACACATTGGATTGATAGGAAGTAGAGTAATTGACATAATATTCTGCACACGTCCTTATAGTGCCAAAATAGGCTACATATTGTGTCGAAAATTACCACTTAACTTGTATGTTTGCTGAAATGGTAGAAAGACTAAACAAATTTGGCGTATAAAAATAAGATAAAATTATTGATGAGACCAGAAATGATTTTTTTGGTCTACCGAAAGGCAGTCATATTTCATTATTGACTACTCACCTTAATCTTACATTTGCTGAAAAAATAGAAATAAATAAAAACGTTAGTTTAGATATAAAAAATTTTATCGTTGGATTTTAGTTGCATAAACAGAATAAAAAGTAAATATCGAGATTCGACATGTTGAATCAATTGTTATCTTTTGCATTTGTTATATTTTCTACTAACTTGACCATATTGGCGTCAATGATCATAAAAGGTATACGAAATAAAATGGCACCACAAGAAAAGGTTCGTCAAAATTAACACATTCAACCGGGAGAACCGGGAATAAAATTAAACATGTTCTTGAACTTATTGCGTGTTGGTTTTATTCAATTTCATAGCCATATCCAAATGCACGTACGTTCCTCTTAACACTGCTCATAAAGTCTTTTTAAAAATTAAAGTTTTAAAAGATTCATTAGCATTCAATTAGCTAGAGATGGCTAGGAGTTAGAAAAATGTAGAGTCATACTACTCAAGTGAGATCAAAAAATCTTACGGACTAATCTTTTGTCTGTCTCGACCCAAACAGTGCTCTCGATTAGTCCCTTTGTGGCCTTTTTTCGGCTGAATCTCTTACAGATTTCTAAAAACCTGACGGTTTTGACCGGTTGTGACTGAAATATTAAGGATGCGCTCAGACAAAGTCAGGGTTGTGTCGACTTGAAAATACAAAGCAGGCGAATTACATTGCTTGTTGCGAGCAATTTTTGCAGGCCTAACATGTGTATATTCCAGTGGTAAGGGTAGAAACGGCAGGCGTCGTCAACGATCCGATTTGACATGCGAGGATCTGCTGCTGTACGGGAATGGTAAGAAAACATACTTGCATTCAAACTTATATTGGGTGACTTTCGCTGGGACTTCCTTACCGAACTACATTCTCTTGCTGTACAGGGAATCTGCATGAGATCGTGGCATGTCCCGCCTACAAACTACGCGGGGATGAACGTTTCCTTGCGGGGCGTTTCTTTCGCAGAAATGTTAAAGAAAGCTAACGAAAGAGAGGCTGATAACCCACAAGAGGGTACCTATTCTAGATTGCCTGGAAATTATAGGAAGAGCAGGAACATTTTCTGTCCCAAACTTCTTTGTAAACGCCAGAAGGTATCCCTTGACGAAGCTCCAAAAGTGACATCTCTTAGAAGTGCTGCAATCAAACCGAAGCAAGTAGCTCCTGGTTTTGGAGGATTAAGCTCAGAGAAGAAGTTCCCAGCTCTTTCCGGAATATCGAAAACCCCCAGTGTTCCTTTATTTCAGTTTGAGAAAAATCGCGGTGCTGGAGTTATCAAACTTTCGGACATTATGGACTGGATAATAAAAGCTTTCAATTTTACTGATCCAATTAAAAGTCTGTTGTTAGTTTTTCTGCCAATAGCAAAAACATTTCTGAAGCAGTTAACTGCTAAATGACCCCTCCTTTCAGCGATTGTATTATTCGATGGTTAACTTATCGAACTAGATTTTTTTTTTCAACTTTTCGGGAAAGTGTATTAAATTGAAGGGAAAGTTGTTAGCAGTTGAAAATCAAAAATTTTGAACATTTCAATTCGCGGAAGGGTCCGACGATGTGTCAAAATGGATTTTTTTTCCAACTTTTCGAGTAAGTTGGTGCACAGAAGAGTCCCAGGTGCACAGTGTTTCCAAGCGGCAAAAAGGTGATTAAAAGATTTTACTAAAATTTTTATTTAAACTAGAAGAATTCTACAAAATTACCAGGAAAAGTATTTTGAAAAAAGTGATTTTCAGGGGTATATCAAAGAAATCTCCACAAATGTAAATTAAAATCGACAGATAGACACATAGTCTCTTAAGCGAATTTAATACTTAAGATATTCTCAACAACTTTGCCAAAGAAAGTTTTTTTATTTTCATAAATGACCAAACAAAAACTTGCTTCTCAGCTTCAGAGGGATTAATCACCCAACTAATAAATTTTAAATGCAAAAAATATAAATAAACTTTGCTGAAGACACTATAGCTAAAAAATGTTTTTCGTGGTTCAAAGAATTTTTTTCACCTTTTTGCCACTTTGTAAACACTGTGCACTTGTGGAGCTTCCTATGAATTGAAAATGTTCAAAACTATCGATTTTCAACTGCCAACAACCTGACCTTCAATATAAAAAGTTTGCGAAAAGTTGAAAAAAATTCTATTCTGAAGCACCGACGGTATGACCCAAAACTATTGATTTTCACTTACAAATAACTTCTTCAATATAATAAACTTTCCCCAAAAGTTGAAAAAATCCATTTTGACACATCGTCGAACCCCCTGTGCATAGAAAATGTCCAAAACTATTGATTTTCATTTCATTTCATTGATTGAAACGTGATTACTGGCGCCGGTTCGTAGATGGATTGACACGAAAAACATCGATGAGCACAGTATGCGTGGAATATTCAAAGCGTTTAATATTTGATTTCGCCAAGATGGTTTGTCTGGATTCCGCCCCAGCACAGAAGAACTAACGCGCCATGTCGCCTCACAATAACGCAAACGAAAAACCGTTTTCGATGGTGGACTTCTCGCTTGCTCTCTTACCATTTAACAATATAGCCAGAATCAAATAAACTTGATGAAGAATCTGCCAGACTGAACCTATTCAATAAGTTTCTCTATAGTAACATTGTCCCAAAAAACCAAGAAAACTAACCTCCGATCACAACTCGGATCGACCGATTGCAATGCTCTTGTGCATCCAGATACTATTCGAGGAAAAGATCCTATTCCATACCGACAATTGGGTCGAAGCAAATGGCTTACTGTCAGGTAAACTATTTGATTTTCGCAAAGGTAAAGAGACGAATGAACGCCTTCTGTTGCTCTCAATAGAAATTTAACCCTTAAATGCGCAATGTTGTTTTAAAACAACATCCTGGAAATCGTCTAAAAATTATCGCATCAACGTGATATAACTGTGAGACAATTCTCATAAAATTCTGAAAAAAATAATTTGCGCCTTTAAGGGTTAAATGGCATATGTTAGCATAGAGCAAATGACATCAGTGTTTTTAGATATTAAGAGAGCTTTCGATTCATCCAAAAGACCAATCAATCTGCATTTGTGGTAAAACAGTAGCCATCACTGTGCCCCGTCCTCAGCAAGAGCACGGTGCTACAGTGGTTTTGTATTTTTCAAGTGACCTAGTAAAGGTTGTAGATCTCATCAAATGTAACACAAAACAATGTATGAAAAATGTAGCATCTTCTCAAAATCTTCATTTATAACAAATACTATTTTTCGGGACTTTCGATACTAAAAAATTTTTTCTACGTGGTCATTTTACAACCAATTTTTATTTTTTTTGTGTTTTGGAAAGACGAAGAAATGACCTTTCCTACGGTATGCTATATACTGTTCTTTTGTCAATAGTACTTAAGAAATTAAAATTCTGCTTAAAATTGACAGCGTAGAAAATTTTTTAGTGCCGAAGGTCCCGAAAAATAGTATTTTTCTTGTAAATTAAGATTTTGAGGGTACACAACGATTTTCATACAAGTATTGTTTTTGTACCTTTATAAGGGCGGATATAAAATTTTTGGGTTCAATCTCCCGGCAACGCGATGATTTAACCGGTACAACAGAATACGAACTGAATTATTTGCAAACATTTGATCCAACAAACGTACATATTATATGGGACGTGGCTATCAACGCTGTAACATGTACCGCACGCCAGTGGAATAGCACGAATCAATCATGGCGTAGATAGTTACTACTTTCACAAAATATATTCTTTTCAATTTTTATAGTAGTCGCAACTCTACGGAATCAACTAAATATATATTTCATATTTTCGATCGGATAGTGCAACAATATAGTGATTTCGTTCAGTACACTTCCAAAACTGGGACAATACCTCAACAGAAATTTTTGAAACGGGATCCCCGTATTGAAACGCTAGAAGTATTTTACTTCAAAAGCGTCAAATAGGTCGCTAGACTACATTTGCCATCATAGCATAGTTGGCAAATCGATTGTTTTGTACGCAGCTCACCAGGGTTTGATTCCCAACCCCGTACATAGAATTAGAATTTTTCCTAAAGAGATTTTTCTAACCCGAAAAGATGCGAATGATTATAAGGGTAAAACCTCTTTAATCTAAATAAAAAAATAAAAATATTTCTTGAAATTTTCCACTTAAACTATGCTGGAGAATTAAGGATTGAATTAGAGTCCATTCAAAAAAGAACCAGGAGTAATCAAGTATTTTGTTCGAACCTAACAAATGTTTTACCAAGAACACTGATAACTCGTCGCTGTTGTGCTCTTATGACAAACGCCATTTTGGGGTAAACGGAGTTAGATATGCCACATTACTTGTCTAAAAAATCTCTACAAAGTGGCGTTTTCAGAATTTTGACATTCTGCTTGGTTACTGAGATATAGCGAGAAACGTCCTGAGAAATTTTGATTTTTTTGCTAAAACTGACTGTGTCTGGGGATTGGCTCAAATTATCTTAATATATAAAATGTTTTCAAGTGTAAAAATATCTGAGAAACACAATGGCACAATCATTTTCAAAACAAAAATACGCGAGTTGTGAGAAAAATGCAGTTTATGTTTTAAACTGGAAATATAGTATATTTGGCAACACTGTAACCAAAAATAACTATTTTTTTTCTAGATTTACTGACTCATTTTCTTCAAAGTGCATCTCACCGATTGTTTATAGACCAAATGAAGACAAAAATATGAATAAAAGTTAAAAATTTATGATTTTTTTCTATGAAAAATTTTCCATGCACGATTATGACACGCCCTACAAATTTTGTCATCAATACACACCTATGACAAGTGTGAGTGCGATTTTTGTTTACATTTTTAGTAAAAACTCGCAACATAGTTAACCGATCTCCGTAATATTTGAGAGATTAATACAGAATAGATAGAAGCATCAATTGTCTTCCTTGAATTGTTTATAACATTTATAAGTTTCAAGATATTCAAGCTCAAACATTAAAAATTGTTTTTCTCGAAATGTGCTAAATGGCGCTTGTCATAAGATAGCACAAAAGCGACGAACTAACATAAAAAGACAACTTTTCAATATGTGTGTGAAAAATAACTGTCGTTTTTAAATGGCAGCAGCAATTAGCAACTTCCCAACATTAGGAGCTGAACTATAAAACTACTTGCTGATTAAAAGCAGATTAAAGGCTATTCAAGCTGAATAATACTTTCGCTGAACTATTTAACCATTAACAGTTGATTCAGCCTATTTAATCTCCATTTAATCTTTCTTTAATCTATGTGTTTAACAAAGGTAATTGTACCTACTCCAAAAATTGACACGATTACGTACCATGACGAATGGTAACCGACCTGGGTTCGAGTCCCAATACACGCACATTTTTTTTACTTTTAAGTGAAATACTTCTCACTTAGAACTCTTTTCTAATTCTATTTGTTGCTTCAACGGTTTGCTCTAGTAACATTTATACAGCATTTTTTTTAATAATTTCGTGCAGTTAATTTGCAATTTCAATTTCGGCCTGAAAAAATGTCTGCTAACAAAAAGAAGCTATCAAGTTGGTTCGATGCATTAGTAAACCTAAAAAATAATTCATACCAAGGACTTGCATATAGATACACACTTAGTTGAACCCAGCCAAATCCCCGCACAGTCGAGTAATAAGTAATGATTTATACTGATATCTCGGAAAATTCTCGATTTTTAGAGACAAAAAGATCGATTGTAAGAAACAAAAAATCTCGATTCAATGACAATTTTGAAACAAAAATCGATTTTACCAGATCAATTTTTTTAAGTTAACAACATCGATTTTGAAAAATTCGTTTCTACATCGCCCATTCCTATTTCGAAGTAAGTGCCTATCTGTGGACTATATAGTCCCTGGAATAACATATGATTATTACATTGGCGACAACTGTACTCGTAAATCTTTCAAGCGTGAAAACAGTATATTTTCTAATGGCGTTTTCGTTTTTTCCTGGTGCTGCACCGGTGTAGTGCAAAGAAAGAGATAGACTGATTACACCCAAGTTTGAATGAGCACCGACTACACCGGTGTAGTGCACTGTCAAAAACGAATATGCCATAAGTGTTTCGGTATATTCCAATAGAGGTGTTTTCATATATTATGGTTTAGAAGCAATAACAACAGCAAATTTATTTTGTTGTTTCATATCTACTGAGTTTTCAGCATGTGAAACCAACGATTTACAATTTTTCAGAGTAAAAGCTTGCCAAATCATACGCGCCCTTGTTCACGTAAATTTACCTTTTAATTCAAAATGGTCTGTTTACTTATTGAACACAATAGAAATTTTTTGTTCGAACGATGCTGTAAATTTTTGACACCAGAATTGTTTCCATGGACCATTTGCCAAATGGTATGGCAAATCAAGGAGATTGCCACCTTGGAATTATAAAAGGCTTCAATCCATCATTTAGTTACCACCACTTTCATATGACAATCATTTTTACTTGTCTAAAAGTTTTGTGATATCCGTACGTTCTCATCTTGGATACAAAAACGTCTACAATCATTAGTTTTTGAAATTAGTAAATTGTCTAATTTAAAATTTCCGAATGTTCTAAAAATTATCGCATAAAAAAATTATCGTAGGTTGGGATTCGAACCCAAGCCAACTAGATTCACTCAAATGGATAAAAGGCTAGTGTAGTCTTTGTACAGACTCTATTCAGCTGCCTAGACTTTTCGGTACATCGGTGAAATCTTAGGCATTCGATGTATGCAAGATTGGTACAGACAGTAAGGTAAGTGCTTAGTATTCAACAGGTTGCTGGTTCGGATCCAGGTACGTGATATGACTTCCAACAAGGTAATACATTTTTTCTCTAATTGTAACGTAACACTAATAAAAGTATATATGGCTTTCAAAAAGATTGATAGCGTGTGTAACTTGAAATTAAGTGTCTGTTTCAATAATTTTCTCAGCTGAAGAGCGGCAACGAAAAGGTTTATTGATGAAGCTGAACTGTGGCTTTCTTCAGGCTGTATACATGCTGAAGAATTGTTCTTTAATGTGTCTTAATCAGACAAGCTGAATAAATTCTCCATGTCATGGATGATTAAGGGTGGAATTAATGATATATGATTACACGTATACCTCCAATGTTCAGCTAGAGCTGAATAAAGCAACTGTTAAAACGTTTAAAAAAACACGAAATGTTTGTTGGGTTGCCACTAGCCGGCGCTACGATCGGTTGGCAGACTTCCACCAATCGGTATACGAATCTCGCGTGCAACCTTGTATACAATATTTTTTATATTGTAACGACATATAATTAGCAAGGGACTGGAAGGTGAAGTATTTTTCAAATGTTCAGAGCCATAGTACTCAAAGGAGAGCAAGGATTTGAAGTAAGAAAGTTTAGAAAAGCGTGGAGTAGGGTCAATAAACAAGCTTAGAGTTTCCCGGCTACTTAACTCTTTGTCTTCTGCAACGCAGGAGTCAGGATCTTTTGGCATTAAATGCGAATCACCTGAGTCTGCGGCATGCCCGGAAAAGCGTAAAGTCAATTTAATGACTTATGCTGTCGGAGCCGACAAAAAGTTAAGTCACGGAAAACTTCCACCCTAAGCATTGTGGAACTGACGATGGAACTCATTGAATGAGTTAGTTTTTGCCCTCACTAATTGCGTGCCTGGGTGTTTTATTTCATCGACTCTTGTGTCTGCCTTAACAAGTTGTGCATATAGTCACTGTGTGTTGATTGAACACGGCGTCGGCAGCTTTCACCCAAAGCTGCTGGATGGATCCCCATCGCGGTACATTTTTTTCAATTTACAATGTTTATTCAAGTATGCGAAATTAACTGCGATGGTGATTTGAAACGTATTTTATTCAAATATTTACACAGGTTTTACAGAAAAAAAATAGTTCTAGCTTATATGTCTGGTCTCTATACTTGGACTGAGTGCCAAAACTTTTCTTCTTACGATTTTTTCATGCAACTTCATGCAAAACAATTGCCTTCATTCGAACCAAGCAAGGCATTTGATTTGCTTGAATAAATTTTACGATTTTCCAACAATCAGATTGCCAATCTACGTGAAAAATGGCGTCGAATCGTCATGTGCACATTTCGATTCGATAATCCGATTTTCTATCATTCGTTCGATTTCAACATGACGGCTGATTGGATGCAAATGCACAGCGTTGTTGTTGTTGTTGTTGTTATTGTTGAATTTTCGATGTGAAAAGTAACTGGAATGATGGAAACACTCGAAAAATGGGAATAGCAAACATTGTTAGGGCGTACTTCCGGTGAAAAAAAAAAAATAAATAAAAAAAAATGAAAACACGATAAAGTGCACCCAGCTTGGGAAGGAGGCGGAACCGGATTGTGTTGGCATAACAGCAAGTCTAACTCTAACCCTCGACAATCAAGCATGCATGCGGCATACATCGGAATAAATAAAACACTACAAAAATAGAGTATTGTGAAAGCGGCAAAAAAGTTGCAAGGATAGCAATCGAAGCGAAAATAGACACTTGAATCCGACAGCACTCGTAGTGTTTTTCGAATATATGCCGGTTGATCCTTGAATCCGTTGGTCGTATATCAAGAATCGGGCAGCGCAGACGACGACGACGTCGACGACGGAGGCGTTCCTCCTAATCCCTCGAGCTTGAGGGTGAGCTGAGACACTTTTGAATGAAGTTTGAGCTTCCATCATGCTGCATCGCTGTTGTGTCTGCTGTGCTGATGCTGTATGTATTATGCTGTGGCTGCACGTTCCGTTGCTCAGAACATAAATCATCGACAGAACGGACGGACGGACGGACGGATGGATCGGAAATCTATTCAACTAGAGAATCACCATTGGAACGATGCAGATGCGGAAGCGATGGTTCATTCGGGACTGGTCAAGTTGTTCGAAAAGCAAGTGGGAATGTGTCCGGAGTACCAGGTGTTTCAGAGTTGGGTCATGTTTTGAGAAATAGGATTAGTTGAAGCTTTCAGTCATATTTTTAGTTTTCAATGGTTCAATTTGCTGGGTTTATCTGGAACGAAAACTGGTTTTACGTGTCCGGTTGTGATTTGATTATTGCAGCTCTATCGTTAAAAAGGCTACGCAAACGGTTGACAATCAATTTTTCGTTAGTTGGGAAAATATTATTTTAGTTAAATATGTGTATTTTTAGTATAACTAAATGGATGAAAGGAGACACTTCGGCTCAGTAAATCCCACACTTTCTCAAAAAAACTAGAAAAAGCATTTTCATTTAATTTTGATATATTATGTATACTAGGATGATACCAGGATTTACTAACGTTGAATTGTTGAACGTTCTGAAATTTCATACCCAGTAAACCTAGCAGGAGGGTGGTGCTACTAAGCTCCATTGTGACCAAATTTACCGTTGAAACCTGGGCTATTTTCCTTGTCAACAGCCACTAGTCCGCCGTCCTTTCCACTCCTTTCTCTAGTCTAGGAATAGAATGTGCCACGAAGTATGCAGGTTTCGGCATGGCACTCACGAAGTAACATAATTTCCACTGCGCGTCCAACAGCTCTCAGCGGGTTTATTTATCTTCTTTCCGTGCCGTGATTTTAATTCAAGCATTTATGATGGAAAATGCAAATTTTCACATTCCCTTTGAGAGCGCTTTGCTGCGTTCCACGCCGTAGTGGATGGAGGTCCACGGTTTTAGGTGCTTGCGGGTGCTGTAGGCCGCAGTCACATCTGGACCCGGAACATAGCCCGGAAAGGCAAAAGCGATCCTTCGTACCTACGCAAAGTCAAAGCTAGTGCAGCTGGGGCAAGAGGAAGACTACAGCCGGTGTTATCATTATCCTGATTCCCGAACAAGGGAACAATGTTTTATTGCAATTAAAGTATCTCTTATGCGCAAAGCATGCAGATTGGTTCAGGCGAAAATGCACTGAGAAAATCTGCGGAAGAATTATTGTTCTCAACGCTGCAAAAGGATTTGTGGGTTTTATGTTTAGTGTTTTTGAAAACTATTTCGGTTCTAATAAAACGAGGAACATCGATGCGGCTTTATTTACAGTGTTTCTTGATTTTCGTTGTACAACGTGATGATGGATGGTTGTATCCAAGATGCAGAAATAGAATGGTGTGAACATTTGCCGCTTTCGAGTGTTTTGGTTTCATGCTTGCAAAATTGTGATGGGCGAGTCCGCCGAATTCATTATAAATAAAATCAAGCAATTGAAGCAAAGTTTTTTTTGGTTCAGTGTATTCTTACCGATTGGTTGTTTACATCAATCGCTCGTGCTATTTTTAATGTTTGACGAGATTTGTGAAGTGTTATCGTTGTTTATTGTATCAAACGACGGAGAATTTTATTGTGACAATTTGCGCCGATAAACTTCGTAGCGTTCTCGAGTGAACTCTCTCAGATCGCTCTGAAAGCGGATTTCGCTGATACTGGTTACTGAATCTCTCAGAGTGATCTGAGGGGGTTCACTCGAAAACGCTATTCGAGTGACGTGATTCGCTTGCGCTAGGTGAAGTTCTATAGTTGCGGTCCGCAGCACAAACTCCATGTCGGTTGGCATTCCGCACAAAGTATTCTTTCCGTCGAGGAACCTGAGCTACTCATAGTGCCTGGATGTCCACTATTCATTGTCCCCCTTCGTTCCGTGGCAATGTGAAGCTCTCCAGCTCCGACTGAGTATGCGCATTACTACTTATCTAAACGCCGTCTTCAATCTTCTTTCACGATCTCCCAGGTCAGTCCAGGTTTATTTGACGACGCCGAAACTGTAGATCAACACGGGGACTGCAAACATGTTCATTGATGTGACCTTATTCTCCGCGTCCAGCAAATACTTCAAGACACAATTCACTCGACTTAAGAACTTATATCGGAGCTCAAGCTTCATGCCGGTGTGGCGAATCTCGAGGAGTGGCCGGAATCCGAGATGTTTATACGATTTGCCACGAACCATATCCCGAATTATCTCGCCTTCGGCGATCTTGTAGCGACCAATCACTTTAATAGCATCTAAACAGATCGGCATTTCTTTAAACCGAACCATGCTGATGTCGCCACTAATCCTTTCGGCTAGTTTGCTGACTACACCCAGCCGTTCCGTCGAGTCAACATAGATCTTGAGATCGTCCATGTAGAAATAATGGGTTAGCTCTTCCGGTGAGCTTTCTCCCTACCTTATCTGATAGCCATGCCCATGCCATGCCATTGAGGGGGTTTATCGCCAAACAAAACCAAAGTGGACTAAAGGAATCGCCTTAGGATGCCTCCCTCAAGATGCGGAGTATTATAGATCGCAACATGTCTTCCCCTATTCTGAGCTGCAGTATTGGCATCTACCTCTTCATCGCCTGCCGTTGGAGCCTCACAACTGCAGGATGCATGTACTTTATGTATCTCCTATACCTTGATGAGGAACGAGTGCGGTATGGAGTCGTATGCCTACTTGTAATCGATAAAGGCTATACTAAGGTTCCGTTGGTTACACACTGTTTGTTCAACAATCGTTGGATGAAACCCGGCAATAAGCGTGGTTCGCGTAGCGTCCTGTTGAAACACAACCATCATGAAATGTACAACGGTCAGCTGCTTCTACAAAGACATTTGTACACCCTCTGGCCAGCTGCCGCCCAATTCCTAAGGTAACGCCTAGCCTCGTATACATAATTGGTTTCGACGGAGACTGCTATCATCTCGTCAATTTCTTCGCCTGCCCATTCCTCCTCGTACCTTAGCCAAGGTTACCCTTCACGATGTTCTGCGGGGGCCTCCCAAATATTCCTTCTAAAGCTAGTGACATCGCCGATATCCGGTAGACCTACGCTGACATCGAGCTAATCGTGGCTGATTTGGTCAAAGTACGTTCGCTCGTTATCATTCAACATCCGATTTTATTGTTCTCGCTTCGTAGAATCAGTGTCTTAGCGTTTTTATCAACAATCTCAATTGCTGTACTAGTTTGTCGAGTTCTTCTGTCATCTGGTGAGCTCTCGGCACGTGAAGCTCAGTAAGTGCAATGATTTCATTTACATGACGACATAATTCCGCCGATCTTTCAACATCTCTGAACACGGTCAGACCACCAACAGCGGCCCGTTTGTTCGAGATCCGACTCTTTAATCTCCGCTGCCATAGAAGTACTAGCTTGTGATGTTGAGGCCTCTTTTAATGGTTGCCACTGCTGCAGATCTTACAGGCTCTGCGCAAATTCCAGGTGTATTGGAAGAACGTTTCCGTTCATTCTGAAGTTCGCAGGTCAACTTAAAAGAGTATAGCAGCTTTGCCCCAACCAGAACAGAATTGCTACGGCTCTGTCACTGTGTGAAAACCGTTTAATCGGACGACGACTTTATCGAAAATATGGGTTTTTGCCAATATGTGGTGTATATGCAGTGTGGGAAACAATTTAACAAGCCATTCTAAAAAAAACTTGCGGAGAATCCAAATTTACTTTGGATGTGCTATGAATGTGTCAAGCTGATGAAATTTGCTCGCTTTCACGGCACCATTTCTTCGCTTGGATGTGTTATCGCTAGGAAAACGCCAAAAATAACCAGTAAATTTCGCGCAAAGTTATAACAGTTTCAAAAGCTTTAGTCAAACTCCGGTGCCTCTCGACCACTTCAAAAACCGTCATTGCGAGGATGATCTTGATCCGAACAATATTATTGTTGGTGGTCGAAAGCTATTCGATAATTTCGAAGTTTGCGGAGGGTTTAGATTGCGATCGGGATGCCTGCCAGATTCCAATTCGCCTAGATTCAGTGGATCGAATCTACGAGGAGTCCTGTAGGTGAAAGAACAGATCTAGTAAGATAAGATGGAGATGTTAGACTCCCATCTGGAAGAACGCATGGATGTCGAGACTCGTTATTGCAGGGTCAAAGGATTTTCGCTATCCAAACGCGATGCTGATCCAAATCAAACCATACTGAGCAGCACAATGGCGACCCTTGCTCACGTTTCTTGCTCGTTCCACCTACATTTACCCAAGATCGGCCTACCTAATTTTAACGGCGATTTCTCGCTATGGCTTGCATTACGTGACACGTACACATCGATGATTCACAACAACACAGATATTCCGATGGATGCGAAGATGCAGTACCTGTTGTAGTCACTAGAGGATGAAGCCCGAAAACCATTTGAGTCCGTAGACGTAGAAATAGACAACTATGCATCGACTTGGGAAGCATTACTGAATCGAAACGAAACCAAGCGGTTCCTAAAGCGTTTTGGCTGACAATTTCCACCGGTATGTAAGGGCTTTGGCGAAATTAGGCGAGCCAGTCCATTATTGGAATACACCGTTGGTCAATCTTCTTTGTTACAAGCTGGATCCAACTACGCTACGTGTTTGGGAGGAGAAAACCAGCAGCAACGATGACGTAATCTACGATATGCTGATCGAATTTCTTTATCAACGTGCCCGTAAGCTGATGTCCGTTATAACCAAACTGCGATATCGGTCCCAACAACCGGTTAGAGCCAAGATTCCAACCCCGAAGGCTTTCAAGGTGGTATACAAGGCAGCTTCCATTGAATCGTCGGTCCAGAGAAGCATTTCCTCCTACAATGTCCAGTCTGCCAGCGCCATGAGCTGGATTCCCAAAAACTCCCATGCTGGAGTTGCTTCCGTACTTGACACCAAGCCAGGAACTGTACCTCTGTGTTCGCTTGCCGTAACTGCCATGAAAACACCGCTCTCTGCTGCACGAGCTAGCACAGTCAAACATGCAATCTACTCTCGTCGTGGCAGCAAGCCAGAATATTCCCTCGACGTCCGCCATCGCTGGCCCTTCCAGCTCGGTGAAGCCGAACAGCCAAGTGAGCCTATCGGTCCAGACTGACCACAGCAGTTTTTCTGAAATGTCTCCTCGTCGTAGATCAGAATGGCAAGGAAATACACCGCAAACTCCTAGATTCCGAAATCACTCAACTTTCTCACCAAGAAGCTTGCAAATTCCCTGAATCTTCGTTGCACTAAGGTAGATACCGCAGTAGCTGATATAGGTGAATCCGCCAACTAAATCAAGTGCCAATTGACTGCTAGGATCAAGTCGAAGTCAACACCGTACTCCACCAAGCTCGAGTTCCTGATCCTCAAGAGACCGACGGTCAACCTTGCGACCGTTTCGATCGACGTTTCCGCAAGGAATCTTTCCAAGTTGTCGTTTGCAAACCCCAGATTCCATATCCTATCCGACATTGACATGGTTGTCGGTGGTGAAGCGAACCACGAGCTGCTTCCTTGCAGTAAGTGTCTCCTGGGAGAGGGGTTACCGTTGCTAATAGAAACGGTGTTTGGATGGACTGTTTTCGGGAAGATATTCATCGATCATCCCACCGTTCCCCGCGTCTGCCATCTGATCACTGTCTATCGAAGCTTAGAACTAGCGTTGCAGAAGTTTTGGGAGCTAGAAGCTGTTGAGCCGTGATCTGTGTATTCCGTAGAAGAAAATCAGTGTGAAGAACGTTACGCTACTACCACCACTCGTGGTTCGTCCTGTCGTTATCTTGCTCGTTTGCCACTCACCCGTGATCCACTAGTCAATTTTGGCGAACCCAGCGCCATCGCCCAACGTCGTTTCCTGAGCCTTGAGAAGCGACTAGAGCGCGCACATGAAGAAGCTCATCAATCCAGTAAACGATACGAATCTGCACTGCTACCTCCCGCATCATGATGTAGATTCCGTACAACCACGAATGTCCGAGTTGTTTTCGACGCATCCTGCAAAACGTCGTCGTGATTTTCCGTCAACGATAAGCAGCTCTTTGAACCTGTCGTCCAGTAGGACCTGTTGCCGATTGTCATGAGGATCCGCACACACCCGATCGCCATCGTAGCTAACATCGAGAAAGTGTACCAGCAGATTCAGCTGCATCCCGCGGACCAACCGCTTCAACGCATTCTCTGGCGTCCCAACCGCGACGATCTGCTCCTAGCGCACGAGCTCCAAACCATTACGTACAGTTTTGCATCCGCGCCATTCCTGGCAATCCGCACCTTCTTACAAGTTGCACAGGACGAAGGCGACCGATGCTGTGAAGCAGAATTTTTACGTCGATGACTTTTTATCGGGAGCTGACAATATAAAATCCGCAATCCGTCTTCGCCAAGAAGTTTCCGTTATGCTTGCGTCAGCTAACCTTCTCTTAAATAAGTGGGCATTCAAATTCCTCCGAAGTCTGCGGGAATTCCGCAAGAAGATCTCGCACTACTGCCAGTGCATGATCTCCAGGACGAACAATCCGTATCCACCCTAGGACTCTGGTGCCAATTCAATACTTCAAGGTTCAGTTGCCGTTACTAACAATTTTGCTGACCAAAAGGAAGGTCATGTCTTACATTGCGCAGATCTTCGACCGACTAGTACAAGTTGGCCCGACAATCACCGCGTCGAAGCGGTTCATGCAGTGCCTTTGGGCATAGAAAACCGACGCAGGAGATTCCTACGAGTGAGATTGTCCGTTACCTCCGCATATCGAAGACGAATGGAAGGAATTCCATGGTACGCTAGATGCAATCTCCACAATCCGCAGTACAAGACCGAAACCATCCAGCTTTACTTTACTTTTCCGATGCCTCAGAGAAGGCATATGGTGCATGCTACTTCGTCCGGTCTGAATCCGTTGCTGGGATCCGTGTTCTGCTGCCAACGTTGGAATTATCCACAATTCCAAGCAAAGACAATGTCGCCGTATTGGTAGCGGGAGCCTAACCACCGTACTCCGCTCGACTGATATCAGTTCAGACGATGAATAAGAATAAGTTGAAGTTTCCGTGCTACTTCAAGGTGGTCGGAATGTTGAGGAGGTAAGTATCTTGCTAGTTTGCTAATGAAGAAAGATCCCAAAGGTACAGTGCTAGTGTACTAGCGAAGAAGGCCTGTAGTGTAGTGATTGCAGAACGGAGTGCAGATAAATAATCACAGAGAGAGAAACATTATAAAAAGTGAATCATTAGTGGGTAAAGGTTGCTGTTAAGTTCTGCTCATCAACGATCGTCTGGGCCGTCTCTTTAGGAACCCTCCAGAACGGAACCACAAGTAAATCGCCGCAACATCGACCCTACAAAGGACTCCGCAACGATTGGCAATGTCATTATAGCAAGCTACACCGCCACTGTAAAGGAGTGTCGATACTGATCGCATACTGGGACGCAACGCAGTTCTACTACGGAAGCCGACGACGCTCATGCTACAGTCGAGCCCTTGCCGAAAGCGTTCAGCAGTCGTTCCGGTTTTGTATGTGTGCGTAGAGAAGGGGTCTTCCAAGCTGCCTTTCTCAGCTATTATTATACAAATTGTAATGATACAACGGTTGAACCATTTCATGCTTCTAGCGTGTCGTCTGACTCCTGCCGTAAGCTCTCCGCATCGCGCCATCAGGGTTCAACGCATGCTGGGACGCAACGCAGTTGGTACTATGGAAGCCCTCGATCCCCCCGCCGTAGTCGAGCAATTGCAGCCAGCGATCATCAGTCGTCCCTGTCCTGTGTGTGGGATGGGTGGAAGAGTCTTCAGACTCGCCACAAATAGCAAGTATACATTTGATCCGAACACTGCAAGCGCTTACTTATTCTTTGCTTCCAGTGATTTGCCTTTTGCACCGGCAACTTGTGACCAGATGTCAACTATTTCTCTCGCCGACGACGATCGTCGTATTCTGGGGTCAAGGGGTCTGTTGGTAAAGATGCAACAAATAAACAAAGTTCTCACGCGCGTGGCTGTACCCACAAGAGGTAAATATTTACATCATAAAACAATATAATGAAGTATAGCATGCGTTTTTGTTTTCTTTCTCACCCTAGCCAAAAATATAACAACTGCAGATAAATGTGGACACCTTTCACAAACCACCGTGGGGTAAATCTCTCTGGTGGGGAAAATGATTTGGTAAAAAGACAGCCTGCGGCAGTTGCTGACCCAATCCAAAAAAAAACAGAACTAACCAGTACATGATTGCAATATGATTATCCCGCCGGCGGTCGCACGGTTCGGTCCCGAGCTACCCAGTTTGTCATAGTGTTGAGCAGCAAATATGAGCTTTATTGTCATCGTGGAAATGGTTCGCTCGGAAGTCGACACGAAGCGGAATGGCATGCTGGCTAAACGGATTTTATGAAAATTACAACCCTCTGTTGTCGCCGTCCCCAATCGGCCATCCATTCAAGTCGGCATCCGGCGTCCATGAGCGGAGTTGGCCGAGGAATGATTGAATGTCACCTGGGTGCTTTTTGGCGAGGGCATTGTTCAGATTCTGTATCCTAGAGTTTCGATGAAAAATCAAGCTCATCACTTTGTTTGCAGTTTGTGACTCCCACTGGAGAGTTTAACCTATTTGCGATTGTTTCGGTGGTCCTGATTGGTGTTCACAAACAATACGAACTATCTTATGTAAAAAAATCTCGAGAGGAAATTTAATGTCGCATATTTACATTTTAATACCCCAATCCGAAAGCGTTGGATATCAAAGCATATTGAACCTTCACTCAGAGAACATTTATGCAAATTTGACTACCAGGAATGTGCTAGTACTTACTATTTAGGGTAATATATGTATTTCGTTCCACCATTTGAAATTGTGTTATTTCAAGTGATTGGAGTCGCTACTCTAACCAGCAGATTCATTTAATATATTAGAGTGCGTCAATAAAAACCAATAAAAATGAATTCATGACCCTACAGTAAACGGCTATGCTTATTTATGATGCTGTTTGTTCTATCCTCTCGTGCCGGTGGTGATTCGCAACTCAGGTACTAGAACGGTGTCTACTTTGAAAAGTAAAGCGAATAAAATCATCACCCTTCACAATAATAGTGCTACGGGATGGCGAAGGGCGATTCTACCGCATAATACTATATCCAAGCATCGTTATCAATAGGACTCCTTGCATAAGTGTATGCAAATATTTATGCGTTTCTGTGCTCAATGAAGATCGCAATGCAAATTGATTGAAATATGTACTATGTTAACAAACTAAGCTACTTGAATGATTTAATTAAAGACAGGTCTTCGATGCACTGTTGCGTGGAAAAGAAACGACATAATCTGAAGCGCTATGGATTTAACGGCACTATGGGAGAATATATGCGACTATGCGTAGTGCTATTAATAAATTTCTTCCACGTATGTATATTTAGTGAAATATACAATTTTTCCTTCCAAAATGATGAATCATTCGTAGCGGTTCTGTACATTTTGTTGTTATTACCATACTCTGTCCTCCACCTACCAAACTTCACCAAACCAGTTGGCTCCTCAATTAAAACGAAAACTTTCAAATGTAGTCTCTGTTTCAAGAACATCTTAAAATTGTCCTTTCTTAGTCTTTCATATTTTTACTTTTGTATTATACTCAAATTATCACTATCACTCTCCGACCGAGATTTCCCCGACCGCGGAATTTCTCCCGACCCCGATGCCTGTTCCGCCATTTAGCTCTTTGCGCTGCCGAGTAAATCGGTCCCCGACGGTGAACCTACCCGACTCCAACTGAGAGTTTCTCGGTGATGAAAATTCTCTCCATATCGTATTTACTAGCAATCAGGACACGCCATTGATTCTTCCTCGCGAGCAACTCGATCTGGCCCAAGGTGGTGAATCTAGTCTACTCAACGGGCTAACCGGTAGGTGCCAAGGTCGGTCCGATGATTTCGGATGAAGGGTTCATCGGAGCGCCTTAAGTTCGCTGACGCCCCGACGACTGATGGAGCTTCTACATAATCTAGTCCTCGGTGGTGGTTCTAGCCTACTCATGTGCTTCCTGGTCGACAGCGATTCCGGGTAGAGCGTATTGTACACTGGTGTCTCCATAACTTGTTACTGATGCGTCGACGCGAACTACTCGAGCTTATCCCCTTGTCATTTATTGGGACTTCACAAGTTCCTGTCGTCATAAATGGTTATCGTGGTCAAAACTACTTGGATTGGTCATTAATATTCCCGCGAAACCAAGGAATGTTGCGTCCATTTTAATTTGTATAACGTCATGTGAACATCATGGTGATACCAGTTGGAAATTCGCTGTAGGACCGCACTCTTCAACTTGTAACTCCGGAACCGGAAGTCCGATCAACTAAAAAGTCAGTAGCAGCTTATGGGAGCGTTATACCGTTACACAATACACATAAGGGGCAGCAGAGACCGGAATTCAGCGGTTTAACGATCCCCCCGAACCTACTGTGAACTGGGGAGTCTTGCTAGGATATGGTAGAGTTTGGGCAGCATGTAGCTCTACTAAACCTCTAAAACAGCTATAATTCTGATAGGAACTCGAACGAAGCGAGTCTATGCCGCTTTTGCTAAGATTCTATTAAAGACCTTAGCAATAAAAGCACTCTAGCCCAATCGGGGTACCAACCGGCACATCAGGATCGACGCCAGTAGCATCCTGATTACGCATGCTGGTCATGGCGAACGTCAACGGACAGGACACGGATCACTAATTGGACGGCGTGGATGACACTGATCTGAAGTGGCATGTGGGTTAACAGTAAATCTATCCCCGTCCCGCTAAAAGTTTGGTAGGTCTCCAGTTACATTCAAAACATGTCACCAATAGTTGGTGACCATTTCCGATTTAACGTAGATCCGTCACTGAACACTACTCCCCTTGAAGGATAGTGTCAAGCCTAGCATGACCTACGTGCTTGCATAGAAAACCATGGGATCACAAGAGGCGATTACGTACAACGAGTGGAAATAGTGGCCCGGAGTTGGGACCTAACAAAATAGAGACAACTAAGAAACCCACAAATCTTTACTATACGGCAAATCCTCCAAAAATGCCGTGAATACCAGGTCCCGATACATCACCTGTTAATCGACTTTAAAGCCTCATATGACACGGTGGACCGTGTGGAGCTATGGAAAATGATGGACGAGAGCGGCTTCCCTGAGAAGCTGACAAGACTGATTAAGGCTATGATGGATGGTGTAAAGTGTTGTGTCCAAATTTCGGGCGGCCTCTCGGGTCCGTTTGAAACACGCAGGGGACTAAGACAAGGCGATGGGTTGTCCTGCCTCCTGTTCGATGTAGCGCTGGAAGGTGTAATGCGAAGAGCGCGGTGTAGGGCACGATTTTCACGAGGTCCGGACAGTTCGTGTGCTTCGCTGACGACGTGGACATAATCGGTAGAAACAAGGAGACGGTAGCAGATATGTATTCCCGACTGAAGCGCGAAGCAGCACGAGTAGGACTGAAAATAGATATGTCTAACACGAAATACATGCTGGCTGGCGGAACCGATTGCGATAGGGAACGCTTGGGCAGTAGTATTGCGATCGACGGCGACGAGTTCGAGGTGGTTGACGAGTTCATCTATCTAGGCTCATTGGTGACTGCGGTCAATAACACCAGCCGGGAGATCAGAGAGCGTATTATCTCTGGAAGTCGTGCTTACTATGGGCTCCTCAAAACTTTGAGATCCAGGAAGCTTCAGCACCGCACGAAATGCGCCATGTACAACACACTGATTAGACCGGTGGTTCTCTAAGGGCACGAAACGTGGACAATGGTCGAGGAGGATCTGCAAGCACTCGAAGTCTTCGAAAGAAGGTTGCTGAGAACGATCTTCGGTGGTGTGCAGGAGGATGGCGTGTGGAGGAGAAGGATGAACCACGAACTTGCGCGACTCCATGGTTAGCCAAGTATCCGGAAAATAGCTCAAGCTGGAAGGGTACGGTGGGCGGGGCATGTTGTGAGGATGCCGGACAACAACCCC
Organism: Topomyia yanbarensis; assembly: GCF_030247195.1. Lineage (NCBI taxonomy): Eukaryota > Metazoa > Arthropoda > Insecta > Diptera > Culicidae > Topomyia > Topomyia yanbarensis. Next base: position 342,224,268 of record NC_080671.1, read on the forward strand.
ACCAAGTTTGTTTTCACCTCCAACCCGGCAGGTACAAGACGGAGAGGAACGCAGCGTTCCCAGTGGCTGGACCAAGTGGAGCAGAACCTGACGAATATCGGGTACCTGAGAGGTTGGAGACAAGCAGCAACTGACCGAGTGACGTGGCGGAATATTGTGGAACAGATTAAATCATGATAATATGATGTACAATTAGGAAATATAAAATAAGAAACCCACACATACGGAGTAGATGCGGCGAATCCGTTCGCCAGAGGTGATTTGGTGAGGTCACCACCACCAGCAGCAGCTGAACTTATTCAGTAACACCAGGAGGAGAAGAAGCAGCAGTAACAGCTTCAGCAGCAGAACCAGCAGCCTTAACCCTTAAATGCGCAATGTTGTTTTAAAACAACATTGCGAAAACCATCTTAAAATTATCAGAGTAACGTATTAATGGTGAGTAACAATTTTCAGAAATTTTGAAAAAAAATGCTTTGCGCCTTTAAGGGTTAACAGAGTGTGGTGATTAAAATCCCACAGAAACCGAATGTAGTGGCAGTGAAGTGCTTGGTAGAGGAGCTCCACAAGTTTGTAGGCGTGAGAAACTATCCCCATAAGGACCTTAAGGAGATGGTCCTCAGAATCTGGAAGGCGCTAGTGTCGGACATGAAGGAGTATGAGGCAGCAACGCTGAGGGATGATGTTGCTGAGTTTACCATTGCGTCGGCTAAGCCTTTTACCTCTACCTCCGAAGCAAGGGATGAACAAGCTGGTTGGAGTGGAAAGCCCGCCAGTTTCCGTGACTCTCAAGAGGTTGCTTGAACCTCTCCAGGATACAAAAGGCCAGGCGGGCCTAAGAAGCAAACGCGCGAGGATGTTCTCACTGCCGAAGAGAAGGACGCCACTCAATAGGGAGAAAGCTGGAGTACAGTTATAGGTCGGAAGGAGAAATACAGGAATCAAAAGCAGAAGGAGAAGAAAAAGGTGGAGCAGAACAGGAAAGAAAAACCTCCGACTTCTCAGAAGACGCCAAAGGGTGAAGCCGTGCTCGCCAAAGTTAATGGTTACGCTACGCTCCTCAAGAAGGTCAGAGAGGATACGAAGCTCCTTACCAACCATGCGTCCCCAACAAGGCGTGATGCTCGTTGAGTTGAAGAAGGATACCAAGATAAACAGTTCAATTATGCAGGATATTATTAACAAACCACAGGGCAGAAGTTAATGATTCAAGCCCAGTGATAGTAATTGTGTGCAAAAATCTGGATGAGATCACGGCGGTAGACGAGCTGAGAGGTGCACTGAAGTAACATTGCAAGCTGGGTGAGGTGCACTTAACGATCCGGTTAAATAAGGGGAACGGAGGAGCTCCGAAAGCTGTAGCCGCTGCTGACAAGGCGCTGGAGGTAGGCAAAGTTACGCTTGGATGGTCGAGATGCCCAATGGGAGCCGCCCAACGAGTAAATAAACAAACGGAGAAATACTTCAATTGTTTGGGCTTTAGACATGTGGCAGGGGCTTGCAAAGTCCCAGATAGATCCAGGATGTACTAGAAATGCAGGGAGATAGGCGAGACTGCACGCGTGGCTGGCTTCAAATGCCCTGTCTACAAGAGGGCGACTACAGACCAACGGTAATGGAGATAACCCAAATAAATGTGAACCACTGTGACCCCGCACAGCAACTGTTGTGGCAGTCTACGACCGAGTCGTACCAAGTCCCCCCTAATAACGGTAACTGGGTGGGGGATAGATCGGGAATGGCTGCGATACAAATTATGGGCAGATTACACATTTAAGAACTGCTAGAATGCTCGCACGACGGATTCGTGATCACCAAAATAAACCACCAATGGTCCAAAAGTCGGTTATAATTGGTGGTTACTTCAGTGCCTGGGCTGTGGAGTAGAGTAACCAACACAGAGTGTAAGCTCTAGTGAACTGAGACGTTCGATTGTGCAATGAAGGTTCCGTTAGCACATTTCGTAGAGATGGGAGAGAGTCTATCATCGATCGATACTGCGCTGTGGTAGCGATAGATGTGAAGTGTGCATTTAACAGCGCCAGCTGGAGAGCCATCGCCTCAGCGCTGCATAGATTGAGGGTCCCTACTATCTATGCCAAATTCTGATAAGCTAGTTCCAGAGCAGAGTGCTGCTGTACGAGACCAACGAAGAACAGAAGTCAATGCGCGTCACAGGGAGCTTTCCTCAGGGCTCCACTTTCGACTCTTTGAAACAGGACGTTCGAAGGAGTCTAGACACCCAGGAAAGTGAAAATAGTGACAAAGTGTCACTAACGTTATTGGGTGAGACACTTGAAGAAGTTGAGGTGTTGATGACGACAATAGACACGATCGAGAGCTGGATGAACGGGGTCAAGCTGCAAATAGCAAATCACCTCTATTTATTAAATAATTTTGGCGGTTAATCCTCCTAGAAGTAGTTTATAAAGTATTTATTCTTGAAACAAATTTAGTTTCAGACGCAGCCCACTTGGGTTCGATTTCCAACCCCCGCACATAATGTTAGAAATTTTTCTAACCTGAATCGAAAGACCCTAAGGACCATAAGGCCTCCTTAATCAAAATGAAAAAAAAAACTTTGTTGGAGATATTCCATAACTAATTCTATGATTTGAGGAAATTTCTTGAATATCGTTTTATATCTCGATATATTGAATTTGTGTAGCCTTCATATTTTCAACAAAGTTGTTTATTAGAACGACATTATCAACAACTTTGCTGAAGACACCAAGTCCCTTATTATTTTTAAAGAATTATTTCCCAATAATTACTTCTAGGGGATTTAATCACCAACATTATTATATCAAAAGAAGCGTTTTTTGTGTTGAAAACCTTCTTTTGAGTTGTTAAACCTTCACAGTTGATGGTTTCGAAATTATATGAACTTGACCGTTGAAAAGTTTTTGTACATTTATTCCATTTTAAATGTGCACTTTGTATTTGCATTCTTTGACTTCATTATCATACTAAAACAAACAAACAAAATTTCTGGCTATGCCACTGCCATACTGCAATACTTCGGGTTGATCTAGTTGTGAAGGTACAGTACAGTACCTTCCCAATCATCAGTGAACACGGTCCAATAGTGGACCACATATTTTTCTAATCATGCGTTAGATATTAGTGCAATAAAGGGTCATTCCACGTCAGATTTACACCCAAAATTTTAATTCCTTCCTAAGTTTTTTTCTTGCATTCTTTAACTAAAAATAATTGACACGTATGTCGTGATTTGAGGATTCTTGAAAGTCTGCTGCATTTCAATACTTCGTCCAGGTCACACAGAACTCACGAAGAAACTGCTCAATAAGAAGTTTCCTTTTCAGATTGAATTCGGAGCGAATTTTCTTTGACTGCACGTCCTGAAATCTGCCCAAAAACTAAAATATTTCATCTGACTCTTTCAATTATTTTTATTTTTCAACGGTACTGTAAATACTTTTTAGCATCATGTATGTTTTCATTATCTACAGTTTACTTGATTACCTTCCCATTCTCTACAACATATTTTTTTGGTTTTGGCTGAATATATTATTTTTTCAAGTTATTAGTTTTTGAACTTTAGAAGTTTATAACAATTTTTTAATCACTTATAACTCGGAAACGATTCGATATATGGAAAAAAATGAAATAAAAAAGTTGTGTTTTCAAATGAGCTAACCCAGCGGTTCTCAACCTTGTTTATACCACGGACCCCTTCGAAATCACCTTGGAGCTTCGCGGACCCCTTCGAAATCATTCTGGGGTGTCGCGGACCCCTTCGAAATCACCCTGGGCGGTTGTGGATCCCAATAGTTTAACATCGATTTATATGCTGTCAGTATATTATTTTCAGTCAGATACAATATAAGAAACTTGAAGTTTCAACATCCGTCCGGAAAAGATTTTCCTTTTCGCGGACCCCCAGCACCGACTTCGCGGCCCCCTAAGGGTCCGCGGACCCCAGGTTGAGAATCGCTGAGCTAACCGAAAAATATATAACCAAAACTAATATTGCGGGGTCGGGACTCGAACCCAGGTGCGCTGCGTGCAAGGCAATTAATTTACCAACTACGCTACGCATACCCCTAAAAATCCATTTCTTAAAACTATTACATTATAATTGATAACAATTTTTCATTACTTCAAATTTCATATTATTTTAAATTTGATTTTATTTAATATTATAAAACTAAGAACACAGATATGATTAAATAGAGCGGGAACTAAAAGGGTTGTAAATCAAATGAAAATGTTGGCTCCTTGGTCTTGCCTAAATGCAAATCCTAGGAAATGGGCACCTTCAAACTAACATAATGTACCGTATAAAGTTAACAGATTGATAAAAACATGCAGAAAATCATACCGCAGTCGCCGATGATAGTTTGACCCCGATACCTCGAAGCAGTTGTCCCATAGTTCTGTCTTGCTAATGAGTTTCCTAGTGTAAGCTAGAACAAGGTACCCCTCCTCCAAATCCATTCATGATTAGTTATGAGCGTGGCTTACATCGATCTGTATGAGTCCCAGGGTAGGAATGAAGAGGCTATGCTCGGCCACCTCGAGAGTGCAATTACAAAGTTGTACTGCACATAACTCCCCCCGGGAAGAAGATGCAGTGGTAATAAATTAATTGAGACTGTGGACGGTAAACAAACACATAAACGAACGTTCGCTAGTTTCCGCATTCAGTTGGGATAGCTGGGAGGGTCTGAACGGGGAACAGAATAGAATCAGTTTGCATTCGTGTACTTTAGTGAAGAGGTTTGATTGATGAATGGCACTTCAGAGTAGACTTGGCACTGAAGTTACAATATATGTATGTTGAATAATAGTTTCTGATGAATGCTTGCAAGCTGTTACAGCGTTGATCCCAATCACTGAAAGCTGTGATGTCAAATGAGGTATTCACGTTAGGCATGGCTGCTTAACCCAACTGAAATATGATTCTTCTTGTTGACGAGGGTAATTGAGAAAATTTCTGGCCCCTAAAGAATGAATCAAACTGATCTTAAAGCTAGCCTACCCAGCATCGCATGTCAGTACTATATGCCAAGCTAACATTATGTGTTATAAGAAGTCCAACAATACAACAAAACTATAAAATTATGCTTTACTTTGTTTTTTGAACGTAATACGTAATCCACAAGATTGCAACTGAGTTAGTGATTGGAAATATTGGAAAAGATTTGCTTCTTTAATAAAAAAGAAAAAAAGGTTCGTTTTATATTCTAACTAGCTAATACCCATCGCGCGTTTCTGCGACACTCTGCGAAATAGGAGGAAAACACAATTTGTTCCAAAGTGCCATCTGGCGGGCAGATAATCTCCAACTAATAGCACACAAACATGCCCCATACCAAATACCTACTGTGCGCAAATTTTTACGGAAATCGGTTAAGCCGTTTGGGAGTCTATAAATCATATACATACAAACTTTGACTTTTATATATATATATATATATATATATATATATATATATATATATATATATATATATATATATATATATATATATATATATATATATATATATATATATATATATATATATATATATATATATATATATATATATATATATATATATATATATATATATATATATATATATATATATATATATATATATATAGATAGATAGATGTATAATTCCCCTTGGTAAATCATTCTCTTTTCAATCGTGTTTTGCATATTTTCAAAATGAGCGTTGGCTCCAACAACCTGACCCCTGAATGCTGATTTATGATAAAAGTGACGTACTGCAAATCTAAATATAACACCAGCACTGGTATGCTAAATGTGCCAGGATAGGAAAAGTGAATTCAATTTTCCTTCCAGATTTTTTCAGTCGCGATGTGTCGTCTTCAAATTTAACAAACAGTAAACGGGTTCTGTGCTGGAACCGCGCAGTGTTCTGCGTTTTATGCGAAAACGCTTGGACAAAGTTAACGCTGGTTCACACAGAAAACTATGTACGATGCGAGGTGACAACGAACCGAATGCAAATGAAGTTGGTATCGACTTTTCAAGCATTTAAATAGTCTCATTACATCCAACCTAAATTGAGGAACGCGTTTTATCATTTCAATTTAACTAAAATAAAGTCCAAATCAATTCCACTAAATTTGTACGGCATTGTTCGCGAATTAGCGGGTCTTTCCTACATTTTTTCAAAGGGACGAGGTAAAATAAGTTCTTCTGAACAATTTCCCAATACATATCACTCCAACCAGCAATGATTTCCCCTGTAACCTCTTAGCACGCATTCAAACTCACCACCGACGTACCAATTGCTCATCGACACACCCGATTTAACTCGCGCGTTTATGCTGATATGTTTGAAATTCCACCCGCAGTATCGACAGTTTTCCGTACGCTAACTTTTCTCCCTTTTCCGTTTGTTCCTCTTTTATGTAGGTAGGTACCTACCGCGGGAAACGTGCTTGAAGCTGAAGGTACCTAACTCATTTCGCAGCCGTTCTGAATTTTCATCTGCTCCGCATAACCTATGTGAGCATTGAATTCATATGTAGGAACATACCACGGTGGCAGGCCTTCTTCACAATCACTTACACAACTTCGCAATGCCACTACGCTGGGAGACTATAGCTGCCATCAATCATTAGCATTGCCGGAGAAGCTGCCGGGTCGCGTCGAGAGCGGCCGCCCCAAGAATGCCGCACTTGAAATTATTTATTTATGCTGCTCTTATCGTTGGGCGGTGTTGCGGTATGTTGCGATGTTTGCATTTTCCGGGTTGATTGGTTTTTTTTCGAGTGGTTCGGATTGCTTTCGATTTCATCACAAATGGATGACTGTGGAATTCAATGTGTGGGTGGCTTTATTCGGTAGCGGATGCGGATGGAACGTAGGCCATGAGGAAGATTTTATGTTGTTTACGCACCCAAAGCGGACAACAAGTCGAAAGTCAAAGTTTTATCGGGGGAGAGTAAATAGAAGGAAGAAAAAATATTGAGTGTGAAATCGATTATCATCGGTCGATTAGGAACGTGTTTCATTAGCATTTGTTTTATTAGTAAGTATAGTTGAAATTCGGAGAATATTGCGTCGTGACATGACTATGAGTGCTATAAGAGAAGAAATCGAACAAAATCGAATCAAATTTTAAGGCGAATATACTGAAGATCGGAAACGTTTTACCGGCATGAATAGCCTTAAATGTTCTACATCTGCTCTCTGGAATTTGAATCCCAATGTCTTGGATAGGTGATTTTAACCGAAAGTAATAAAGGCTCCGATTTTTGTTATGCAACGAGTATCTTCTAACGAAATTATTGAGTAAAAATCCAATTCAAATTTAAATTGAGAGATGAAAAACATTTAAATTTGATTGTTTTTCAAGACTGGTAAGGATAAATTCAATTTGTCGTGATACCGCATTGTTTGAGCCTCCGACTGAAAAAATTGATTATAGCAAGTGCAATAGACTAAGGGCCGATTTCTTCACCCTCGCTTGACGCTTAAGCCTGGTTTAAAACGTACTGGTAAACCTGGTTTAAAAGTTAAGCGAGAGTGAAGAAATCGGTCCTAAGGCATACGCAAATGGTTAGTACGCAATTCTTTCAAATTTGGATCTCTCGTCAGTCAATGGTAAACTTATTGTATGTCTCAGGAAACATGGCCGGCGGAATGCGTGGATAGTATGGGTAGTACTACCCATTCGAAAATTACCGAGGGGGGAATTACCCACTCGAAAGTTTGGAACAAATCAAAACCTGAGATTAACCACGTATGTGTTTTTTTTCGCACAAAAATCTTGCGTTGGAAATCCTCTATATAAATCAATTGCATATTTTTATTCAGATACAAATTTCTTTACTTTACAATTTAAATTTCTTGAGAATAATTAGAATTTGTTTGAAATTTGAAATTATTGATTATATTTATACTCATGGAAATACATTTTGACACATCTACATCTTGAAACAATGAGTGCAGATCGATAGACAAAAAATATTAATATACAATTCTTTTGTTATCGAGCACTCAGTCGAGATAGAAGTCTTTTGTTGTCGGTCCGTGCAGTCTATAGCGACAAAGAATAGTGCTAATCCACGTTCAAGGTTATTTCGCGCACTCTACGCCTAGTCGAGGTTTCAGTATTTTTTCTCTTCTTTTGTGTTTCTGTTTCTGTGTACCGTTAGCCGGTCAGTGACCAGTGAAGCAGCGTTCTTCTAGTAAGCTGTCTGGATACTGTTACATACAAAATTTAAGTATTAGTTTACGTTTCCCCTTCTTGGTTCTTTTACTATCGTGCACTGGGCAATCCTGCTCATAAAAGCATAAGAGTCCCATATGGATTTTTGTCGAAAATGAGTTATCTGTTGGATTGTATTCTGTATCACCGCTGAATCACAATGCACAAGTAAAATTACCAGGTTTGTTTAGAAAATATCGAAAAAATACTAAAACTTGTTTGTCCCATCCATAAGGCTCAATGAAAATGTAAATCTTGAACAGTGTTTTTCTCGGCTTGCTGTTTTTCAATATGGGACTCTTATGCTTTTATGGGCAGAATAGGCCCGTGCAAAAACGACTTCCCCTGACGGTGGTTCATCTAAAGGTGAGATGGACGTCGAAACAAAATCGGCTCCCCGGCTCAAAGTATATTCAAGCTCGGCCACTGGGCCCTTCGTGATCTTCTTCCGGATCAAAGAAAAAAAGTGTTTGAATCTGTTGCAGATTTCTCAGGTTCGGCCGTGACAGAGATATCGAAAATTCGCCCTGATAAGCATCGGGTGGTTGTTAACAGTTTAACTCAGGCAAACGATATTGCTATGGAGGGTAGACGAAGGCTACACCCATAGCGATCATTTAGCAATCCGCTTTAGGATTAACTATGGTGTGCAGCATCCGAGAGCGGGAAATCCCTGTCAGGTACGCGGGTGGAAGTCCAATCACTTCGACAGCAAAGCTTTCACCGCGGTCCTGGGACTGGAGGCCAACACCGACAGTCTAAGCGGGGATGCGCTGGTAGCTGTTCTATCACGCGCGTGCGACGCCACTATGCCGAGAAAAACACTGCCAAGAAACGGCAGATGCCCGGTATACTGGTGGAGTGCCGAGATTGCAGCTCTACGGTCAGCCTGCCTCAGAGCTCGACGTAGGATGCAAAAAGCTCGCACCGAGGATGCAAGAGAGAACCGCCGTGAAGTGTTCCGAGCTGCGAAATTGGCCCTTAACAAGGCCATTAAAAGCAGCAAGAGACCGTGTTTCGACAACCTGTGTGAGAGTGCCAACGCGAATCCGTGGGGTGACGCCTACAGGATTGTGATGGCCAAGACCAAAGGGGGCTCTTCACCCCCAGAAAGGTCTCCGGACCGGTTGGCAATGATTATCGAAGTACTCTTTCCGTCTCGAGCCACAAGCCTCTGGCCACCTGCACTACGAGACAGTGCGGGCACGGCCGAAATGGTGGCTCCAGTGACGAATGAAGAGCTACTCGCAGTGGCTAAATCCCTAGCAATGAACAAAGCTCCAGGGCCGGATGGAGTTCCAAACAACGCTCTCAAGGCAACGATCATAGCGAACCCGAACATGTTCAGGTTAGCTATGCAGAGATGCCTTGACGAGTGCCGTTTCCCCGATAGATGGAAAAGGCAGAAATTGGTGCTGTTTCCGAAGCCCGGGAAGCCGCCAGGCGACATATCGGCATACAGACCAATCTGTCTGATCGACACGACTGGCAAACTGCTTGAGAGGATCATCCTCAACAGGCTAACCCCGTACGAGGAAGGTACGGACGGCCTGTCAAGCAACCAGTTTGGCTTTCGGAAGGGTAAGTCCACAGTGGACGCTCTCAACTCAGTGATAAATACTGCCGAGAGAGCGATCCAATGAAAAAGGCGAGGCATTCGATACTGTGCGTTAGTGACACTTGACGTGAAGAACGCATTCAACAGCGCAAGCTGGGATGCCATCGCGCTCTCGTTACACCGGCTTAGCCTACCGGTGGGTCTGTACCAGATCCTGGAAAGTTACTTCCAGAACCGCGTACTGCTATACGAGACCGATGCCGGTCAGAAAAGGGTTCCGATTACCGCCGGAGTCCCGCAGGGCTCGATCCTAGGCCCGGTGCTTTGGAACCTCATGTATGACGGGGTTCTGAGACTGAAGTTCCCTCCTGGGGTCAAGATCGTCGGTTTTGCCGACGACGTAACCTTGGAGGTCTACGGGGAGTCAATCCCTGAGGTAGAACTAACCGCAGAACACGCGATCAGCACGGTGGAGGAATGGATGAGCGCGAGAGGACTGGAGCTCGCTCATCATAAGACGGAGGTAGTTATCGTCAACAACCGCAAGTCGGCACAACATGCAGTTATCCATGTGGGAGAAGTCGCGATCACTTCACAGCGAAGTCTGAAGTCTCTCGGAGTCATTATAGACGACAAGCTGACCTTCGGCAGCCATGTCGACTATACATGCAAGAGAGCGTCGACTGCTGTTGCGGCTCTATCGAGGATGATGTCCAACAGCTCAAAGGTGTGCGCCACTAGACGTAGGTTACTGGCAGGCGTTGCCGTATCTATCCTCAGGTACGGCGGCCCGTCATGGTAAAGAGCACTTAGGGTAACCAGTTACCTACAGAAACTGGAGAGCATCTACCGCGTGATGTGCCTCAGAGTGATATCTGCCTACCGCACGGTATCACACGATGCATCCTGCGTGATAGCGAGCATGATGCCAGTCGGGCTGGTCATTCGGGAAGATGAGGAGTGCTTCGAGCTACGTGGAAATAGAGGATCCCGCAAGCGCACCAGGGTGATCTCGGTCGCCAGATGGCAGCGTGAGTGGGACAACTCCTCGAAAGGTAGGTGGACCCACCGGCTGATACCTAGCATATCGAGCTGGTTGGGTAGACCCCATGGGGAAGTTCACGTCCACCTGACACAATTCCTGTCAGGCCATTGCTGTTTCCGACAGTACCTCCACAGGTTCGGGCACGCGGAGGTCCCAACCTGCCCGGACTGCCCAGGTGTAGACGAAACTGCCGAACACATACTGTTCGTATGTCCTCGGTTCGATGTCGAAAGAAGAGCAATGCTTGACGTCTGTGGCTGAGACACAACCCCTGGTAACCTTATTCAGCGGATGTGTCAATCGGTGGAAAGGTAGAACGCAGTCTCGGCTGCTACCACTCAGATTGTCTGTAGGCTACAGGTAATCTGGCGAACCGAGCAACAGACGACGGGCACGGCTAACTAGTGATTGGTTAGTTGGAGTGAAAAAGGCCAAGCGCAAAAAAGTGAGTGAATGGTCCGTTCATGCCGAGGCAGGTTTGGCGCAGCGACTGGCAACCTCGTACGGGGTAAACCCAGCCACCCCGAAGCAAGACAGAAGAGTGAGTGTATAGGCATATAAGTGGACTGCCTCATGCCAAGACGGGAGGGTCGTAGCGTAGTATGTTGGGACTTAGCTATCGATGCCTCATGGCGTGGCAGAGGAGTGAAAGGGTGAGCATCCAAGTCAGTCTCACATGGCATGTTAAGGGTGAGCACAAAAGTCTGCCTCACATGGTATGGTAGAGGCTAGAACAAAAGTAAGCCTAGCAAGGAATGAAAAAGGTGAGCACACAAGTCAGCCTCGCAAGGAACGAAAAAGGTGAGCGCAAAAGTCAGCCTCATGTGGAGTGTTAGAGAGTGAATCAAGGTGCGATAGAGAGAGCACCCAAGTAAGCCTCATGCAGGACGTATGAACGAGTGAGTGAGAGTGAATGAGTACATTAAGTACAGCCATCCCCCAGAAGTAATAGCGAGAGGTAGTTCCTGGGAGGAACGATGGCGGAGCCCAATGGAGCTTAGTCGGTATTAATGGCAGCGTCACCATTCGAGCCCGACACGCCCCCAGTGCATCCCGTGCGGTAGCTTGGACACTACCAATAGCACGTGTACTGGGCTAGGACGTAAAGGTCTTCTCCATTGTAAAAAAAAAACGATATTGCTGGCTACGGGCCATTTACGAAGGAGTACAAACTGTGTTTACAAAATAATCGCTCAACATACAAAGCATCATTTAACAGAGCACATGATTTATTATTAAAGTATCCCAATATCGAAAAAAGCTTTATGAATGTTGATTTTATTACTCTTATGATATTGTGAATCTTTTCTAAAGCCCACCTTAAGGGGCGGGAATAGCGTAGTTCGTCGCTGTTGTGCTATCTTATGACAAACGCCATTTTGGGGTAAACTGAGTTGGAAATGCCACATTACTCGTCTAACGAATCTCTACAAGATGGCGTTTCCAGAATTTTGAAATTTTGCTTAGTTACTGAAATAAAGCGAGAAAAGTGATTAGAAATTGTGAGTTTTTTGCTTCAAATCATTATATCTTGGGATTGGCTCAAGTTATAATAAAATTTTAGTTGCTTTTATGTGTAAAATTGTCGTAGGAACACAATGGCATAATAATTTTCAAAAGAAAAATACATGTATTGGGAGAAAAACGCAGTTTTAGCTTTAAACTGGAAATATAGCCTATTTGGCAACACTGTAACCAAAAATAACTATTTTTTCTAGATTCCCTGACTCATTTCCTTCAAAATGCATCTAACCGATTGTTTATAGGCCAAATGAAGCCAAAGATATGAATAAAAGTTCATAATTGGTGATTTTTTTCTTTGGAAAATTTACCATGCACGATTATGACACGTCATACAAATTTTATCATCAATACACACCTATGACACGTGTGAGTGCGACTTTTATTTACATTTTTAGTGAAAACTCGCAACATAGTCAACCGATCTTCGTAATATTTGAGAGATTAGTACATAATAGGTAGAATCATCAATTGTCTTCTCTGAATTGTTTCTACCATTTATAAGTTTCATGATATTCAATCTCAAACTTTAAAAATCGTTTTTCTCGAAATGTGCAAAATGGCGCTTGTCATAAGATAGCACAACAGCGACGAGTTGGTAAATCGATTGCCTTATATGCAGCTCACCTGGGTTCGATTCTCAAACCCGCAAATAGGGTTAAAAAAAATTCCAAAGATATTTTCCTAACTCGAGAAGAGAGCCGTATGACCCTAAGGTTAAAACCTATGAGAGATGGCGTTTGGTCACGGGTTTCTTACAATAATATTTTATTGCGTCTATCACCAACGTTTCGGACCTTCGAAACGTTGGTGATAGACGCAATAAAACATTATTGTAAGAAACCCGTGACAAAATGCCATCTCTCATTACTGAAAACAAAGTGGTCGTTCACCTTTCTATCGGTTAAAACCTGGGGTTTAAAAATGGGGTGTGATTCAGCATCTGGTTTTTGTATGCAAAGTGTCGTCGTTTATTGGTCCAAAAAGCACACTGATTAGCTAGATGCAGTCGGCATTCCGAGATTTGAAAAGCAAATTCGTGGAAAATCAGAGCTGAAGTTATTGTTTTCTGGTTATCGAAATGCTCGGACATAAAGGTGGTGTTCACCAGAAATTGAAGCGGGTTCCAGTCTGTCGAAAACGAAAACGCTGTAGGACAGATTGATCAAGGTCAAATTTGTCACTGGTATCCAAAAATGCTATTTTAACACAATTTATGATAGCGCTTGAGCATAAATTCCGCCTTGTCTTGAAAGCCAGTGCTTTATAACAATCTTCTTTTAAGTTCATTTCGCCGTATCCCGAGGCAGTATTGCCGTTGAAAACCGTAGAATCTATTGCCAGAGTTCTGTGATAGGTCTATGCTTTATAGATTTGCCAGTAGTGTGAATAAATTGATTTAAAAATGGAGTATGTGGGAATATGGAGTCAATTGATTTTGTCTTGCAGATTTTCTTGTTCCTCCATAGTTTGATAAGTTATGTTTGACATGTTGGATTTTCTGGGGTCGTTAAATTAAGCTGTATCCACTGTTTACATAAGCACTATTCCCCTGCTTCATTCATTTATTTAGTTCAACATCAATTTCATGATAACACTGAATCAACAATTTGCCTCCACAATACTCGATTTGTAGCTGCAGCTCTCCAACGTCAGCTACGCCCAACACTCGCCAAATCACGTTCCACCTGGTTCGCCCATTGTGCTCTCAGCGCTCCTCGCCATCTTGTACCAACCGGATCATTAGCGAACACCATTTTTGCAGGATTGTTGTCCGGCATTCTTGCAACATGCCCTGCCCACCGTATCCTTCCAGCTTTGGCCACCTTTTGGATACTGGGTTCGCCATAGAGTGCATCCTTCCTGGTTCATCCTTCTCCGCCACACACCGTTCTTCTGCACACCGCCGAAGATCGTCCTTAGCATTCGTCGCTCGGAAACTCCTTGCGCTTGCAGGTCCTCCTCGAGCATGGTCCAAGTCTCGTGCCCGCAGAGAACCACCGGTCTTATAAGCGTTTTGTACATGGTGCATTTGGTGCGGGGGTGAATCTTTCTTGACCGCAGTTTCTTCTGGAGCCCATAGTAGGCCCGACTTCCACTGATTTCACGGCTCACGTTATTGTCAGCCGTTAATAAGGATCCTAGGTAGACAAAATCCTCCACTACCTCGAAGGCATCCCCGTTGATCGTAACGCTGTTTCCTTGCCGGATCCTGTCGTTTTCGGTTCCGCCTACCAGCATATACTTTGTTTTGGACGCATTTACCACCAGTCCGACCTTCGCTGCTTCGTGTTTCAGGCGGGTGTACAGGTCTGTCACCGTTCCAAATGTTCGGGCGATAATGTCCATGTCGTCCGCGAAGCATACAAATTGGCCGGATTTCGTGAAGATCGTGCCCCGGCTGTTGAGCCCGGCTCGTCGCATCACACCATCCAGAGCGATGTTGAATAGTAGACTGGAAAGTTCACCCGAAATCCTTACGCTGTTTTGTACACCATCCATCGTTGCTTTGGTCAGTCGAGTCAGCCTCCCGGGAAAGCTGTTTTCGTCCATGATTTTCCGTAGCTCTACGCGGTCGATACTGTCGTATGCCGCCTTGAAGTCGATGAACAGGTGATGCGTTGGGACCTGGTATTCACGGCATTTCTGGAGGATTTGCCGTACAGTGAAGATCTGGTCCGTTGTCGACCGGCCATCGATGAAGCCGGCTTGATAACTTCCCACGAATTCATTTACTTTAGGTGATAGACGACGGAAGATGATCTGGGATAGCACTTTGTAGGCGGCATTGAAAATGGTGATCGCTCGGTGATTCTCACGCTCCAAATGGTCGCCTTTCTTGTGAATGGGGCAGATCACCGCTTCTTTTCACTCCTCCGGTAGCTGTTCGGTTTCCCAGATCCTGACTACTAACCGGTGCAGACAAGTGGCCAACTTTTCCGGGCCCAACTTGATGAGTTCTGCTGCGATACCATCTTTGCCAGCTGCTTTATTGTTCTTGAGCTGTTGGATGGCATCCTTAACTTCCCTCAACGTGGGAGTTGGTTCATTCCCGTCCTCAACTGCACTGACGTAGTCAAATCCTCCGTTGCCTTGGTCATCGGTACCTACATTCTCCTCGCCGTTCAGGTGCTCGTAGAAACGCTGCTTTCACCTTTCGATCACCTCACGGTTGTCCGTCAGCAGGCTCCCGTCCTTATTCCTACATATTTCGGCTTGCGGCACGAAGCCTTTGCGGGATGCGTTGAGCTTCTGATAGAACTTCCGTGTATCTTGAGAACGGCACAGCAGTTCCATTTCCTCGCACTCTGCTTCTTCCAGGCGGCGTTTTTTCTCCCGCGTGAGGCGTGTCTGCTGCCTCCGCTTCTGTTTGTATCGTTTCACAATCTGTCGGGTTCCATGCTGCAGCATGACCGTTCGCGCTGCATTCTTCTCCTCCAAAACCGTTCTGCACTCCTCGTCGAACCAATCGTTCCGTCGTCTCCGTTCCTCGTACCCGACAATGTCCTCAGCTACGTTGCTGATGGTTGCTTTAACTGTTCTCCAGCAGTCCTCTAGAGGGGCCACGTCGAGCTCTTCCTCGTCCGGTAACGCTGCCTCGAGGTGCTGCGCGTAGGCAGTGGCGACAACTGGTTGCTTCAGTCGCTCCAGATCGTACCGAGGCGGCCGTCGTTGCCGTACATGATTAATGACGGATAGTTTTGGGCGCAATTTAACCATCACCAGGTAGTGGTCAGAGTCGATGTTAGTGCCACGATAGGTCCTGACGTCGATAATGTCGGAGAAGTGCCGTCCATCGATCAGGACGTGGTCGATTTGCGATTCCGTCTGTAGCGGTGATCTCCAGGTGTAACGATAGGGGAGGCTGTGCTGGAAGAAGGTGCTACGAATGGCCATGTTCTTGGAGGCGGCGAAATCGATGAGTCGAAGGCCGTTCTCATTCGTCAGCTGGTGAGTGCTGAACTTTCCAATCGTCGGTCTGAATTCCTCCTCCTGGCCTACCTAAGCGTTTAAATCCCCAATGATGATCTTGACGTCGTGGCTTCGGTAGCCGTCATATTCTCGTTCGAGCTGCGCGTAGAAACCGTCTTTGTCATCATCGGTGCTTCCGAAGTGAGGGCTGTGCACGTTTATTATGCTGATGTTGAAGAAACGACCCTTGATACCCAACTTGCACATTAGGGTGACAATAAAACGACCATTTTTGAAATCACTAATCTACACCCCCTAGCGTCGTTCCAAATCATGAAAAAATGACACTGTCCAAATTTGAACGAAATTGGTTAACCCTAACCCTTCCCCCAAAGAGCTTAAAGTTTGTATGGGATTTTTGGCCAAAATGTATGGGGAAACACTCGTAGTTCACAAAATCGCCGCTAGAGGTCGCTGTAAACTTCCGGTCACTGACCTAGGAAGGAGTTAAGCTTTTGAAGATATGCTGAACAAGTTTGTCGAAGACTGCAAGACAATTCAACCAACCGTTAAAGAGTTATTAACGTTTAAAGTTGGATAGTGCTGCTTAACATTCGCAAAGGGCGTACTCCGCTTATCTCATGTATGTGAACCACGAGTAAAGGTGGGACAAAGTTAGGAAAAACTCATATATCTCTGAAACGATAAGAGATAGAAAGTTATGATGTTCCACAAAGTTGTAGAGGAATAAAAGGACTTTTTGGTTTCACTAGAAAGTTTCAGGATTTCTCCGCAAGGTGGCGGTAGTCAGCCAAGCAATTTAAAAGGATAACTCCTATCTGTATAACGGTAAGAGATGGAGCATTTGGATGTTCTACAAAGTTGTAGAGTATCAAAAAATTCTTTCTTTTCTCATTTGAAAAATGCATAATTCTATCACATGGTGGCGCCAGTGATCAAAATTAATTCAAGGTAATACTCCTATCCATACAATGGCAAGAGATAGTGCAAGCTGATGTTCTGCGAAGCTATATAGTATTTCAAAGACTTTCGTGTCTCGTTGTAAAAATAAAATTTAGGCCTGTTAGTGGTGCAAACAGCATAGAGTATGAATATATTTTAATACACCTTTTGGATGTTTTCTAATTTTTACTCCTATTTCTTGTGCAGAGATTCTTTTATTATACATAACATGTTAGTTAAGTTTTTTTAATACTATCATGCTATGATAAAACCTATATTCTTAAATTTCTTCGTAACCCCATTTGTATTTCTCCTGTTGCATTCATTTATATAGCATTTTTAATTTTTTTAACTAACTGTTGACTAACTTTAAGAGCGCTCTTGTCTCAGAGATGTCGTGTATAGTGCCGCGCGTCAATGCTCGTTTATTACCTCTCGCAGAAGAAGCGTACACAATGCGCTGTGAATCCAGTTAGACTGGTATTGGTTGCACGATTACAGGGCTGATAATTTGGTGATAGGTGAGGTATTTTTCTCTTGGATACTGTGCAAGCTACCACACGGGGTGTACTGGGCGCGAGTCGGGCTCGAATGGTAACGCTGCCAATAATACCGACTAAACTCCATTGGGCTCCGCCATTGTTCCCCCAGGGACTACCTCTCGGTATTACTTCTGGGGGCGTTCATACGTCCTGTATGAGGCTTACTTGGGTGCTCTCTCTATCGCACCTTGATTCACTCTCTAACACTCCACATGAGGCTGACTTTTATGCTCACCTTTTTCGTTCCTTGCGAGGCTGACTTGTGTGCTCACCTTTTCCATTCCTTGCTAGGCTTACTTTTGTGCTAGCCTTTACCATACCATGTGAGGCTGACTTTTGTGCTCACCCTTAACATACCGTGTGAGACTGACTTGAATGCTCAGCCTTTCACTCCTCTGCCACGCCACGATAGCTAAGTCCCAACATACTACGCAACGACCCTCCTATCTTAGTATGAGGCAGTCCACATATAGGCCTATACACTTGCTCTTCTGCCTTGCTTCGGGGTGGCTGGGTTTACCCCTTACGCGGTTGCCAGTCGCTGCGCCAAACCTGCCTCAGCATGGACAGACCATTCACTCACTCTTTTGCGCTCGACCTTTTTCGCTCCAACTAACCAATCACTAGTTAGCCGTGCCCGTCGTCTGTTGCTCGGTTCGCCAAACTACCTATAGCCTACATGCAATCTGGGTGGTAGCAGCCGAGACTGCGTTCCAATTCTCCACCGATTGACACATCCGCTGAATAAGGGTATCAGGGGTTGTGTCCCAGCCACAGACGTCAAGCATTGCTCTTCTTTCGACGTCGAACCGAGGACATACGAACAGTATGTGTTCGGCAGTTTCGTCTACACCTGGGCAGTCCGGGCAGGCTGGGACCAGCCCGACTGGCATCATATTCGCTATCACACAGGATGCATATCACTCTGAGGTACATCACGCGGTAGGTGCTCTCCAGTTTCTGTAGGTAACTGGTTACCCTCAGTGCTCTTGACCATGTCGGGCCGCCGTACCTGAGGATAGATACGGCAACGCCTGCCAGTAACCTACGTCTACTGGCGCACACCTTTGAGGTTTTGGACATCATCCTCGATAGAGCCGCAACAGCAGTCGACGCTCTCTTGCATGTATAGTCGACATGGCTGCCGAAGGTCAGCTTGTCGTCTATAATGACTTCAGACTCCGCTGTGAGGTGATCGCGACTTCTCCCACATGGATAACTGCATGTTGTGCCGACTTGCGGTTGTTGACGATAACTACCTCCGTCTTATGATGAGCGAGCTCCAGGCCTCTCGCGCTCATCCATTCCTCCACAGTGTTGATCGCGTGTTCTGCGGTTAGTTCTACCTCAGGGATTGACTCCCCGTAGACCTCCAAGGTTACGTCGTCGGCAAAGCCAACGATCTTGACCCCAGGAGGGAACTTCAGTCTCAGAACCCCGTCATACATGAGGTTCCATAGCACCGCTCCTCCTGGAGATCAAACGCTCAGGCTTGCAGTAGCAACCCCCCCCCCCTTTCCCTGTCAGCCTACGACCAAAGTTTCCACCGGGTTTGGTTACCCGATCTTCCCTAAGGTTGCTGGTAGTTTCCGGCCAGTACCACGTGGAGGTAGGGATAGGAGTTTCTGGGAAGAGGCTCGGTCTTACGCATTACCTAGCCTATATTAAATTATTAAAGAGTCCTAAAACAGGCAAGCTTACTGTGCATGGGACCTAATTTAAAAATACTAGCAAGTGAAAGCTTTTTAAAGTGCTTTAAAGCTGTGCAACAATAAAATCCTTTTATTAATTAGTCCTTCTTAACAGATTACCGAAAATATCGGTTTTTTATTCTTATAAAACCGGTATTTCGGTATAGGTTTTACCGGTTTTCGGCAACGGTTAAACCGGTACTCCCAACCCTACTAAAATGTTCTGCTTAGTTAATAATAACAATCTCCCTTCTAAAAATCATAAAGTACATTACTATACAAAGAATACACAAAATGACCCGTCCCCCTAATCTTACGAATATTCAATTATCCCTTCTTGTATATACATAAGTTAGCTGTAAAGTTTTTTAGTTTAATTATATAAAACAAAATAATATTGAAATATGTAATCCCCTAGTTCTTAGAAATTCAAAATGTAAAACAATGAAAAAAATTCAAAATGTAAAGCAACGAAAAAATGTAAAACAATGAAAAAAATGCCTTATCAAAAAAACGAATTGAAAAAAAAATCTCAAACTTTAAAAATCGTTTTTCTCGAAATGTGCTAAATGGCACTTGTCGTAAGGTAGCACCACAGCGACGATATGTGAAACGATTATTTTGGATTCTCGGTCCGGTACCCCGCATCACCTTAAGCTTATTAAAATATTAATTAGTGGCAAATGTATGGACATTTGCCGCATCTTCCCAGCCCGATAGCAACCTTTCAACCCGTCGGGTAGACATTCCGAGCTGACGTGCCAAACACCTTGAACAAAGGATCACTGTTTTCCGCTCGGTTTCTATATGTATCAACCGCCCTTGTCGCTTTAACTCGACCGACACCGACGCACGATGGTTCGAAATTGAAAATCATCCCCTCTGGGCAGACAGAACGGAAGAAACGGTCGGAACTTACGGAAAGAGACTCATCGACGACAGTTGCTTTATGGAATGGGAGATTCAACTCCCAGCCCACGCTGTGCTACTTGTACTTCAATGGACGATAAACAAATTCAGCGCAGGAAGGGTTCACACTGATTGGCACCTTTTGTTTCCGAGCGATGGAGAATGAAGGTTGGGGAGGGGAATGGGTTAAGGTCTTCCATTAGTAATAGATTTACTGAATAGTGATACGCAACCCCTAATGGAATTCAGAATCCTTGTAGGGTAGATGAATCAATTTGTGGACTTTACTGATTTTTATGGTAACATTATTTATTTTTTCGGGCATGAGTTAGCTGAATTTGTTGAAATATAGTTGTTAGCTCAAATTGGAAACCATGCAATATTTTGAATTGCTTATAGAAATTTCAATAGTTCAATAGTATTCGGTATTCTGAAAGGAGCTCAAAGTAAGCACAAATACCCTTTATCGTGCGTTAATAGAAACGATTGAAGCTCGGAATATAATTCCCCCTCGCTCTTCTTGAACATGGATAAAGGAAGACTAGCGCCTTGAAGGGATTCCGGTTACTTCATTGGCGATTAATTAAGGCTTTGGGGGATTCACCGTCTATTATTGACTATAGCAGCGGGAAGTCGATTGTTTACCTGGTGTCACGTAAGGTGTAATAAAGTTGTAGAATTTCAACGGTACCTGTGGGTTGGTACGGTCGGAGCGTTTTACGTACGTCTGAAAATTAAGGAGAGAAGATATTGGTTAGGTATCTAAAGAAAATGTTGATTTTGAACTGTACAATAAAATTATGTAAAGTTTATTTCACATTGCCGAAATTATAAAAAAATAACAAAGTTTTTTGAATTGACTGATACTTCAAACCAACAAACTTTCGATCCAAGTAAAAACATGTACCAGTTGTCTTCCGAAATGATTGCTTCTGGTCTGATGTAGTTTACAGAGTCGAATTTGCATACGTGGCTGATACGATTTTCCGGTTTAATTTCCGGCTGACAAAAATAATTTATGTTTTTATTTTCGCCATGAGTAACACACAAAAAAGTGCCCCGCGAACTAAATAACCGCACAGTAGCACATTATGCTTCGTTGCAGTTTGTTCTGGCTACTAGCTTCTGTGAGTTGACAAGTGGCTCCACCATCCAAACAAGCCGCTTCTCAATTCACAATACACTTGAGACAAGTACATCATTTCCCACTTGTTTACAATAGCCTGCAGACAAACTGTTGAGTCATGTTCATCTCCAGCAAAACCACGGTTGGTTGTCGAATGATTTAACCACCGCCCCACGTACCCCACAAAGTGAGTCGGGGGGGAAGCACTTATCTTTTGGTTGTTATGACTTTCCCTCGTCAGTACTTTTCACCCCTCGTGAATTTCTGCATGATGATTATGATGATCCATGGAAACCTCCGGCTGGTGGAGTAAACTTAACGCGGCCAGTTGTTAACCTTATATTATCACGCAGAAGGAATTAGCGTTCTGTTCAATGAAAGCATTTTCATCCGAATCTATCCGTAGGCGAAGTTGTTCGCTCGAACGTTGTGATGAGGTTCAGTGGAAATTTGTAGCAATGCGGTGCTGTATCGAACTTACACGAAGTTATTTGAAGAGGGTGGAAAATATCTACTTCATTCTAAACGAAGCTTCATGCTAGATAGATCAAAGATAAACGAGGCCATATATTTCACAAATAGGAAATACTCAGTCTTGATTTCAAATTTCGATTGACTTTCTGGTATTTTCGGTGAAATGAAGTGATAGAACAAAACAAGAAGAAGTCAATGAGGAGTAACTTTTCACCACAAGTATTAGCTATCATTTAATAACATCATCATGTTTATCTGCAAAAGCAAGCTGATTTTCATCGCACAGAATAATTGTAATACCAGTACCGCATAGTGTTTGTACCGACACTTGGGAATCCTTCTGCTTCGCGTGCAAATAATACCGAGTAAAGTAATCTCTCTTTTTTGCGGTCCGTTGCGGAATTGAAACTGATTTAATTTCTCTTTTCCATCAATCACATTCCAACGTTCAACCCAAGCAATAATACCACTTGGATATTGCCGTATATATACAAAAATGCAATCGAAATTCCATCACTCTTTTATGTCACAAGCATCCTTCAAAGTCCCTCTGTTTATCACGTCGCACGACACGAGCGAGGGTGGTGTCCTTATATAAGGGACTTTAAAACCGTCCGATCGTTTCAATTTCAACTCTTTTCATCTTTATGCGGCGTATTCTAACTCATCCCGACGCTCCACGATTTGGGTGGCTTATGGGCGAACAAAAGCTGCGGAAAATGTTTCACCGTCCGGAGAGGAAGGTGCGTGTGTGGCGTTGGCTGGGCGGAGCCGGGAACACAATCCAGTCACAACAGGAACCGGTTGTCCACGCTTCGTTCGTTCGCTGTCACGCTGGTTGGAATTTACTCCTCCTTTTCGATTGGTCGGTTTGGAGCTGAATTGTTGAACAAAACTTCCTAGATGCGGCGTGCAATAGAGATAAATGTGAGGGCATTTTGATTTACAAATAGGTACAAGTAATTCCTATCCATATCTTTCTTTACATATATTTATTCGGTTAGTGCGTTGTCTGCCCCAAAGATTTCTGCTAAATACTTACTAAGTTTCTTTTTGTTGTATCGATTTTGTTGGCTATTTTCGACAAATTCAAGACTAAGAGAAACGAATGCAATGAAATTGAAAGACGGATAGGTATTCTATAACGAATTGGTTATAAACTTATAACGGAAAAACTAGGACTAGGCAGGCTCGTATCGACATGATCGAAAGGAAATGTGAAGGATCCTTTGCCTTCTGCTAAGTAGGAATTGGGCGTTGCACCCAAGTCTACCGCACGATCATTGATAGAACTTTTTTTTTTATTTCTATTATAGATGTTTTAATCTTAAGGTCATTCGCCTCTTCGGGTTACAAAAATCACTTATGAAAAATGTCTAACCCTATGTGCGGGGTCGGGACTCGAACCCAGGTGCGCTGCGTACAATCGATTTACCAACTACGCAATGCCTACCCACCGAAAAAGTTCATGTTCCCAGTCCGTCCCAGTGAAAACTCTTGTACCCATATTGAGTTTAATCCAAATACTACTAGATCGGCGAAAAAACTTGTGCATAATTGCACCATTTTGAATGTGAGCTATAGGAAAAATTGATATATTTAACATTTTTCCTCGTGTTACTACATTGTCCGTGCAAAGTTCAAACGTTTACAAGGATATTTCTTTTCGTAATAATGTGTAATTCTTGGCAAGATTTAGGTTTAGTTAGCTGGGAAACAAATCGATGGTTTTATTGAACCAGAGCGCTGCAAAGTGCTTCTGCACCAGTTATTTCGAAATACAGTTGAAGCAAAATATGTAGTTCAATGGAAATGGCTTCAGAAATCTATTTCATTTGCCTGATTAAAGGTTCCTTCGCACGCTGGGCGTCCAGTTGAAACTTTGGCGAAGGAAGCGATTGTAGCAAAGAAATAAAATAAAATCAAAATTTTAGGAAAGCTGTTCATGTTACTGTATACAATATGCAATTCAGCTCGTTCAACGTAGTGCAGGTAATCCAGTTCAGGGTTGTTAATCGATAATTAATCGTCATCGTCTATAACGCTAACCATCCGTCAACGTCATCGAAAACTCCGTTAACGATAATGTATCGTCGGATTCATCAACATCGTCGATAATTCATCGGTGGTTATCTTGATACATTTTGCGTTACTTTCCCGTTTATTGGAGTTGAAGTTGATGCGGTAAACTTTCAATTGTTTAGAAATAAATAACTATTGAAGGACTTGTTGTTGGCAGTTGAAAATCAATAGTTTTGGACATTTTCTATTTTTTTACAATGGATCAGACGTTTACGTACTAACCCAGTACACGTGCTATTAGTAGGTGTCCAAGCTTCCACACGGGGTGTACTGGAGGCGTGTCGGGCTCGAATGGTGACGCTGCCATTAATACCGACTAAACTCCATTGGGCTCCGCCATCGTTCCCCCCAGGAACTACCTCTCGGTATTACTTCTGGGGGATGGCTGTACTTGATGTACGCATTCACTCTCGCTCACGCGTTCATACGTCCTGTATGAGGCTTACTTTGGTGCTCTCACTCTGTCGCACCTTGATTCACTCTCTAACATTCCACATGAGGCTGACTTTTGTGCTTACCTTTTTCGTTCCTTGCTAGGCTTACTTTTGTGCTAGCCTCTAACATACCGTGTGAGACTGACTTGGATGCTCACCCTTTCACTCCTCTGCCACGCCACGAGGCATCGGTAGCTAAGTCCCAACATACTACGCTACGACCCTCCCATCTTGGCATAAGGCAGTCCACATATACGCCTATACACTCGCTCTTCTGCCTTGCTTCGGGGTGGCTGGGTTTACCTCTTACGCGGTTGCCAGTTGCTGCGCCAAACCTGCCTCAGCATGAACAGACCATTCACTCACTCTTCTGCGCTCGGCCTTTTTCGCTCCAACTAACCAATCACTAGTTAGTCGTGCCCGTCGTCTGTTGCTCGGTGCGCCAAATTACCTGTAGCCTACAGGCAATCTGAGTGGTTGCAGTCGAGACTGCGTTCCACTTCTCCACCGATTGACACATCCGCTGAATAAGGGTATCAGGGGTTGTGTCCCAGCCACAGACGTCAAAAATTGCTCTTCTTTCGACGTCGAACCGATGACATACGAACAGTATGTGTTCGGCAGTTTCATCTACACCTGGGCAGTCCGGGCAGACTGGGACCTCCGCGTGCCCGAACCTGTGGAGGTACTGACGGAAACAGCCATGGCCTGACAGGAATTGTGTCAGGTGGAAGTGAACTTCCCCATGGGGTCTTCCCACCCAGCTCGATATGCTAGGTATCAGCCGGTGGGTCCACCTGCCTTTCGAGGAGTTGTCCCACTCACGCTGCCATCTGGCGACCGAGGTCACCCTGGTGCGCTCGTGGGCTCCCCTATTTCCACGTAGCTCAAAGCACTCCTCATCTTCCCGAATGACCAGCTCGACTGGCATCATGCTCGCTATCACGCAGGATGCATCGTGTGATACCGTGCGGTAGGCAGATATCACTCTGAGGCACATCACGCGGTAGGTGCTCTCCAGTTTCTGTAGGTAACTGGTTACCCTCAGTGCTCTTGACCATGACGGGCCGCCGTACCTGAGGATAGATACGGCAACGCCTGCCAGTAATCTACGTCTACTGGCGCACACCTTTGAGCTGTTGGACATCATCCTCGATAGTGCCGCAACAGCAGTCGACGCTCTCTTGCATGTATAGTCGATGTGGCTGCCGAAGGTCAGCTTGTCGTCTATAATGACTCCGAGAGACTTCTGACTCCGCTGTGAGGTGATCACGACTTCTCCCACATGGATAACTGCATGTTGCGCCGACTTGCGGTTGTTAACGATAACTACCTCCGTCTTATGCTGAGCGAGCTCCAGGCCTCTCGCGCTCATCCATCCCTCCACCGTGTTGATCGCGTGTTCTGCGGTTAGTTCTACCTCAGCGATTGACTCCCCGTAGACCTCCAAGGTTACGCCGTCGGCAAAGCCAACGATCTTGACCCCAGGAGGGAACTTCAGTTTCAGAACCCCGTCATACAGGAGGTTCCATAGCACCGGGCCTAGGATCGAGCCCTGCGGGACTCCAGCGGTAATCGGAACCCTTTTCTGACCGGCATCGGTCTCGTATAGCAGTACGCGGTTTTGGAAGTAACTTTCCAGGATCCGGTATAGACCCACCGGTAGGCTAAGCCGGTGTAACGAGAGCGCGATGGCATCCCAGCTTGCGCTATTGAATGCGTTCTTCACGTCAAGTGACACTAACGCACAGTATCGAATACCTCGCCTTTTTCGTTGGATCGCTATCTCGGCAGTCTTTATCACTGAGTTGAGAGCGTCCACTGTGGACTTACCCTTCCGAAAGCCAAACTGGTTGCTTGACAGACCGTCCGTACCTTCCGCGTACGGGGTGAGCCTGTTGAGGATGATCCTCTCAAGCAGTTTGCCAGTCGTGTCGATCAGACAGATTGGTCTGTACGCCGATGGGTCGCCTGGCGGCTTCCCGGGCTTCGGCAACAGCACCAATTTCTGCCTTTTCCATCTATCGGGGAAACGGCACTCGTCAAGGCATCTCTGCATAGCTAGCCTGAACATGTTCGGGTTCGCTATGATCGCTGCCTTGAGAGCGTTGTTTGGAACTCCATCCTCCTCCATTTCGACCGTGCTTGCACTGTCTCGTAGTGCAGGTGGCCAGGGGCTTCTGGGGGTGAGGAGCCCCCTTTGGTCTTGGCCATCACAATCCGGTAGGCGTCACCCCACGGATTCGCGTTGGCACTCTCACACAGGTTGTCGAAACACGCTCTCTTGCTGCTTTTAATAGCCTTGTTAAGGGCCAATTTCGCAGCTCGGAACACTTCACGGCGGTTATCTCTTGCATCCTCGGTGCGAGCTCTTTGCATCCTACGTCTAGCTCTGAAGCAGGCTGACCGTAGAGCTGCAATCTCGGCACTCCACCAGTATACCGGGCATCGACCGTTTCTTGGCAGTGTTTTTCTCGGCATAGTGGCGTCGCACGCGCGTGATAGGACAGCTACCAGCGCATCCCCGCTTAGACTGTCGGTGTTGGCCTACAGTCCCAGGGCTGCGGTGAAAGCTTCGCTGTTGAAGTGATTGGACTTCCACCCGCGTACCTGACAGGGATCTCCCGCCCTCGGATGCCGCACACCATAGTTGATCTTAAAGCGGATTGCTAAATGATCGCTATGGGTGTAGCCTTCGTCTACCCTCCATTCCATGCCTGGAGCCAGACTCGGGCTGGCAAATGTTAGGTCAATCCACGCCTCCACTCCGTTTCTACGACATACGACTAGCACATAACAAATGTACACTAGTACTAAAAACCACAATTACTACAAAACGACCACTAATAGATTTCTATTGATGTATTTATTAAATTAATTTAATCAGCTTGTGCACGATGACGATGTCGGCCGATAAATGAACACACAATGGCCCCCACTGTGAGCCCCACCACCAATGCTGCCATTTAGCAGTGGAATAATGCCATTGAACACAGTCCACAGCAAAAGTCAATGCACGTCGACCCGCCAGCCGGTCACGTCAGCGCGCACAGGCTAGTGGTTGAGCGTTAGTATGGGTTGGCGCAGAGTGTTAAAAAAAACATAAAACATAAAAAAGACCCATAAGCCCTCTCTCGGTCTCCTTGATGCGCCACTATCGAGGCGTAATGCAATAACCATCTTAAAGCAATTGTCTGTCAGAGGTTCTGTAGCACTTATGCATGCAGTATGCTTGTTGATGTTTGCAATACCGTCAAACCCCTCAACCTAGGGAAGGGAGATAATCCCGAACCAATAGCACACAAACACGCTCCATAACATATCCCTGTCATGTATAAAATTTTACGGTAAAAAATAAACAATGTCTGTATGTATATGATTTACCGTATACAATTTTACGGTAAATCATATACATACAGACATTGTCATAAAACTACAACTGTTACTAGGACTGCTACAAACGAAGTTCCAAAATGTTGCAGGGTGATCACGAAGGCTATTTTGCATACGATTCAAATACTCACGAAAGGCGGAATTCCGGGTTGTTTCGTATTGCAGTTTTATCCGTCAAAGAGTAATTTTGTTTTCGTCTGATTATTGGCGAAAATAACGCGTGCGTAACATTTTAGATCGTTATCGAGCGACCACTGATGATATGCAAGTTTGTAACACCCAAAAAACAAGAACAGTGTCGCTGCTGTCAGCATTGTCTAGAATTGTTTGAACGGCATTAGCGTGCGCGTGATACAGATCCGGATGCTCCAAGCGTTCAATTCCTGACAAATTTACCTGCTAACCTGCGATGTTGTTCTTTACTGCTATTAGGACGCTACCGCCTCAGTGCAGATGATTGGTTGTTGCGATCGCAGCGGTATACTACGTAGTCCGACAAAAGCTTAAGGTTGCACAGAGAATGCGCAAAATTCGCGAACGAAAAAACCAGTTTTTTCCACACCGTATGTCAGATCTTTATAAAAATCAATCAGCAGTACTGTAACAACATCCTACATACGCTGATTGATTTTTATGAAGATCTGACATACGGTGTGGAAAAAAACTGCTTTTTTCGTTTGCGAATTTTGCGCTTTCTCTGTGCAACCTTAATATGTCCTCGCGCTCCCAGGATAAACGTCGTAATCACTAGATGGAATTCTTGTGTTTTCGTTCTCATTTCACCAAATAGCATTCAGAGAGTAGAGTTGACGTCTTTTTCTCAGAAGATTCAGTGCGAGCTAGTATGCATAGAGAACGAACGCGTGGCAATTTGCCTTATGTAAGTGCGCAGAGTTTTCTAAATAAAGGAAGTACCAAACATCAAGATTGTGAAAGACGGAATAGCTGAGGTAAACTGAGTTTTCAACACATATTACGATATCACCACCCAGATTTTTTTCCAATTGTTATTTGTTGCATCACAATTCAACGGTAGAATGCGGTGACGGATCGTGTAGTCTTCCCTCGAATCTCTAATAATCCATGTCCATTGCGCTACATGTGTTTCACGTTGATTGGATATCTGCTGCAACTGTCTGAATCAAATCGATACTCTTTTTCTTACATGATGAAACTATAACCCGGATAAACTCAACAAAAGTTTCATTTCAGGAATAAAAAGGCAAAACTTGCTCTGCCTAAAATCAACTGCTACTGTATTTCCTCGTATGTTCTCTCTTCGCAAGCACAGAAATATCGCAAGTATATTGTTAGAATGAAATTTAGTGGATAATAAATAGAAAAACTGTAGTTGCCCATACTCACTAGCTTGGGGCACACAAAGTTAATGAAAATTCTCTAAAAATATTGCATTGTTTATTGGAGATTTAATCTTGATGGGTTATTCACCCTTTTCTCAAAAACTAGGGCAAGTTACTCGAGCATATTCTCATGGGTTCAAATACCATACAACCCCATAACAATACCATGAATATGGTCCGCGCCAAAGTTTACAACTACCAAAACACCATGAAATGGTCTCAAAAACCCATAAATGCACAAAAAAAATTGGATTTTATATAGGATCTTCCGGACAATGGTGATGGTGTTTCTATGGGTTGAACCCGATTAAAAAACTATCAAAACACCATACAGTGGGGATGAATTTGGACCATTAGCATGGGGAAGTTATGGGCTTTTCGTTTGTTCGGGTATAGTTGATTCATTTAGATTGAGCATTCGTTTTGTCCATAGTATTCGAAATTTTATTAAGTAGTGGTTTATAGAGTGATTCTCAAGTTTTATGAATTCCTATCAGTACCATACGGTTTAAACTCAAAATACTTCAATTTGTAAAAAATGATACCCTACTGTTTCCGCAGTTGCATGAGTGTGAAGCCTCAGTTGACTCATTCTCTCATCACGTATTATTAGTCACCATGATGAATAGGATCTATCGAATGACACAATCAGGAAACGGAGCTACGTACATAGTTGATGCAAAACTCCTCCGAAGCCGAACGACCAGGACAAAGCCGTACTGCTGGTGTACATCCAAACCAGCCAACCGGTAGCTCCGTATGTGCGTACCATTTTGATGAATTTCCATACAAACTGCTTTTGTTGTTTCGAATTTCCATCTTTCTCTCTCTCTTTCTGTCTCTCTGAACGGAAAGTATTACTAACTGCTGCTACTGATGCTGATGGACCGCCTGGTTGCCTGGCGCGTTGGTGGTGCCGGCGGATGCTGTGACAGTATTTAAACACACATTCCGGCGCCGCCAATGATAGCGTCCGCACAACAGAGGGTGAGATTCCGCTGTCTGGCATCGTCTATTGAAATCTGCGTGCATATGCAGAGTGGGAGAAGGTGGTACATACCACGCAGCCATTTTCATATGCGCATTTATTCCGTGCCATATTCCAGGGATTGTGATACCGAGCCGGGTTGAGAGAGGATCCATTGATATATTGGTCATATAAAAGCTCGTATGCTGACAATTCTACAGGTTTTTTTTATTTCGTGTCGGATCGTGCATTCAAGTCAGCTTACAGGTGGTGGAATGCAATTATGGAGACACGTATGAAAAAGTGTATTTTTTATAATCAGAACAGTGTATCGAACATTTTCTAATTGATTGGCTCAACTGGTAGTGGAAAAGTAACAAACAAATTATCCGTACACTGAATCACATAACCTCTAGACATATATGACTAATAGTTTGGGTACTAATATAAAATGATTAGCATGAATAATTGAATTAACTACGCCGCACTGCGCTCTAAAAAGCCAAAATCGCTGAACCGAACAATTGTTCTACTTCCCATCGGAACCCTCCCGCAATCATCATGTTCATCAAAAATGTTTACCGAGTTCTAGCTTTTCCCTTCATCGTAACATGTTTCTCAAGTCCTATATAAAATAATCAAATTAATGTTTATTGGTGAAAGCTGCTTTACATAACTTTCGAATTCACAACCGCCTCATTTTCGTCGATTTCTCCTCCGAGCGATAGGACAGCCGACGCAAAGTCAACAAAGGGCCAAACCATTTCCATTCCTTTCTTTCGAAATTGGAACAACCTTTTCCGGGCATGGGATAGAAAAACGTTAGTCATTGTGGTTGCCAGCGAATTCGTTCTGCGTCGTCCAGGGATGTAGCCACTTCGAATGGTTCTACGCAATCTTCAGAAATTTCGCTTCCGAGAGATTTATTATTTTTTCTTCAGAATTTTCATTTTTTACGAGAAATACTGTGCAAAAAAGCTAAAGATTGGGCAGAACCGAACTGACGACTACACTATTTCATACAACAAAACGAAATTAAATTTACACCGATTAGGGAGAGCCCCGATGACACATTTTCCCTTCTGCCGGAAAAAATTGTAAATTCCACCCCCTCAATTACAAACCATTCTTTAAACTATTTCCCCTTCTCATCCAGCCGGAAGGCGGAAGAGAACGTTCGATGCCATTGCAAAGGAAAATGAATTAATTCGAGAGTGAACTTCGTTGTTGGGGGGTATCACAGTGCCCGGCTTGCCGAAGGGAAGGAAGTGCAGTCGGAGGAGACAATTAGTTTTCTTTCGCCACAGGAACAGGGCTTTTTGAGGCTGAAGAAATCTGTACCGGGAGAGTGTTTTCGTGTAGACTCGGCAACTAACGACTGTTGCGAGATGCTGTTGAAAATTTTCAATGACCAAACTTTGACAACAGCTGCGTGGAATCGTGGCGCGGAGGAAATGTGTTCCTAGGGAACGGGCTTGATAAGAACTTTGAAACTGTTCCGGCGAAGAAGCTGCTTGGCTTCGTGAGTTTTTATTATCAATAGGAACAGTTTTGAGCAAAATTTCGATTCTGCTTCGTTTTGGTGATCCTCCAAACTTATCCTTGTGTGCTTCAGTAAAATTAAGTGTTGATTTTGAGATTGTTGCTGAAACATACTGACACCATGACGATGTTAAGGATGTCCTTATGTGGATAAAATCCCATTGCTCTTTCTGTAGATCCAATTAAAAATTCAAATCGGCAACTAAATATAAGTGAAGAACACAAAAAAATCATGAAGTGTTATTTAATTGTTCCCAAATTATTGTTAGCCATACGCATTTGAATGCATTAGTATGGGTATCATTTGCTATTTAACTTTACTACGCGAGATTTGTGCAACTGAGTAGACTTAATTCCCGAGAAGCGTTGGCCTAGCTACACCCAAAACTTGGCCGTAATACCTTTACGGTAATAAGAAAAAAATGCTCTATTAGCAAGACGTCCCAACAAAAAATTCCCCAAGCAGCAATACCAACACATTCAAATCTTCTCTTCGTCGCACTCATGTTTCATCAATTCTTATTCATTAAACATTAACGCGTCGGATTGTCTGAAAGTGTGTAGCACTTCGCTTGTCATTGTATTGCGCTTCAAGCGGAGTAAACACAATGGGGATAAAGACGAGGTTCGATTTTTCTACACGACACATTCGGTATTTGAAGATCGTCTCATACTCGGCTAGCTGCAAAGCACAGTCAGAAAAAACGACTCGGAACAGTGGTGGGGTACTTCGGCCGGTGTTAAATTGAAATTTCTTTTCTATCACGGACGTTAACAGCAAGATAGCGACTGCACAAAACATGAGCAGTCCTTCCCGTCATTTACGGGAAGCAAGATCTATGGTTTGGATCCACGTGTCCGAAACGAGGGTCCGGATCCAGATACTTGTCTGGATCTAAGCACCAAGTCTGGGCCTGGTTCAGGTCCGGACTTGGAAAGGGGAAAAGGGGATGGGCTAAATCAATGTACTGGTCCGGATCCGGTTACTAGTCCAGATCCGGGAACTGGTCCGGATCTAGGTACTGGTCCGGATCTGGGAGGTGCGGATTTGGGAACTGGTCTGGATCCGAGAACTGGTCCGGATCGGGAACTGTGTCGGATCTGGCAACTAGGCCGGATCCGGAAACAGCCTGAAAATTTTTTTTTCGCTATCCAGCCTACCCAGTAAAAAATCCATAATTCGGGCTGGTTTCTGCCAATATTGGGGTAGATACCAGCCTAAATTTGGTTGGATATCCGCCAGGATTCCGGTTCGTTTGACTCGGTACTAATACTATCATAGAAATCGACTGAATTATTCTACATGCGAACAGAGCCGAGGTTGATAGATACTGAAAAAGTGTTTAATTGTGTGATACTCATACATGAACAGCAACCGAAATTCGTCATTCCACCGTTTACTACCTATGCGGGAATATGAGTTTAATACCGCAATGCGCAATTGCGTGGTCTAGACGGCGCCGGTGGTTGAGTGGTAAGCGTGACCGCCACTCATTCCAGTTGGCCTGGGTTCAATTCCAGCCGAGGTCGTTGAGATTTTTCTGAGATGACCAAATCTGTGGTCACGTCTTCCTTCGGAAGGGAAGTAAAGCCGTTGGTCCCCGGTCCATGAAATTGGTGGATCGATATCTAGTCCAGGTAGTGGAATCACCTCTCTGGCGTCGGTAAAGAAGAAGTATATTCAACTTCTATACTCTACTAACAAAAATATCCTCCTCCCGTGATACTTGTGGAGTGCGCAGTAGTATATACGGCCTCTAGCAAAAGCAAGTATCGGACTAACAATTACTTCCCTTTCCTTCCGCGATCTGCGTTCGGGCCTGGCCGGCACCGGTATTGATCAGAAACACTTCAGGATTACCAGGAGTTGCACATTGAAAGATGTTTCGCTAATCCCAAGCATAATTATCTACTGATTCCCTGTGCAACTTCAGCTAGTCCCGATCAATAACGGAGTAGCAGCCAGGGGTGGTCGCACAAGCTCAAGCTCAAGCAATGCGCAATTGCGTGGTCTGTTACCGAAAAGACAATAGAATCTTACCCAAAAGTAATAGGAACATACTCGTCGGATTTTGGGTGTAGAAACTTTGTTTTTGGAGAAAGGAAGCGAAAGAGTTGGGATGGGTGCGACGAGTAAATCTGAAAAAGCATTTACACTAACAAAACCCTGTTTAATTCACCTAGTAGTGCGACTGTACCTTTCTTATTTATCCAAACTACGATTACTCTGAGTAAGTATGCCGGTGGATTAAAGGTGGAAGTCGGAAGGGTGGTTTAAGGAAAGGGGGATGATGAACGGGGGGAGGTGTAAGAGTAATGAAGTTGAGGGGAGGGGTTGCAACCAACTGTTCATTATAACTTCAGGTTTGAGAAAATCGGCTAGTCAGTACCGTAGAATCGATGTGACTTTAATTCTGGTATAGACCCGGGACCGAGGCTTCAAAGAATCTTTGATTGACTATCAGTGATCTGGACCGAAAAATTGAAGTAATTGGATGTCCATTTCACTAGATTTCTAACCTCTCAGGTATTACGATTGTACGGAAAATTCCCATGTGCCCGCTGTAACCAACCTGCAACTCCGGAACCAAAAATCAGATCTAAATGAAATTTGATAGCAGTTAATTAAAGTTTTGTATCTTTCATTTGAAGCCAAGTTCGTAGGAATCGGTCAAGAATTCGCTAAGAAATTGGTGTTATTTTCACTTAGGAACTTGGCAAGTTCCTCGGGGGTATCAGGAACCGTTATAGGTGGCCAACGAGATCAAAGCTGCTTTAATTGATCATTAATTAACTAGTCCCTCAAATCCAAGTAATGCTGAACCCATTCTAATATGTACTACATCATTAGGATATCATAATGGTACCAGTTTATACGGGAATTTGCTAACCCGCAACTCCGGAGCCGACTGTCCGATCATCCAAAAATTCAATTGAAGTTTATTGGAACGATGTTACGTTCATTTGAAGGGAAGTTTATGCAAAGCATTTACACGCATACATGCACAGGGCAGCAGGGGCAAAAAGAACAGGAGTTCAGAGGCTTGACGACCCCTAGGGATATGGTGCCGTTTGGATTGGGCTCTGCTAAGCCTCCAAAAAAACCATAATTCCGAAGGCAGCTCCGACGAAGCGAGTCTGAGCCGCTTATTCTAAGATCCTAAGATTTCAGAAAACAAAGATCTCAGCAACAAAAGCACTCTAGCCCTTCCGGAGTGCCAACCGGGACATCAGGATCAACGTCAGTAACATCCTGATTACGGCATATGGCTGCTAACGGACAGGACACGTATCACGAATTGTACGGGGATTTTGTGCTGACAGACGTGCTGTTCTACTCTCTGAGTAAGGAAGGATGATACCGACTTGAAATGGTGAGTGGGCTAACAGCACGGCTGCCCCAGTTCCGACAAAAACACTGGCAGGTCTCCGGATACGTTCAAAACTCGTCACCATTTAGCTGGTGGTACGAAATTCGGATGGACCATTATCGATTTTACACCGATCCAGTTTTGAACACTGCTCCCCATGAAGGATAGTGTCAACCCTAGCATGATCTCCCTGCTTGTATAGATAATCATGGGATAACGAGAGGCGACTATGTACAACGAGTGGAGATGATAGCCCCAAGTCGGGACCCAACAAAATGGAGCATGAAGCCTACACATATAAAGTAGGCGCGGAGAATCCCTTTAGCAAAAGTGATTTAACTAGGTCGCCACAACAACAGCGCAACCAGGAGAAAAAGTAGACGCAGCTTTAACAACAGGAGCAGGCTCAACAGCAGCAGCAGCCGAAGCTTCAACAGAAGCAGTAAAAGCAGGGGGACAGTGCCTGATCGAGAATACCAAGCTTGCTGAATTTAGCAGCAGCTAAAAAACTGGTGGACGAACTGCACAATTTTGTCGACAAAAGGAATAATGTGCACAAGGACATCTGAGGATACAAGCAAACCCCGCTTGAGGGAATAAAGAACCTTGGAGCAGAGAATGGAGCTCACCAGGAAAGGTATTGTTGATAGCCAAGAAGTCTTTGGAAATAAGGCAAACAGTGGCACCAAGGAAAGTGAGGAAAACTTATAAGTTTTCATCACTTTCCGTGGTGCCACTGTTTGCTTTATTTCTAAAGACTTCTTGGCCATCAACAATGGAAGAGCTTTTGTTCATGGTCATGATCTCGCATCACCTGGTGATGCTCTTGGCCTCTTCGGAATTGATTCTCAATTTCGAAGAGGCCAAGAGCATCACCAGGTGATGCGAGACCATGAGGTTACAAGAAACACAACGAGGCTCTCGGCATAGTGGTACGCGTAGCGAACGAAGCAGCCACTAACGTGGATAGAAACACCAATTGGGGAATCGTCAGCAACACAAAACGGAAGTGGAACAACAAGGATAGGTCCGAAAAGCAAAAGCTCTTCCAGGGACGAAAGGTCTTGGTCTTGGAATTGAAAAAGGATTCGAAGTTGAGCAGCTCTACTTATAACGAGCTCACCGAGAAAGCTATAGGCGAAGCGGTGGAAGAGAGAGTCTTGTGCCCGGATGCAACCATCCAATGTAAGGACCTGGATGAAATATTCTCGAAAGGAAAGCTAAAAAAGAGCGAGATTGGAGAAGTGCAGATGACGATCCGACTGAAGTAGGGACCTTTCGGTACGCAAGCGGCTTCGTTTAGTCTTCCAATCGAAGCAGCAAACAAAGCACTTAAAACCAGGAAGATCAAAGTTGACTGGTCGGTATGCCCAATGAGTGTCTCTCAACGACCGGAAATGTGCTTCAAGTGTCAAGAGTTCGGCCACCCCAAGTAAGAAAC
Organism: Topomyia yanbarensis; assembly: GCF_030247195.1. Taxonomy (NCBI): domain Eukaryota; kingdom Metazoa; phylum Arthropoda; class Insecta; order Diptera; family Culicidae; genus Topomyia; species Topomyia yanbarensis. Next base: position 342,260,804 of record NC_080671.1, read on the forward strand.
TGAAGTGGACCTGACAGGAGAAAATTATGCAGAAGGTGCGGGGAAGAAGGCCACAACGCAAAAGATCGTAATGTCTGATCTGTGCAAACGAAGAAGGTAACAACCACATTACAAGAGGCTCGTGATGTCCGATCTTGGATAGAAAATGGCTATCCGATAACGTAAAATCAGTGACGATTTGGACAACGGGAAGATATCCATTTCAGGAAGTGGCTTATCGTGCAGATGAAGGCTTTGTAATCGCTAAAATCAATAGAGCCTTCTTCTGCAGCTGCTACGTACCTCCGCGGTGAGCAATCAATCGATTCACAGATATGCGTTACCTTCTGTAGCCCCAGGGTAGTTGGAAGTTTGAATTGGAGAGTGTGCGAGGGGTACACCCACAGCGACCACCAAGCGATTTGGTACACTATCGGAAGCCCAATCAAACGAACGGAGGTGGAAAACAACGAAGTTCGAGAAGAGAGTCTTCATTGATGCGTTGAGGCGTAAGTGCATCAGATCAGTGTATAAGGTGGCAAAAGCCGCACTTCGCAGGGAAATCAAGCTTAGTAAGAAAGCCAACCTAGAGGAGCTTTACCCCAATGCCAATTCAAATTCTATGGCGACACCTATATAGTTGCCACGACGAAGATAAGAAGACCGGAAAAACCACCGGATTGGTGCCCGGAGAGGATGAGAGTCATCCTAAAATCGCTATTGTCACAACATGAACCGACGGCCTGACCGCTCACGCCATACTGGACTCAGTATGACTACGAAGAAGAAGCTCAGGTGACCAACGAGGAGCTGATTGTGGTGGCAAAAGCCTTAAGAACCAAGAAGGCCAGACGGTATCCCCAACGTGGTTCTGTAAACAGCATTCCTCGGATATGTTCAGGACCGGCCTGTAAAAGTGAATCGACGATGGTAACTTCCCCGACGTCTGCAAGCGACAAAAACTGGTGTTGTTGCCGAAGCCAGACAAGATCCTTCGGCATACAGGTCGATATACCTTTCGTATACAGTCGGCAAGGTGTTTCAAAGAGTAATCCTTATCAGGTTTACAACATATACGGACGGAGAGAATGGCCTTTTGCAATATGCGGTTCGGTTTCCGGAAAGATCCACTGTAGACGCCATACGAACCGCCATGGAAACTATGGAGGCTGCGCGGAAGCAAAAGAGAAGAGGAAACCGTTACTGCGAACTGGTTACACTGGACGTAAACAACGCCTTTAACAGTGCTAGTTGGGCTGCAATCGGCGATTTGCTGCAATCGGCGATTTGCTGCAATCGGCGATTTGCTGATGCTTTCCTAATACCTCTGTAGGATTCTGAGGAGCTACTTTCAGAACCTGATACTGATCTACGAAACTGACGCCGGAAAAAGAAGTGTAACCGTAACAGTGGGCGTTTCACAGGGTTCCATACTCGGCCCAACTCTTTACAATTCTATGTACGACAAGTGTTGAAGCTGCGCCTCCCCAAGGGCTTGGAGGTTGTCGGTTTTGCGTACGACATGGTGTTCCTAGTGATCGGCGAATATCTAAATGAAGTTGAAGTACGCGCCGATAGATGCGCGAGAAGAAGCTGGTGTTACCTCACCACATAACCGAGATGGATTTGATAAGCAACCGAAAGGCAGTGTATCAGGCGAAAATTTCGGCCAGAGAGTATCATTGACTCAAAGCGGCAAGTTGGACAACTAAGAATGATGATAGACGATCGGCTACCCAAGCAACCAAAAGTTCGTATAAGGGAGCTGCACAAGCTTCTCGTTTAACCCTCCGGCACTCGCGCGAATCACTCCCCGAATGAGCAAAATGTTCTAATAGCGGCTTAAGCAGCTTTCAAGTTCTCTAAGAACTTAATGTGAACTTTGAAGTGTGCTTTTTATGTATTATCGGAACTTCTTGTTGCTTGGGTAAACTTTAAGAGACACATCGACCACGCGTGCGGGAGCACCGTAAAGGTGCTCTCGGCATCGAACTATCTCGTCAGAGGTAGCCTACGATTCCCATAAACCTTCTACTCGAAGAAGATAGCTAGTGTTATAGGGATCGAGGCACGAGAGGAGTCCGTAAATGAGCCCAAGCTGATACCATAAGCAAGTGGCAGCATCATTAGGATAACGCTGTAAATGGTAGACAGACACATCAACTAATTCTCTGCCTGTTGGTGTGGGTGAACAGAGCGCACTGTGGACTTCTACACGCGAGATTGCTGTTCTGCATTGTGTGCGGTGATCGTAGAGTAGCACCGGCTAATGATCGTCGGGGTGTCTGTGAACTGGAAGTAACCCTCCACCCAGAATTACAGGACCGACCTCGGCATCTGCCCGGATAATATCGGTTTCGGAAGATCTTCCACTGCCGGGGAACAGACCTTGGCATTCTGGAGGACTGCATCGAAGCAAGAATAACGCATCAGTTAACGGTTTCGTCGGGGCACTCCACCGAGTTAAGCTAGCTCCACCGTCGGGGACTACGCCGAGTAGCACCGAACGCGCCACCACCACCAGCATAGTGTCTTCGGGAAAAGAGTAAACCGTTAACCACCCTCAAACCGAAATCGCTGGATCGACCACGGCATCCAATTGGTCAACGCAGAGACGAGCGCATGTAGAATATTATGCCGTGCAGGACTAATATTGCGGTTGGAGTTATCTTTTCTGTTCAGAGTCCTTCACTCTGGCACACGATGGACGAAATCGGTAGTATGGTCTAATTGCTGAACGTGTGCTGGGTCGGCGTAAAAGCTTTACCAGCAAGTAAAAAAATAAAACACACCTGCATACTCCTAGAGCAGCAGAGACAAGAAGGTAGAAGTTTAAGCTCCTGAACGCGTCCCTCAGAAATGCAAGCTTAACCTGTGACTTCAAAAAGCATCGCTCCTAAGACCCAATGAAATCAAAAGCTCCATTTTTGTCTTCTTATTAGTGAGAGAGGCGAAAGCCCGAAAGCCCTCGATAATTTGTATGTAAAATTACAAGTTCTTTGAAGCTAGAGAACTAGCCGGGCCTCTGAGACCCCTTGCCTTTTTGAGGGTTAAAAATATATAAATCCGAAAGCCGTTCCGTCGATGCGAGTCGGTGCCACTTCCGCTAAGGTTTTATACAGAACTATAGAATAACGCACCCTTACTTGTCTGGAGTGCCAACCGGCACATTAGGTTCGAAATCAGTAAGACCTGGCATAATGGTGGCAGAACACGGGTGTGAATAAGGATTTCATCGAAATTGATCCACGGACCGACAGCCACGCCATTTCACTACCCTAGTAAAGATCAATGACCTTTCCCCGTGGGCTAATGTTACTGGCTGCCCCCGTCCTGATAAAACATTGGTAGGTCTGCAAGTACGTTCGAAACCCGGCACCTTAACCGGTGGAAGTAGACTCAGTTGAACGTTCCTCACTACTGTCGAGCCGGCTCTTAACGCGATACCCCACGAAGGACCGCGTCAACCCTCATGGCAGAAGACAAAAATAATAAAAATTTAAAAAAATCTAACGGAGCAAGTGTGGTGAACCCGTTCGCCAAAGGTGAGCTAGCGAAGTCGCCGACCCAGCAGAATGATCAAGTGCAATAGCAAATGCAACCGCAACAGCAGTAGTAGCGAGAGCAGCCCAGGGAGGTCATACCGAGCACGAGCGGCGACAAATCTAAAAGGACGCTAAGGAAAGCTAGGGTTTCAGGTGCACACGCCGAAACCAAGCATTAACCAGGCAGACCAGCAGACTTTTTTTACAATGGAGAATACATTTACGTACTAGCCCAGTACACGTGCTATTTGTAGGTGCCAAGCTACCACACGGGGTGTACTGGGGGCGAGTCGGGCTCGAGATAGTGGTGACGCTGCCATTAATACCGACTAAACTCCATTGGGCTCCGCCATCGTTCCTTCCAGGAACTACCTCTCGGTATTACTTCTGGGGGGATGGCTGTACTTGATGTACTCATTCACTCTCGCGTTCATACGTCCTGTATGAGGCTTACTTGGGTGCTCTCTCTTTCGCACCTTGATTCACTCTCTAACACTCCACATGAGGCTGACTTTTGTGCTCACCTTTTTCGTTCCTTGCGAGGCTGACTTGTGTGCTCACCTTTTTCATTCATTGCTAGGTTTACTTTTGTGCTAGCCTCTAACATACCATGTGAGGCTGACTTGGATGCTCACCCTATCACCTGGTTCACTCTCGATTGTACCACTCTATTATACCCCTGTCGCTTCCCCTGGCATCCCATGTGGGACATTTTTCTTAGGCCCCACTTCTGACATACCATGTGAGGCTTACTTGGGTGCTCACCGTTTTCATACCTTGTGAGGCTGACTTTTGTGCTCACCCTTAACATACCGTGTGAGACTGACTTGGATGCTCACCCTTTCACTCCTCTGACACGCCACGATGCATCGATAGCCAAGTCCCAACATACTACGCTAAGACCCTCCCATCTTGGCATGAGGCAGTCCACATATACGCCTATACACTTGCTCTTCTGCCTTGCTTCGGGGTGGCTGGGTTTACCCCTTACGCGGCTGCCAGTCGCTGCGCCAAACCTGCCTTAGCATGAACAGACCATTCACTCCCTTTTCTGCGCTCGGCCTTTTTCGCTCCAACTAACCAATCACTTGTTAGTCGTGCCCGTCGTCTGTTGCTCGGTTCGCCAAATTCCCTGTAGCCTACAGGCAATCTGGGTGGTAGCAGCTGAGACTGCGTTCCACTTCTCCACCGCTTGACACATCCGTCCAAGAAGGTCGGTGAAAGACAGCGAAACAGACGACAAATGCAGAGTGAATAGCGGACCGTAGAAGCCATAGAAAAGGAGGAAAAAAAGACCTTTGGCCGCGCCAGCAGAGGTATAGGGGAGACGCTCTACGTGTGAAAGCAAACGACAGCGTGGTGTACGCTGCTCTCTCACCTTAAGCTGAAGAAGCTGGGGGAGAACGTAGTAAGAACCAGGCGTACTCAGAGAGGCGAGATGATGTTCGAGCGCCGTGGTTACGATTGACGTGAGCAACGCGTTCAACAGCGCCAGCTGGGTGGCTATCGCCGTAGCGTTGTATTGAATGAGGATTACAGACAACCTGTACAAAGTTCTGAAAAGTTACTTCTAGAGCCGAGTACTGGTCTACAATACGAATATGGGGAAAAGGTCGATTAGGATGACAGCGGGAGCACCTCAGGGCTCTATACTAGGCCCAACGCTTTAGAATAATGTACAGCGGAGTGGTAAAACTGCAACTGCTCAGGGATGTCGAGATCGTTGGCTTTACAGATGACGTTGTCCTGACGATAACCGGCGAGACCCTCGAGGAAGTCGAGATGTTGACGGCAGAGACAATAGACAACTTGGAAACCTGGATGGTTGCAGTTGGCTCATCACAAGACGGAGGTAGTGCTGGTTATCAACTGAAAAAAAAATCCAGTGCGTCCTGATCATCGTCGGCGAACAATCAATTTCCTCGATGCGTGCGCCGAGGCACCTGGGTGTGACAGTCGACGATCGGTTAAATTATAACAAACAAGTCGACTATGTATGCGAAAGGGCTGCGAGGACAACTAACGTATTGGCAAGGATCAGGCCGAACATCGGAGGAGAAAGATGCAGCACGACACGTCTTCTGGCGGGTGTCTCGTCCTCAGTACCGGCCTGACCTACATTGAACTCAAAGCGGAACCGGACAGGGAGCTGGGAGCTGACAAGCACGTTTCGCCTAATGGCTGTTCGCGTCGCGAGCGCGTACGGAACGATACCGTCGGAGTCAGTATGTGTCACTGCCGGGATGATTCTCATCTGTATCATTCTGACCGAGGACGTGTAATTCTACCGGATGAATACACGAAATGCAAAGAGACCGTTCAGAGCGGACTAGTTAGCTAAGTGGGAGCAAGAGTGAGACAACGCGGAGAAAGGAAAGTGGATCCTCCGATTCATCCCAAATGGGTCGGTGTGGGTGCATTGGAAACATGGCGAGTTGAATTTCCATTCGACGCAGTTTTTGTCCGGTCACGGTTACTTAGGGAAATACCTGCATCGCTTTGAGCATGATTCGTCACCCCTTTTCCCAGAGTGCGTGAACGTGCAAGAGCCACCGGAACACGTGGTCTTCGAATGCCCTAATTTCGAAGAAGCTCGAAGAGTATGCCTGGTGTGACAGTTGACAATATTGTCGAAGAGAGCATATCTGGGAAGCTGTCTACAGAGTGGTTTCGAGTATACTCGACGAACTGCGAAGAAAGTGGAGAAGGGAGCAACAAATCGTGTTTCGGGAGAAATTCCGCCGCCGTCGAACTCTCTGTCGATGTAGACTAGGTCCATCGCCTGGGACCAGTTGAGTAATACGTGACGTAGCATTATTATAGTGCGTGTTAGTGTTAGTGAGAGTTCACCGCCGGGAACTATCCGAGTAGATTGTGATAAGGCTGGAAGCTAAATGGCTCATGGAAGCAGTGTCTAAACTGCTCCTTGGGACGAGAGCTAAATGGCGACGTAATAGTTGGAAGACAACAGAAACAATAGGAGAGTTGAGCATTAAATCAAAATTCAAAAATCAAGCCCTTTCATGGATAAAGTGAGACTCTGAGATAGAGCAGAAGAAAGAGTTGTGACGAAAGCACAACGAGCCCCCCACGAAATTATACTTCGATGTATAATTTAGTTCTGTGGGGAATGTATATATTAGTTCTGTGGGGAAGAAGATCGCAAAAAATAGTAAGGAGTGTTTTTAGTGGTTAGGCACGCTAGCGAGTCGTGAGTCCCACACAGTGCGAATACACTACAGGTCAAGCATTTGAAGCTTTTTAAACCTTACTAAAAATACAGATATTGCCCCTATTTATCGAGCTGAGTCGGCTAGTCCGCCGTCCGAGCCTCGGAACAAGTATTCGAAGTTTGAGGGAATCCCATACATTTCTGTAATGTAAAACCGACGTTTTAATCTGAGAAAAATGTAGGGAAACGACTGAACGGCGTCTGATGAAGGGCGTCATAGGCAAGTATTCAGAATTTTACCCAAATTCGTCCTAAAATTCAACCGACGTATGTAAGCTGAAATAAATACATATATACTAAGCTACTGTAAAACTTTTGTTTTATTCCGATCACTATAGTCGAGTTACCAATTCTTCTAAAGGGACACAAAAAATATCGATTCATCCTTTATGTATATTTAAAACGTCCAAAACCATTTTCTTTTCGCTGTCCATCAATCTAACTAGCAAACTTACCAAGCAATGAAAAAGTAACGCAAAATGTGCCGCAATAACCGCCGATGAAGCTTCGACGATGACAATGGATACAATACATTCTCGTCAACTGTGCTCGCAATGGCGATACATCATAATTAATAAGTGACATCGATATATTATCGGGAGAAGTGTAATGTATTAACAACTATTAATTACTATTAAATCTGCTGAACAATTTAATAGGTATAATATTATTAATTCTGTTTCAGTGTATGAGAAATGTCATTGGATGGGTTGGAAAAGGTTCTGTTCGAAACGGCACAGTAATTTATGGAAGATTTTGAGACTGTTTTAAGAATAATGCATTTTTCCATTAAAAATTCCACTGCAGCAGTAGCACTAATGGTACACTTTAAAGTAGAGATGGAAATGAGATACAACCAATGACCTGGGGCGACTTTTTCATACAAGCTTGTATACAATAAACCTTTCGTTTCAAGATGCACAATGCCACTCCTGCTTTTCCGTACAACACCACTACAATCCACTACCCCGATATTTCCCAACGGAAAACGACATAAGTATAGATAGAGATTTTTAAAAATTATCCCATAAACTTAATTCACGATTCGGTTTATAAAGTACACCCTACCGCAAGGTGCACCGCAGTGATAAATTATTCATTCACACCACCAGAATAGAAAAGTCATAATATTTTAAATCTAAGATCCATTTTTCACCAACACCGGACAGTTTGCATAATAGTTTGCCACAAACCGCCGGATCACGTCCTTCCGGTTGAACCACACGAACCGACACAGCGCGGGCGGCGCACACATTCGCGACCCGCTTGGCGCCAGCTCGTCCCCATCCGGACAGGATGATGTGAACGTGAACCCTTCCGGAAGTGGAGAAGAACAAAATGAAAAATTGTTCACAATAGCGGGCTAGCTTTCCATTTCTCATTTCCACCTTCGTGGCCACTGGCACCGACGACACCGGGGACGACCCGTCGTTGAACTCGCATGAACTGCATGCAAAATACTTCCCCCCCCACCTGTGGGGTCGTGGCCGTGAAGGGGGTCACCACCTCACGGCTAGCTGCGGTGAGCCACCGCAGACACATTTCGCACCTGATCGCCGCGCCGGCCGGTAGAGGTAGATATACCCACAGACGTGGGCCAGCGGGCGACAATTAAAACTGATTGTGCGAAGTGAACGAGATATGCTGCGGGAATGGTCTACGAGCCGGTGCTAGATTTCTGCACGATTCCGTGCTAGAATGAAGACTATCTCCAACGGCGGAATATGAGGCTAATTGTGAGGACAAATCTCTCGGAAACGACGGCGTAGTGTTTCGTTGCTGGGAGGGATGCAGTTAACGCAATTTATATGAATAAGCAATTACGAATCCTAGTGCAAAAATCTGTATATAAAGTAGACTATTATTCATCGTATTAGCCAGGGATTGTGCTGGAATCGGATTCAATGTCTGTGCTTCGTTCCTCAGAAATCGGATAATAACTAGGGTTACCACTTGACTTGAGGGCATGTACTGAAATGTATGTAGATTTTTCGTCTCAGAAAATCCCAACGACCCTCATCGAAATTTTTTGAATAAATTTAAAAAAAAATTGAAAATGTTCAACAAATTAATGCCTAATATTTTAAATAGAATTCTCAAAGCTTCATTTAGATATTAAGATATCTTGTGAGAATATTTCCTTGTAGTGAAAATCGGCGACAGGTCTCGATACCTAATGGTCGGCTCGTTGCGGAGGCTAGGTCTAACGACAAGGACTACAACGAGTAGATCGCGGCGTAGTGGGGAGCTGAATGGCTCCTGGTATCGTGACAAAACTGGGAGCTTATTGGTTCACAAAATGGACATCGGTACCGAGAGAAATTTCGCCACATTCTGTAGTCCTTCACTGACGGCAAACATGGACTGAAGAGTGTGCGAGAAGTATCCACATAGCGACCACCAGGCGTTTTGGAACCCTGCTGCAACACGGAGAAGGACGACCGGCAAGCTAAAGTGAAAGACGAAAGTCTTTAACAAGAAACTCTTTGTTGAGTTACTTTGGCGAACAGCGGAATCGAGTACGTTGATGCGGCCGTATCTAACAAGAAATATTATGACGGCTTGTGACGTTACAATGCCACGAAAACTGGAGCCCTGCAGTAGACGGCGTACAGCTTAAATAAGTAGCTCAGTACGCTACACGCTGCTTGTCTTAGGGTGCTTACAGAGTGGCGGCGAGAAGCTGAGCTGGGGCTGGTACTGATATTAGAGTGCGAGATGCGAGAAACCTGCTTGCAGCATATTAAATGGAGCCTGTCAGAGTGCAAGCGGGCAGTCGGCGCCGATCCGCTCGGCTTTCACTCTGACATCATCCATTTGGTTTGCAGCAAGCAGGTTTCTCGCATTCTAAGGTCAGCATCAGCGCCAGCTCAGCTTCTCGCCGCCACTCTGTAAGCACCCTTAGGGTGCTTACAGAGTGGCGGCGAGAAGCTGAGCTGGGGCTGGTACTGACATTAGAGTGCGAGATGCGAGAAACCTGCTTGCAGCATATTGAATGGAGCCTGTCAGAGTGAAAGCGGGCAGTCGGCGCCGATCCGCTCGGCTTTCACTCTGACATCACCCATTTGGTTTGCAGCAAGCAGGTTTCTCGCATCTCGCATTCTAATGTCATTTCCAGCGCCAGCTCAGCTTCTCGCCGCCACTCTGTAAGCACCCTTAGAGTCAGAAGGCGGGCTCAGAGAGTAAGATCAGGAGTGAGAGAAGAGCGCAAGTGACGCTTCGAGAAGGTAGGGACGCTTTAAGGCGGGAGATCAAGCTTGGCAAGCCAGTTTGCCATACGTAGCTGTGCTGAGAAGTAGACGCCAATCTCTGAAGGACGCGTTTTGAGTCGTCATGACGAAGTTGAGGGCCCGTCGGCACCAGCTGAAATTTGCACGGGTAAGCTGAAGATAATCGTTGAAGGTCTCTTCCCGAAGCACATGCATATCCGGACATGTTCAGGATGCTACTGTAGAAGTGTTTAGATGATGGCAATTTCCCCGAAATGTGGAATGTGTTGCTGCCAGGCTTGCTGGAGCATCACTCATGATGCTAAAATGAGGTGAGGTATCAACATTCTGAGGAGGACTTCACACACCTCGCTAATAGCAGAAAAAAAACTCCTCTCCCACTCAACAAGCAAACTCATCATAAGAGGTGATGACTTGTTCAATGATTAGAGGATGTTATGTGCATCACACAGGAAAGGCGAGAGCGCAAAACTGATTGAAGATGGGTTGGAATTCCTCTTCAAAAATGCTGAGAGTGTGGAGCGCGAGAGTGATTGTTTCCCTCTCTTGTTTTAATGGGATTTTGTCTGCTGCGTAGGATGCGGATATAAGTATAATTTTCGTGGTGTAAATCAGTGCTTCGTGGAATACGGATATCATCATGTGGTGGGAATCCAAGAGACTGGAGGACCCAGACTTGACTCTACTGTGCCAAACGACCTTGAGGCTTGAGCACTTCTTGTACCCAGGTTTCAATTGAGCGAGGATTCAGTGGCTTTGGGAAAATACTAACCAGCCCGGGGACAACTTGACAGATAGTGCTTGTTTCATATATGTACCACTAATTTGATGGTGGCGCTAGTATGCCTTCTCCGTACGAGTACCACGAACAACGAAACGAAATAGTTTCAAGAGAAAAGCGTGTTTCGTTACGTGTGTTATGAACGCCGTCAATGCAGCAAGAACAAAATTTAGAAAAAGCGTATTCCAAAATGTGGATAAAGAAAACAATTATTAGAGAATAAATTTATCCCTAACTGGAAACTGTCAGCAAGGTACATAAATCTTATTATAAATTTAACTGGAAGTCGTTGTTTTTTTTGTTTTATTGTTGTGTGAAGTGTGTAATCGGTAAATCATTTGTGCTTTTTGCCCGAGAAATATGAATGAAAATCATTTTGGCCAATGAAAGTAAATCACCAAGCCTAACAATTCGTGAACATATGACATCTTGTTTCAAATTAATTAAGAACGTCAAGAATTCTAGAATTTTGTTTGGGAATATAAACGAAATATGTAGGATTTTCTACACAGTTAGCAAAATTGGTTTTGGATAGAATTTGTGCGCTTTTACCAGAATTCTGGCAGCAAACCGGTAGTGCCCGGTTTTAGAATGCTGCCAGGAATAGGGGCCATGCATAAATAACGTAGCATTTTGGGGGGGGGGGGTCTACCAAATTTGTGACGAAGTGTGACGAGGGGGAGGGTAGGGCCAGAAGTTGTGCGACGTAGCATTAAGTTTAAAACCCATTGTTTAGAGAAAACAATTTAATGATCCTGCATTATTCCCAAGAGAAATAAATTTAAATTCAAACAAGTTACTTCTGATGCGGTTTTACGATTCGCGGAATTACAAGTTCACAAAAATACGAAAAGATTTGGTATGCGGATTTGACTTGCTAAATTAGTTAGTTAATGTTGCTAACTATTAGACTTAGTTTGGAAGCTGAATTAAATTTTCACTTCAGATTCAACCAAACAAAATTTAGTAATTTAGATGAACGCATGCTTCTTAGAATCATTGGCAGCTGCAGGATAGTGAACTGAGAGAACTTCTCTTTATGCTCCCCTTGACATATAAAATTCCAAACAAAACAATCAACACTATATTTGTGATAAAATGGGCTTATTTTGCACGAAATTTGCTGTTATAATGAAAATGTTGATAACATTTTGAAAGGACATGTATTTAAAATAATTGAAAAACATGTAATTTTTTTTTTCATCACCCGGTCGCTTTGCATGGGACGAGGGGGGGGGGGGGGTAGGTAAATGCTACGTTATTTACGAAGGGAAGGTTAAAATTTTGTGACCAAATGCTACGAGGGGCAGGGAGGGGTCAAAAGTCGCCGAAAAAAGCTACGTCATTTGTGTACGGCCCCATATACAATTATGTTCGACTCTTGCCAGAGTTTTATTCGACTTTTGCAATAATTCTGTCCAAAAGATTTTGCGATAAATTTGGTACGAATTCCTTCAGAATTCATTTCGCATATTGCTCAGCTCTAGCCCGACAGAAAACTAATTTAACGGCGTCCACCGGAGGATTGCATGTTGGTTCGATCTCGTAAATTTTCGGAAATTTCAATATAAGTGGAAGTGGCTCGATTTTGAAAGCCATCTTCTTGTATTTCTGAAAATCGATTTATTTTTCTTGGATTTTTTAGATCCAAAATGGAATCTATGTTTCTGTTAAGGTATGGACAGTTTTTAATTTGAACAGCAAAATAAATTTGGCGATAGAAATGCTTAAATTGTTCATTTTTTACAGCTAAAGAAAATAATAGATGAGATGCGCCTTTTTTAAATTTTGTTCCATTCGAGCCGTCATGACATCACCAAATCACCACAAAATTTGCTTATGAGTTCAATATATGGGAGCTGTCAAGTTGTCCCCGGGCTGATACTAACTAACGATTAGATAAACCTCAGCTCGGAAAATTTAAAATCAATCCTATTCGTCAAACTTAATAACACCATAATAGAAGATAAATCTAGAGAAAATTTAGAATATAGAGATAAAAATATTTTGTAATTTTAAGATTATTTTCATGCACATATTTGGAGCATGAATATAAATGTAAAATTAAGCTCCACCACAAATACACACGACTTGTCGCGCTTTCTTCAATGAATTTTATTATAATTTTACACGTGGGTTGAAAATTACAGTTTCTTTAAACAGAAAACACATGCACTTCAATGTATTTTTACTCGAATACTGTTGTAAAATGATTGACATGTAATATTACACGAATGAAAGTGTAAAATTGTATGCTGTTTGATGCTCCAATTGATGTTAACGTAATTTTCAATCAAATTTTAGATTCAATTGTTGTATGTTTACATTCGTATTGATTTACATGTCGTTTAAATTTCATTATTTTTTGGTGTGTAGGACGTAAGTAACTTTTTCATCTATTCATTACTCGGCCATTTCAACATTTACTACTCTACTCTTTGCATAATATTCTAGTAATAACCGTCGGCTTTCGATATGTACTTGAAAATTAGTGCAAAGTGTTGTAATGACGTCGTAAGAAAGTAAACAAAGAGAGGCTCTCGATGTTACTTACATCCTATTGAAAATTTTCTCTAGAAATATTTTAATTTTGATATCTAATACAACATGACATCGCTTCCTAGTAAAATGGGTGCATAATATTCGATTCTATTCTAGTGTTCTTTCTCAATAAAATTTTTAAAAAATGTTGTTATCAAATAGTTTCGTTTCTATCTCTATTATAGATTGTTTTGGCTGGTTAGTTTCCAAGATATGGACAATGAAGTTTAAAAAAAAATGTTTGTGTTTATTTGTTACTAAATGTCAAAGTAGAAAGTTTATGCGGATAAATTTCCAATGGGCAATACATTTTTAAAATGAGATAATTATCGACAGCGATATTTCAAATTATACATAGTCGAAAATTGTATGCTATCCTGATTATCTACTTTCAACGCTAGGGTAATAAGCCTATTTTCGTCTTGTTTCTATTATCACCCTACTAATTTGTAGCCGCTGGTTAGAGCAGCTTTTCCCATCTTTGTTCAGCGCGTTGGTTTAAAAGGTAAGGCAATAATTGGAACACTCGAATCGAGTTTTCGTTGCGCTTAAATACGAACATTTTACAGCTTTCATACCAACTCAATCAGAAGCACAAATTTTGTTTTCGAACTCGAAACGCATCTCCAAAAATAGTTTAGTTATAGGTTTTGTGTCCTTTATGCGCAAAGGTGGTTTCAAACCATTTTCTCGTTAGTGAAGGAAAATAGATTTTAATTAAAAATTTTCTCCACTACGGATAAATATAGCATAATGCCAATTGTGTTATTATATTGGTTCTTAAGAGCAAAGTAAAGCTACTGATGCCAATGTATACGCATTGTATCAATTGTAGGCCTAGAAATTAGTTGTACACCCACCATAATAGGGTTTATTTTATGTAAGGGGCTTACCTCTTTACCCTATATTCGGAGGAGAACACGAAGCTTCTTATTTTGATACTGATTTCACTAAATAATCCCCTACAAGTGAAATAATTTTTTGAACAGATTGTTTAGCAAATATAATGAAAAGATGAGTTCATGAATTATGTAGGATATACGTTAGCCTTTGCCTATTCAATAAATTCCATTACAAGAATCCAACATTTGTACAATATTTTCTTAAATTTTCATTGCAAAATATTAAAATTTTGTGAAAAAATGCGGTGTACACACTAACCTAAAACCTCCTATACTAATCGTTTAGAAATTTCGCAGTTCTTTCTCACACCATTGCCCAGGTTCCTATGGGAGCATTTTAACCGATTTTTTAACGAATGTATTGGCATCAACGTGCTATGAAAAATTCGAAAAAATGAAGGCTGCTCTCATTACTCCTAATCATCTTCACTTATAGCAAAAACATTTTCTGGGACCTTTGGCACCAAAACATTAATTACGTTGTCCAGTCTTAGCGCCGATTTCTAGCAAGTTCTAGAAAGAGAAAAAATACACCTTTCCAAAGGTATGCTGTATTATTCTGTTATGAATATTGTGCTAAATTGCGACAATAATAAGAAAATTGTCATTTTTTTCATGACAAATATGCAAATGGTTCAACATTCTTCCAAGGGCACGTCATGGTTCTATGTAATAATAATTCGGAAGAGCATTTAATTCTGCTATAAATCAATTTGGGGGCATGCAACATTTTTCAAAACTTTTTGTGTTGCACTATAACCTATGCTAGTTCACTTGAAAAGTTAAAAAAAATCACTATAGCGCCGTGAAAAGAGTTATGATGTCATCCGGTTATCCACCTGGACAGTGCGTAACGAATAAACGGTTTGCTTCAATATAAACATGTGTGTCACTTTTTAGCTTAGCTATGGGTGCCAAACGTCAAAAAAGGTCGCAAACTTTGATACCTAGCTACTTCTTCCTCAACGAGTATTATATTTTAATAACAGATCGCTTGGCAAATTTTGGCCCTTTAAGGAGCGTACTGGACTATTGCATCACTTACAAGGCCTACAATCGATGAAATTTCTATAAATTGGCACCAACACGTTTGCTTCGTTCCTAAGAACCACTAGTAAAATAATAAATGGCCCGAAAATGGTGGAATACTTCTGTTTTGGTGCAACTAAAACTCTAATCGGATGCCCAAAATATCGCACTACCATTTAAGTCAAAAGATAGTACAAATATATGGCAGACACAACTCTAACCAATGGTTTCAAATGGGTAAGGTGCTAATTGTAATAAGGTGAAAAGAGGCTCATGACTCTATACATATTTGAAAACTTTGTATATATTTAGATAGTTGAATTGCTTCATGCAACGCTTAACTATACATTCATTTCAAATACAAAAATATACATCAGAAATAAACTTTAAACACGCATCCAACCCATATAACAAAACCTCATAGCAACTAATCATTACCTCCTCACAAGGCGTGTGAGGACATCACAAACTCCTCTTGAATCATCATGAGGTGTAGCACACTCTCCTCCACGGAGCAAATATCCCATGCGTAAGAAAATATTTATCTACATCATTTCGTTGAGCAAGAGAGGAACTCTCTCATTTTTCGGTTCCTCACACACAACGGTAGAGATGCTCCCGTTGCTTCATTCTTTTCTACCTCATCCTGAGGGAGGGATATTAGCCCTCATCGTGTGTTGAAGTGTTTATAACAAGTCTGGTTGCTGCCAAAGTCTGGGAAGTCACCGGGTCATTGAGCCTCGTATAGGTCAATACCGCAGCGCTACACAGAAGAATGAGAGTACAACTGTACCAGATGAACGAAGGGCAGAAGTCAATGCGAGTCGCTGCGGGCATTCCTCAGGGCTCCATTCTCGGTCCAACTCTTGAGAACGGGATGTACGATGGGGTCTTAACACTGCGGTTGTCCGGAAAAGTGAAAATCGTGCGTTACGCGGACGACGTGTCACTAACGGTGATGAGTGAGACACTTGGGGAAGTGGAGGTGTCGGTAGCGGAGATCGCGATCGAGAGCCGACTGAACGGGGTCAAACTGAAAATAGCCCATCACAAGACGGATTCGTTATTGGTCAGCAACTGGAAAACAGTTCAGCGGATACAGATCACCTTTGAAGGGAACGTGATTGCATCGAAGCGTGCACTGATGCAGTTGGGAGCGACAATCGACGACCGGTTGAGCTTTATAACCACATTGATTACACCTGTGAAAATTCGGACTGTTATCTAGTGTTTCGTCATCGACACTGCGGCGGAGGTGCGGCGCTGAAAACCAAGCGGAATCGCGAAATTCCGAACAGGCCGTTCCGGCTGGTGGTCGCACGAGTTGCGATTGCGTACAGAATAATATCTTCGGAGGCAGTATGCGTTATCGCCGAGATGATCCTCATCTGCATCACCCTGGCGGAGGATATTAAGTGCTACAATCAATGAAACGTCATAAACGTGAGGGAGATGATGAGAATCGATTCGATGGTGACGTGGCAGCAGGAATGGGACAATACGGACCTAATGGCTCATCCGAAACCTGTCGACGTGAGTCAATAGAAACTACGGAGAGATGACCTTCTACCTGAAACAGTTTCTGTCGGGCCACGACTGATTCAGGAAGTATCTTCATCAGTTCGGGTACGCAACGTCAACGTCGTACGCCCGGAGTTGTAAGAACGTGGAGGATACACCGGAGCATGTGGTCTTCGAATGTTCGAGGTTTGAAGCGACGTGCAGGGAACTACTTAAAACGGGAGGATCGGACACCAGCCCGGATCATGTAGCGTACAGACTGACAAGCGACGTAAAGACGTGGAACGCGGTAAACAGAGTTATGATGTAGATCATGACCGTCTTACAACGGAAACGGCGGATGAACATCGAGCAACGGTTTCGGGAGAGCAATCACCGCCAGGGAATTCTTCGCAGGAATCAGCTAGATCCACCGCGAGGACTAGTCGAGTAGACTGCAACAGAGCACCGAGTATGGGTCGTCGAAACGCCAGCAAACCGGACGCTACGTTCCATCCGGAATCGCCAGAAAAACCACGGCACTCCACCGGCTATTCCGATTGAAATATTGCAAAGACCAAAGAAGAATCGGTTTTGGGAGAACTTCTTACGCCAGGGAACTCTCAGTCAGCGTAAGCTAGATTCACTACTGAGGAATAGACTGGGTAGACCACAACAAGACACTATCACTTTGGGTTGGACTGTAGACCCGCTTATATATAAACTCTTCTGACAAAAAACCAGCTGATGGCATCAGACCTGGTTTCTCGAAAGTTCGCCCAGATAAGCTCAGAATTGCGTTATTCTAACTAAAGCATGCAAATCACGTTACTGGCGACAAGCCTTTTATGAAGAACAACCGTGTCTACATGCCCGCTCCCAACGTTAAGATCGACGGTGCAGTCACCGATTCGAGTTTGTCATGCGTGGATCTACTGAAGCACGAATTTAGCTATTTCAAGAACCCCTTGCTCTAACAAGCAAAGGTTTTGAATGGCAATCGCACTGGACGGGACAAAACGGTGTATCCTTTCAAACTCGTGTCAAGTAACCCCTGGCAGGAGATTCCACATAACCATGCCACGTGTACAAACAGCGTCCAAGGAATCTGAAGCATTACCCTTAAGTGCGCTCTGAGTACTCGTTTGCAGAAATCTTAAAAAGAGCTACGCCACTCACCACGACAAATCATTATGCTCTCTCGGCTGGGGAGTGTGATTCTGATGATCTTTTACTGCTCCCAAGAACTATAGGCAGTTGAGATTTTTAACAAAATCTTAATTTTTTCTCTCGAGAGACCACCAAATATACCAGCCCGAGCAAGCTCTTACGCAAAGCCGAAGTAAACAGTTCTTAGAAATTTGAGAAAAGTCAAGGAGTTTTCGGCGTTTCCAGGAACACCAAAAACCTCATGTGGCATTTCATCCAGAGATTCAACTTGGCGCAGAACTCGTTGATGATCGATTACTTTGTGATATTGGGGAACCCTTCCCGGTATCGAGTATGCTTCAATTCTCACGGTACCAAAATTCTGTATAATTTTGAATTTCTAGTTTGCAAAAAACTTATTAAAATTATTAAAATACTTAGCAACGGAATGCATAAAGTGCAAAAAAGTGCAAATTTTATGCAAAATATGTACGGCAGGCTAGTTGTATAAAAAATCTTTATTAACCTATAGCGCTCAGTATTGAAAATTAAACAAGGAATGTAACTCTTGCGCTAATGGGATAAGTTTTACCACACTATTCCCTAGCGTACATATTTTAATTACAAAACTATGATCCCTTATAGTGTTGCAAGCAGAGACCCCCATCCGCATAGTGCATATGTACTTATCCTCATCACAATGGAAGCATTAGTTTGTGCGTCATATCCCTATCCTGCTGGGTGTTAGCCATCTGAAGTCAACCGAGCCACCACATCCGTTTCCTTTGCAGGCTCTCTCTCTCTCTCCAGGGATCCGTACCGGATTGGATCTGTTTACGTGTATATGCTATCCATCAACCACCAACCGCGGCACATACCCACAACACACAACCGAAGGCAGCAGGGGCATAAACTTTGTTAAATGGCACTGATTTAACAGGAGGATTTCCCGACCGATCCAACGGAGGCGCCGATGCCGAAGCGAACCTTCAAATGACACGTCAACTGCAGATAGTAATCAGCCAAGCTACAATTTTGCTCCTTGTGCAAGAACGTCCAACTTTTCCCTGCCAAACGGAAAAGGGCTCTGACGACGGGGCGATAGCTGCAGGGACGAAACATAATTCAACTAGCATCCTATAGCGCTCGTCGGTCAAGCAATGGTGAATCGCTTACAGACGTACCACCTACACTTGCTGTTGTTTTTGTTTTTGTTGGCATAGTTGGAGCAGGCAGCATTCCATCGCTGTACGTCAGGCAAGCCAACCAGGGAAAATGATGACCGGCGACGACCACTCGACAGACGGATCCACCAGATGCCCTTTGATGTTCGACCATTTGGAACACCGCCCCTTTCGCTGTTGAATAGAGATTGAATTCATCCTGGAAAATCTCTAGTGAGCGTTAGTGAACAGTTAACTGATCGTAAGTAGATTAAATTGTCTGGGATTAAAGTTAATGCCCTTGGTAGAGAATTTTGGGGAGTGTATCAGGTTGATAGCTCTTTGCTTGAGTAAATATTAACTGAATTCGCTCTGCATGGCAAGAATGGCGATGATGCAGGGTGGTTGGATACGATTCATCCTTCTCCTTTAACTAATTTTAGAAAACTGATTTTTTTTGTGAAAATTGCAATTTGTAATTATCATACTTAAACAAAACTTTGACAATTTGAAGTAGTTCTAGGAATTCGACTTCACCGATTATAACCCAGTTAGTATTCAGCTGTCTCGGTATACTTTAGTTTCAATATACGTTTCAAAAAGCTGAATCATATTTCTGGCTAGTGTAGGGTATATGGTCGTTGTTAAGGGGGGCGTCTGGTGCAAAGTGCTTCAACCGATTTTTTTTTTGCGATTTTGAAGGCGAATGCAAAAAAAAATATTTTCAGTCACGCAGAGCCACACATATGAGCGTTCCAAGAGTAGACGTCCAACCGTCGAGGAGCGCCGCGGCGAATACGATAACTCTTGATAAAATTGTCCCACACAGGAAATTCAATAAGATTTGTAATTGCACAATGAACCAAAAAAATTAAAAAAGTTCGAGTTTCGGAAAATGGCTTCTATAAACTGAATAATCTCATATTTTACTGTAAAATTCGCTCACTTCTCTCCGAAATAATAGGGAGAAAATTTTGTTTTTGAATAATCTCTTATCGTTCAGTTTTCTGTGGTTCATCGACAGGCTACACGTATTGTACATTCTCATAAAAATATCAACTCAATTCGTTGAATAGTTTTTGATTCATCGTGTTTGCCAATTTTAAAAACACGGTTTCGATAAAAACGCTAATTAAGGATGTCCCACATGAAATTGCATCAGGGATAAAGCGCTGTAGAAAATAACCCATTGGATATTTTCTCTTGAAAATTTGTGTAGAAGTAGTTTGGAGTGTATTGTTTACACGGTATTTTTATCGCTATCAGTTTTTCGAAAATAGTTGCCGATAGATTAAAATCTGCGTGTGTTATAACAAATATTCGTGAGGAATGCATGACTGTTAAAGAAGTTCAGCGTGGTTGCCTCTATGATGATAACCGGTCTTCCTTAATTCACGATCTTTGCGATAACTTCAATTTGGCAATTTTAAACACGGGTGAAATGACACGGATTCCTGCTCCTCCAGCGCGCCCGAGCGCCTTAGACTTGTCCCTTTGCTCAACATCGCTGCGGTTAAATTGCACGTGGAAGGTAATTCCTGATCCCCACGGCAGCGACCATGTGCCGATCGTAGTCTCAATCAATAACGGTTCAAGGCCATTGAAATCAATCAATATTTCGTATGACCTCACACGAAATATCGATAGGGAGAGCTATGCTGCCGCGATATCCGACAACATCGAATCTACCCAAGAATTTCCTCCGGAGGAAGAGTACAGCTTTTTGGCTGGCTTGATTCTCGACAGTACGAATCAAGCTCAGACTACGCCAGTACCCGGCGCGAACATACAAAAACGCTCTCCTAATCCGTGGTGGGACAAAGAGTGCTCAGACGTGTACGCGGAGAAGGCCGCCGCGTATAAGACCTTCCGGGAGGACGGGTTACCCGCTAGCTATCGACAATATGCGACGTTAGAAACGCGAATGAAAAGTTTGATGAAAGCCAAGAAACGTAGTTACTGGGGCCGGTTCGTTGACGGACTAACGAAAGAAACATCGATGAGCACTCTTTGGGGCACGGCCCGGCGTTTGCGAAACCAGAACAGTACTAACGAGAGTGCAGAATATTTAAACCGTTGGATATTCGATTTCGGCAAGAAGGTTTGTCCGGATTCCGCTCCGGCACAGAAGATTTACCGCGCCGCGTCTCCTCACGATAGCGCGAACGAAACACCTTTTTCGATGGTGGAGTTCTCACTTGCTCTCTTGTCGTGTAACAATAAAGCTCCAGGGCCAGACAGAATCAAATTCAACTTGTTGAAGAATCTGCCAGACTCTGCCAAGAGACGCTTGTTGAACTTATTGAGGTTAACATTGTCCCACACGATTGGAGGCAAGTGAAGGTCATCGCCATCCAAAAACCAGGAAAACCAGCCTCCGACCACAATTCGTATCGACCGATCGCAATGCTATCTTGTATCCGAAAGTTGTTCGAGAAAATGATCCTATCCCGCCTCGACAATTGGGTCGAAGCAAATGGCTTACTGTCAGATACACAATTTGGCTTTCGCAAAGGCAAAGGGACGAACGATTGTCTTGCGTTGCTCTCAACCGAAATTCAAATGGCCTATGCTAGTAAAGAACAGATGGCATCAGTGTTCCTAGATACTAAGGGGCTTTTGATTCAGTTTCGATCAACATTCTTTCAGAGAAGCTGCACCAGCATGGTCTTTCAGCGACTTTAAACAACTTTTTACTAAACTTGTTGTCGGAAAAGCACATGCATTTTTCGCATGGTGACTTATCGACATCGCGATTTAGCTACATGGGCCTTCCCCAGGGCTCATGTCTAAGCCCCCTCTTATACAATTTCTATGTCAACGACATTGATGAATGCCTTGACAATTCCTGCACGTTAAGGCAACTTGCAGACGATGGCGTGGTATCTGTTACGGGATTCAAAGCTGTCGATCTACAAGGACCATTACAGAATACCTTGGACAATTTGTCTGCTTGGGCTATTAAGCAGGGTATCGAATTCTCCACGGAGAAAACTGAGCTAGTTGTATTTTCTAGGAAGCGTGAACCAGCACAACTACAGCTTCTATTAATGGGTCAAACTATAGCTCAGGTCTTCACAGTAAAATATCTAGGGGTCTGGATCGACTCGAAAGGTACTTGGGGATGCCATATTCGGTATCTGCAACAGAAACACCAACAAAGGATCAACTTTCTTCGTACAATAACCGGAACGTGGTGGGGTGCCCACCCAGGAGAATTAGGTTGTATCAAACAACTATACTGTCGGTTCTGGAATACGGATGCTTCTGCTTTCGATCCGCCGCGAACATACGTTTCATCAAACTCGAAAGAATTCAGTATCGTTGTTTGCGTATCGCCTTAGGGTGCATGCAGTCGACCCGTACGATGAGTCTCGAAGTACTGTCGGGCGTTCTCCCGTTGAAAAATCGATTTTGGGAACTCTCATATCGATTGCTCATTCGATGCGATATCTTGAACCCGGTGGTGATTGAAAATTTCGAAAGGCTTGTTGAGCTCAATTCTCAGACCCGTTTCATGTCCCTGTACTTTGACTACATGGCGCAGAGTATTAACCCTTCTTCTTACAATCCCAACC
Organism: Topomyia yanbarensis; assembly: GCF_030247195.1. Lineage (NCBI taxonomy): Eukaryota > Metazoa > Arthropoda > Insecta > Diptera > Culicidae > Topomyia > Topomyia yanbarensis. The sequence goes on from NC_080671.1 coordinate 342,283,433, forward strand.
GAGTGCATTTCTTAAATTCTTCTGAATCTACTGTTTTCTTCGACACATCCATGAAAGACGAGATCTGTGGAATTCCGGACTACATACGCCCACAAGTGGTTCCAAACATTTATTATAATAAATTCCGAGACTGCTCTAAGATGTTTTATACTGACGGATCAAACCTCGAAGGGTCCACTGGCTTCGGTATGTTCAATCAAAAGTTCACAGCCTCCTACAAACTCAGTGACCCTGCTTCAGTCTACGCCGCAGAACTAGCTGCCATTCAGTATACCCTTGGAGTCATTGAAGCATTACCCGCAGGCCATTACTTCATCGTTTCGGATAGCCTCAGTTCCATTGACGCTATCCGCTCGATGAAACATGGAAAGCACTCCTCGTATTTTTTTGGGGAAAATACGGGAGCTACTGAGTGCTTTATCTGACAACTCTTTCCAGATTACCTTGGTATGGGTCCCTTCTCATTGCTCCATACCGGGTAATGAGAAGGCGGACTCCTTAGCTAAGGTGGGTGCCTTAGAAGGTGACGTTTACGAAAGACCAATTTGCTTCAGCGAATTTTTCAGTATTACTCATCAGAGAACCCTCGAAAGTTGCCAAAACTCGTGGAGCAATGGGGAGCTAGGAAGGTGATTACATTCGATAGTCTCCAAGGTATCGACGAAACCTTGGTTCAAGGGGATGGATGTTGGTAGTAACTTCATTCGTGTCATACTATGTTGCGTTTCGGCTTCGCCTCATCAGAAACCGACACTAACTTATTGTCGGAATAGATTAGCGCCGGCTTGACGCAAATCCCTTAAAACTAAAACACACTATGTGTTTCAATCGAACGACTGAACTAAACACATAGTGTGTTTTAGTTTTAAGAGATTTGCGTCAAGCCGGCGCTAATCTATTCCGACAATAAGTTAGTGTCGGTTTCTGATGAGGCGAAGCCGAATCGCAACATAGTATGAAATAAGGATTTGTGCCCTCCTGTACAAAGACTGGTTGTTACCAACAAAATTTTCACCCTAGTGAGTTTTTACCAAATTTTTCTCCTTTGGGTGAAATATAGCATAGTTCATTCGTGTGATGTCCCGACTCATGGCGAACCATTACACGCTGGATGCACATCGCCGGTTCGTGGATAGTGGTATCTGCGCTTGTGGCGACGGCTATCACGACATCGAGCACATTGTATGGGTGTGCACCGACTACAGTTCCGCCAGGTCTCGGCTAATGGATACCTTGTGGGCCCGAGGAAGACCAACCAACGTCCCGGTTCGAGATGTGCTGGCAAGCCGCGATCTCCTCTATATGTCCCTTATATACACCTTCGTAAAAACCATCAATATACAAATTTAACTGCCCCTTCTTATTTGCCTAATCATTCTCAGAAGCGCCCTCTTCCATCTGTACCATACACCCACAATGGTTTGATGCGACTCCAAGGCGACACAAAACATCTCTGTCGAATGAGCCGAAAAACGCGGGACCTACAGCACGAACATCACACGCACAACTCGAAATGTAGTCGATCCACATCTGAGCCGTACTCCGAGATCGTTTGGAGAAACCCCTGCCATGATTCATGATTCTTCCTGATGAAGGCCACCCGAGTCTGTAATCCATCCGTTGATCACCCGATACCTGAAACTGAAAGTTAAGATTTTTCTCCCTCTGCCATCTTTGTCCAACCTCCCTCCCCTGACTCTTATACCCAGAAGTAACATCCCTAACCCCCCAATATCTTCCCGAAACATCTAGCTCTTCCTGTCTCTTCTAGTTTTAACTATTATATTATAAAATCTCGTTGAAAATGCCCAACTCAACTACCACATAAAAGTTATTCTTACTTTTAATATAGTCGTAAAAATTGTCCCCTTAGTTAAACATTATTTGCTTCAAGTAGTTTACAAGAAAAATGAAGCTTTAAGAAAAAGTATTTTTTAGACTAATTTTGGGTCGCTGAACACGAAAACAATATTGATTTTTTTGTTAAAAGAAGCGATTTTGTGATTTTCTCAAAAAACTTGTTTTTGAGCACTTTTTGTAGTTTTTAATCAATATTTCGTGTCAAAATCATTCAATAAATTTAGTCAAAATGCAGGTTGAAAGGTGCCGAGATGCCCTTTCCAAAAAATTATAATATGTGTCGATCATATGTAAAATTTTTAGTGCTGCACGCGACCAAAGTTTAAAAAAAGTGCATTTTTGACCATTTTTAAAAGTTACTCATTTTTAAATGTTTTTTTTTTACAGAAGAACAATTTTTTTTTCGGATTTTTTAGAATCTAAGATGACAAATAATATGTTTACGTTAATTTTAAGCCTAATATCACTAACATCGGATGGAAAATGTTGATGCTATGGCACATTGAGCGAAATGGAAATTTTATGATTTTAGCGGACCCTGCCCTGGTGCGGCGGTTTAGAGGGTGTAGCACTGGTCTCATAAGCCAGTCGTCAAATATTCGAGTCGCTATCGGGAACGAGTCTCAGTGGGATCGTAGCACTAGCCACGTAATATTCTGTGAACTGAGAATTTTCTGTGAAGCCTGTTGAAGCAGAAGGCTAAAATTCCTTTAATTCGTAAAATATGTACTCACGACAGACAAAACATAACTTTTCCAACGACATTTCTACATTTTAAAAAGAGCACAATGAAATATCTAAAACCATTCAAATGCCACAGCATAGATGGATGCAAGCTCGAGAAGACAGTACCCAACACAAACAATAACTATCAGGTATAGAAGATGATTTCAGCCGAAAGTATGATTGTGCGAAAAATAAAAAGTTACAAGTTACAAATCCAACTGTCAAAATTCTCTTTGAAAGGAAATTCCGGACAAACCGCTACTGGCTAAACGTAGTTCATAGCAGTTAATGCAAGAGAAAACTTTTTTCTTTTGTAATTTGTAATTTTATTGAGCACTATAAACATCTGTGGCGGGTAACAGTTTGTTTGAAATTTCATTTCAAAGAGAATTTTGACAGTTGGCTTTAAGCCGTAATCATATGTTTGTCGAGATGATCTACGCATATTATACATTTTCGGAAAGGGCACATCAATACCTTTCGAACTGTTTCGATCGGATCCTATTTGAACAAGATAAAAATAACTAAAATAGTGCCCAAAAACAACCCTTTTTAAAGACATCTTGAAAATGCTTCTTTGAATAAAATGGACTTGGTTTTCGTATTCAGCGATCCAAAATTAACTGAGGAAACACCTTTCTTCTTAGCTTATCGCGATTACCTTAAAATTGTTAAAATCTGTCACATTAGATTTTGAAAATATGAAAAATTATTTTTCTGTTATAAAAAACAGAGCAAAAACAAAAAAGTGAAAGCAAAAGAAAAACTTTTTTTTAAATTCGAACTTCTTTGAAAGAGAAATTTTGTATAATTTTCGTATTCAGCGATCCAAAATTAATCTAGAAAACACTTTTTCTCGTAACTTCATTTTTCTTGTAAACTAGTGTAATCTTATTTAAGACCATAAGAGATATGTGAAAAACAGAGCAATTTTCACTCGGTGCCTAATAACATCACCAGTTTTTGTCGGATTTTCGTGATCTTGGGCTTAAAATTCACGTGAGAAGTTTGCCTGTCACATTGGATTTTAAAAGATTTTTTTTTTGCTGATTTATTTTTTTATGAAAAATCTACCAAAAATTAGTAATTTTACCAAATACTACTTTTTTGACTTTGGTTGTTCTTAACCCTAAATTGTTCATATTTTATCCTAACATGTTATACATTTTTGGAATATGTACATTAATACCTTTCGAATGGTGTGTCGTTTGTGTTAAGATTTGTTCCTGAAATATTGACCAAAAACTGCAAAAAGTGCTCAAAAACCAATTTTTAAAAAAATAACAAAAACGGTTCTTCGAAAAAAAAAAAATGGATATGATTTTCGTGCTCAGCGACCCAAAATTGACTTAGAAAACACTTAACTTCATGCAATTAATCCAAAATTGGTAAACTAGTGTAATCTCACTGCTAAATTTTCAATAAGACCGTACAGGTCAGTTGGAATATAATAAATAAACAAATAAACAAATAAACAAATAAAATTGTCAAACCATATTGCAATAAAAACCAAATGACCCCCTAATCTTACAAAAATTATATTACCCCCTTGTTCTCCTTAGTTTAATTTTAAAAAACCTGTTTTAATCCACCTAGCGGTGCAATTGTGCCTTTCTCATTTCTCTAAACTATGGCACGGAGGCTTTTTATGTTCAACATAATCGTGGAAATGTCCATTACATTCTTAGTACACTTTGCACTTATACACAATGGCATGCCAGCCACGAACTTGATGAGCTACGTGTCGACGGTGAAACACTTGAAACAAAAAAATATCATACTCCATTAGCCTAATCAGCATTAGATCAATGTTATCTGCTTGCTAACTCATTTTGTCATGCGGGGGTGGGTATGTGAAGAGGGCGAAAGTCCCATGAACGAACGACTCCCCAGCTTAAATTGGTATGCTTTGTGATATAGTGGTGGTTTAAAGATGATGGGGTTGAAAGGGAGGGGTATGAGGGCTGGATGGGGTGGTGGTCTGAGGGGTGATTTGAGGAGATTTTTAAAAGAGGGGCGCGAACAGTAGAGGGGGGGTGTAACCCCTCTCCGTAAACCATCAACTACGCCCCTGTTAAAATCCAGAAACCCCAAACGAGTCGAAAAAAAAATTTGGCCGGGATTAGGTTGACGTTTTTCAGAGTGATTGCATTACCTTTCTATATGAGAAAGGCAAAAATGTGCCAAAATCCAAAAAAGTGAATCGTAGTCAAATTTTTTTTTCGAGTTTGCATCAAATCTCGACGTTTCATGCACCTTGAACACATTTAGCATCAAAAATAAAAATTCTATTTTTAATTTTTCCTATAGTTTACATGAGAAATTTCTGTGTGGCCGCACTCTGAAACCCGTAATTCCGGAACCAGAATTCCGATCGATCCAAAATTCAATAGCAGCCGATGGGAAGGTTGCACCTTTCATTTGAGACTAAGTTTGGGTAAATCGGTCCAGCCATCTCTGAGAAAAATGAGTGACATTATTTGACACATACGCACATACATACACACACATACACACACACATACACACACATACACACACACATACATACATACACACACATACAGACTTTTTCCGATCTCGACGAACTGAGTCGAATGGGATATGACACTCGGCCCTCCGGGCCGGGATTAGGTTAACGTTTTTCAGAGTGATTGCATAACCTTTCTATATGAGAAAGGCAAAAATCAATATGTAATCCTCTAGTTTTAAGTAATTTATAATGTAAAACAAATCAAAATTGGCACCTTTAAGCTAACGCAAACGTGTCTTATCAAATGAACGAATTGAATAAAAAAGTACAGCGCCTTCGTACTTTAAATACGTAAAATATTTGTATTACCGTCAAAAAGTACTTTAAATAGTTTAATTGCGTATACATCGACATATATTACATTAAGTACCTTATTAAGTACGACAGAAGTATTTTTAAATACTTTCATTACTTACTTTAATTATATTCATAATGCGTTGGTATTTTCAATACGACGCACTTAAACACTAGACCGAGTAGTTCGCAAACAAGTCGGGAGCTCAACGAGGAGGCAAATGGCATAAGGGAGTCGAAAGACTCAGTAAATTAGACAATCTGGAGTTTGTCGTCCAGATTGTCCTCATAGGGGAAGATCACTAACTCTTGACCTACAGCTAGCTTTCCTACTGCCATGCAGAATGTGCCACGCTCTGTGGATGGTCGAAAACTGGTAGTGTGTCGAGGAGGGATGCTGTAACCCTACTGAAAGAACTAACTACTAAGTAGTTGGATTGGAGTGTGTACTGTGCACATAAAAAAGACTGTCCTAGAGGTACTGCCGTAAGGTAAGGTCGGAAAAGAATCAGGTTCCGGGTAAGCGTCGAGTGATTGCCCAAACCCGTTCCCTGAGTAGTCGGTTTTTGTACATTTTTTTCCTGTTCAGGGTACTTTTGAACATTTTTGTGCCCTCTAAAAAGATATTCACATAAATATTTACCGGTCTCGACGAACTTACTCGAATAGTATATTGTATATAAGACTTGACCCTGCGGGCCTCGATTGTGAAGACGGTTGTCAGAGTGATTGCATAGCTTTTCTTTTTGTGAGAATGGCAAAAATCGTAACAAGCTATAGTAAATTCAAGAGTGAAATATCACGGTAACGTTATGAGAAATTTCAAAAATCGTGACAAAGCTCCTGAAATCATGGATATCGTTTTACTGTCGGTTCTTTCAGTTGGAATAGTTTATATAGACCAGTGTTTCTCCAAGTTATGAACAAGAATCATAACAAAAGCTAATCATGTCCAGGAAACAACCACAGTAGCCACACATTGGAAAGTATCGCTATGTATATTTTTGGCGCGTACTAGTTTTTTGAAAACACAAATAGTTCCATGAATAGACGGAAGTATATAAACTCTGCAAATATTAGTTTCTCTGTATAGGAAATATTGCTTTCATAAGTACCATTTAGAATTTTTATACCATACCATTAGCTCTTCTGCATATTGACTATAATTCTAAAGTTTCAGTATTTGTTGTTCTACCGCTTTGAAGTTGAAATGTGCTTCAAGTAACACCGTTTGACGGTACAAAAATTACACGCCTTTTCATTTCCATCGAACATTTTCGTTTGAATTTACAATTTTACCACACTGACGGATATTGATATGGTTCTGAACGCCCCACCGACCCCTACTCCATTGCCTTTGAACATACACTCGTGCTCAATATCCAATGCTAATATGTACCAGCAGAAACATAAACAGCAGTAATATGCAATTTGTAAGCTACTTACTTTAAAGCCGCCTGAATCCCATCAAGCTCCCGTAGTCCGACCGGCGATGGTTGCAGCAGTAGGTACAAATAGCTACCGAGGTAGCTTTTACACTCGAATAATTATGATTATTGTCTCCCGGTTGCAATATTGTACCTGTAATGTGTTGCACAAACTGCCTGTTGTGTTGCCCGCTCTCTGAAAGTAGAAACACAGCCACGGACAATCACCGGACCGATGTAGAGGACAAAGTTTCAAATTGATACAACCGCTGTTGGTACTGCTGCGAGAATGTTGTTGTTAAATGCGATGAGCTAAATGGAACAAGAATTAAATCTCCCTTCCCCTAGTGATTTGGGAATGTGCAGGATTTACAAGAAAACCGGAAACATACGGAAACAACAAAATGCTTATTTTGTATCATAATCATTTATTTATTTAGATTTACTTTCTGTAAAGTTGGGTTTTAGTATTTTCTGCGTTTTCGCCTGCTGCGGTTGTTTTGTTTAGTTGACAGTAATTGTTTTCGCCGGCTGCTGAGACTGTTCTCGTATCAAACCTCACTGCTACTACTGCAGTGTGAATCTTGCATGTGTGTGTGTTTGTGTTGGTTTGCAGTCAATAACTTAATTCATATTTTCTTGGTAGTCTTCGTGTGTTCTACTTACTCTTTACATTCATTAAATTATGTTTTGTTTTGTTCTTATTAAAGGCTATTAGTGGTTTCTGTTTTGTTTTGTTCTGTTTTTTTTTATTTTGCTTTTTTCCTTATTGGTTTGATTACTAGTTCCTAGTACTACTGTTTGTTTTTTTCCGTAACTGTATATAAGTTTGTCTTGCAATAATAATTTTCTTGTTCAATGTTACCACCATTATCCCATTCTCATGTGTGTTATGGTAATAGTAGTCCATCTACAGGGTTTCGGCTTGTTTATACTTTACTTGTAGTGTTTTTTTGGGATGGTGTCTGTCAGTAACTGCCATTTCTATATTTCTTTTTTTCTGCTTCTTCATTTGCTGTAACATGCTCGTATAATGGGTTTACTTAATGTTATTCGTAAGGAAAACAAAAACTTCAACTAATACTAGTTTCATTCTTTTTTAAACGATTGACTGTATCCGTACATAGTCAAATTTCATTTTTTTTTGTTTTTGTTTGATTAGGTCGTGAGTGATAATTCTGAATGATTCTCATCTCAATAATAATGGTAATAATTAATTGTTACAATAAATAATTCCTATACGAATTTATATTTATAAGAGTTTGCTTAGCTCAATATTTCTACTAACCGAAACTTTTTAATTTTCTTTTTCCACACAGTCATACTATAACTATTTCCAGTATTTATGCTATCTCCAAACACTTTCATGAAACTGAAAATATGGGTCTTTGACGTTGATTTTGAATTAGATCCAAACATTTATCTTCTATTTTTGACTTCGCTTTTATGTATACGTGTTACTTATATGCGTGTGTGTGTGTTTGTATTGGGTTGGTTTAATTTTAATTTTATTTGAACAAACAAAACAATGTCTAGAGTTGGAATGTGCCCTGGCAAGCGGTTCGATCAAAGCCAAGAAAAACCGAACAAAATTTGTTTTGATATGATTCAGAATCAGAAATAAGTAATAATAAAATTCATCTCTAATCGGATGAATGACTTATGTCGATTTGAAACTGATCTTTCGATTATCCCTTTGCTGGCATCAGACTGAAAGTGGTGGTCTGTGGACCAATATTTCTGCGAGTGTCTCTATAGTAATTTCACGAATAGCTAATCCGAGAGCTTACGCTAAATGATACTTTCCAGTCTAGTTCAATTAACTTTCATACAGTTCTTCGGGATCCTAGAATTAACTTGCATACGACGTTGGAGTTCAAAAAAAATTACACAATGCTAGGGACCGTATACAACTTAAATCTATACAGACAGTTGAGAACCTATGCGTCTATCAGGGAATTGTTTTATTTGTGTGGGTGTCCTAAATTTTGAGAATAAGCTAAAAAAAAAAGTCGCGCCAAATAATGAGCAACGAAGAACTGGGATAAAATTGCTTCCAGATGTAATTAAATAGTGATATATCTTTAATTGCCTATCCTGTCGAAGGATGACCCCACTAAAGGAGATAAATTAGAGAAGTGTATTTTCCACTTCATCCAATTAAGTCAACGTAGTCATATAGAGGAAAGCAACGGAGCGCCATAATATAGACCAAATAAAAAAAAACAATTAAGACACCGAACATCAACTAGCACTTCGAAGGTTTAGCTGGTTCCGAAAAGTTTGCGAGTCAATTTCCAAGCTTTCTTCCGTCTTCCCCTTTGTAGCAATCACGCTGTAAATACACTTAAAAAAGTCCTGCAAACATGGAAGGGAGCCACCCAGCAAGTGATATATGTATCTTATCGAATTTCATCCTTTGCCCTTCCGTGCAATCTCAATCTCAATTGAAATTGTCTCAGCTGCTACTGATTTCCCCATTTTCCCTCTACTCCCACATGATTTTTCCCTCGCAATCAGTTTTACATAATTTGTACATAGTATTTTCAGTTGCAATACGTCGTCCCAACCGCAATCTTTACTCCACCCACCCTTGGTCACCCATGCACAGATTGTCCAACTACCAGTCCCCTGGTGCCCTTCCTTCACACCGGCTCTGTCGGTCGGTAGCTCTTCGACGTTAATTATGTTAACTGATTTTGATTTGTTATTCCTTCCAGCTGCCAGATTCGGTCTTTTACTTTCCTGGCTCGTAATTGCAAATAGAAAACTTTCACCCGCCTCCATCGTCGTCGTCGTCGTTGTCGCCATCTTCGCACGGAGAACCACCAACTCATCCCTTCTCCCTGACATTTTTACTCGAGTTTGGCTTTTTTGGCCTCCGTAGCCCCATCCACGGAACTTTCTTCGTCCTCTTCCTCGTCCTCGTCTTCCTCTTCGTCGTCGTCGTCCTCGTCCTCTTCCCCACCGGTCGTCGACTGCTTCGCACTGCTCTGTGAGTCACTGTCAATCACCTCGTCGCCATTATTGTTCCGGATGCTGGTCGTGGTCGTACTGGGCTTCTCCAGGCTATCCTCCGACTTGGTACACTCGTCCAAACTGTCGGTATACTTGTTATCCTTTGAGGATTCATCCGATGTCGCCTTGCCCAGTTCCGTATCTAGATTGCTCTCGTCGGAAGGTTCCTCCATGGTGTTATTCTCGGAGGAGGCTAACGATACCGAAGCTCCGTTCGTAGCGGCAGGCGTTGTGGTCGTGGTTGTCTTCGTGGTGGACACCGGATTTCGCGAGTAACTATTTTTAGTACCGCTAGCGGCCGCCGGCATTTCGTCCAACAGTTCAGGCTGTAGCTCTCTTGCGACGTAGTGCGTCCACAGGGCAAGTTCTACATTGTGCGGGGACCATTTCTTTTCGATTTTTGGCGCATCGTTGCTGCTATCATCCTCCTCTTCGTCGTCGTTGCTGCCGTCATTGTTCGAACTACTCACTGGTCCATGCACTTCTTCGTTCAACCGATCCGTTGTGGCCTGGATGTGCTGCACGAAGTTCATGTACTCGCGGGTCGTATAGTCTATGCCCTCAATCTCCGGTATCGCCATCAGGCACTCGTCTGCCATGAAGGGTGCGGTTTCCGGTGCAGCAGCGGCCAGCAGTGCCGAGGCCATGGTCGTGCCAACTCCCTTCAGGTTCGATAGCGCCGTGATGGCCTGTTCGAGGTTCGGTAATTTTTTGAATGCTTTCTTGGTCTCATTCTGAACCGCTCGCGGTGTGTTCACTTTGATCAAATACGATAACTGCGGGAAAAACCTGCCCCGTGTTTGCTTCCATTTCATTGTCTGCACTAGTTCTTCGTGAACCATGAACGGTTCTTTGCCGCGTTTTTTGATTAGCTGCGGTAGCATGTTCTGATACCAGTCGTCCAGTCGGATCAGTTCCTCTGGTTTTTTGCATTTGTTTTCGGCTCGCAGTTTCAGTACCTGCGGGTAGAGATTTAGTACGAAATCGAACTGGTTCGAGCTGCCGTTGGCGAAGAACGAGGCGGTATCCTTGACGGAAGTCATTTCGTTTGTTGTGAGGTTTCTGATGTAGGACGATTGTGATTATGCGTTGATTTTACACTTGGGATGTCAGCTGGTATGATCTAGAACATTTGGATAACTGGAAAGAAGAAGTTTATGGGTTATTAGAACAATATTCATTTAGCATTTCCATTGGCGTCTTCGAAACGGAACTGTTCTGTTGTTGTCGAGTTTGGCGGAAGGTTTTTTTGCGACGTATATTACATGTAAATCACACATAAGCATAAACGTTTTACCGATAATAAATCTATTTCCATTTTGTTCCTAAGGATCCTACGTTCAACAAGGTATGCTTGATAAAAAATGATTGAAGAATAATGGAGATAATGGCATGAGAAAGAGGTAAAATAGGATATCATTAACCCAATGCTTTAAAATACCATAGTATTTTTACTACTCCTTGATACCATTTTATGGTAAAATACTAAATTTTATCCACGCTGCTTTTTTGTGAGACAAAAATTATTTTCGAACCATCGTTCACAGAATATCGCAGTCCTCTCCCTCACCTACTAAGCTCCCTGGCTTTCGATTCGGACTTTGCGTTTTTTCATTACGTCATAAGACAAGACTCGACTTCTTATTTGATTGTTTGTGTTCTTATTGCTCACTTCCTACCAACCTGGACACCGCACTTTCAAAGTGCGAGTGATCTCAAAACTGCGAGCTGTCAAAACACATATATTTCAAGTGATAGAGATGGCACTTTCGTAGACAGACCAGTCGAACTAACCAGTCTACACGGTTAAATAAAACAACCTGCAGAAAAGTTCTTTTAACTTACTTTTGAGTTGTGCGTCGCTTTCGCACTTATTAGTGTTGTCAAAAACAAAAAGAGAGATTCGACTCAGTCGAGGTCTTCCGTGGAGGAAGGTACTTTTGAGTTGTTTGGGGTGAACTCAAAATTAGGTAAATTCAACTTAAATTTGAGTATAAAAAACCTATCAATGAGTTGTAATTTTTGCCGTGGTTAAATGGAAACTACCTTCAACACGGTTTACCTAATTTTAAGTTCCCCCACGATACCACGAGATTGAGTCAAAGGAACTCAATTTTAGGTAGTTTTTCGTTTCCGTGTATGACAAAAATTTAAAAGGAAAGTGGTAAGTGTACAGTGCGGTTAGAATCCAGTTTTTAGTGCCACAAGCAGTATTTGCGTAATCTTCATCGCTGTTGGAAAAAAGATTATCACTTGAGGGCTCCGCTTTCATTGTTGAAAAGGTCATTCAGTTGAAACTCGAAATTGTTTGTACATTTTTTTCTAAGAATCTGAAACATTGAGAATGGATTGAGATTTTCTATATTTCATTATGTAGGTTTTCCTGGCGCATGAATTTTTTTTCCTGTGCAGTCTTGTACAAAACAGAATGTAAATATCATTGTATGCCCACTACTAAAGAACTAAATGATTAACCTGATGATTGCTTTAGTACACATCGCAATAGCAGATTTCAATAGTTTCCATTGTCCTGCTTCCCCTAGGGGCAGATCACTCTAAGAATGTATAACAAATTTGCATCAAATTAGAAAAAATGCATTTAATTTCCATTTTTGCATCAGCTTTGCACTCCCTCGCAGAAAAGTTTGTTTAACAAACGTCCTACGCTGATCCACTTTGTTCGACGTTTTGTAAAATGTAGGGCTAGTTTTTCTGTAGGGTTTTGACGTCTTACACGCAACGCAAACAATATTGCACGCAACGCAAAAACATTGCACGCAACGCAAAATACATTATGAATTTCTATTTTGATGGAAATAAATGCATTTAATTTCGCTGATTTTTAAAAATGCATCACAAGTGATCTGCTCCTAGTGCTTCCCCCACATTGAGATCGTAGATCAGTTTCACCATATAATTCAAATGGGCAACAATTTGTCGGCATTGTTCATCATTATTCAAGCTTGGAGCCTTCTCTTGCTTCCCTTCATCCGTTGCCATTTCATTCAGTATAATCCCGCAGTCCATGTCGATAGTTCATCTAGCTACACTACAGTCTGATAATGATTCCCATTAGAATAAGAGTTTCATTAGAATCTGCATAATAAACTGTCACCACATAAGTTCTACAAAATTGAAGCAATGTGAGTTATATCAACAAACTTGTGAATTAGGTTCATTATTGACACAGTTAACCTCACATTTCTTGCCAATTTACATATACTTTGAAAATTTTTGTGGGCGACTAGATTCGCTCGATGCGAAGAATATTACGAAGTCCATGTAAACAGTACAACCAAGCTGTCAAAAATGAGCACTGCGTTTATTTGTTTCGTCAGCATAAAGCATTCAGTTAAACGTTAGCTACACGCAAACGAAAAACTACCTAAAATTGTATTCTTTTGACTCAATCTCGGGGTATCGTGCAGGTAAAATTAGGTGAACCGTGTTGAAGGAGTTTCCATTAACCCACGGCAAAAATAAAAACTCATCGATAGGATTTTTATACTCAACCTTGAATTCAACATACTAAAATTTAAGTTGAATTTACCTAATTTTTAAGTATACCCCAAACAACTCAAAAGTACTTTACTGCACGGAAGACCTCGACTGAGTCGAATCTCTCGTTCTGTTTTTGACAACACTAATAAGTGCGAAAGCGACGCACAACTCAAAAGTAATTTAAAAGAACTTATTCTTTGGGTTGTTTTACATGAAAGTTAAAGACACAGAATCCTTCTGGATAAAGACTCGCTATCTCTATCTTTTCTTATTATTTGTCAGAGTCACTCCAATCGAGCACGAGACCTGTCAAAAGCGCTCAATCCAAAGAAAATCGCTTCGAATCCTTCTGGAGAGAGGTCCATTGACAGGACTCGTGCTCGATTGGAATGACTTTGACAGATAAATGGTAAACAAACAATAAACGTGTCAAGTCATTATCCAGAGGGATTCAGCGGTGTTAATGGGAGTTACGTGAGTTCGAATGCAACATATGAACATCAGCTGCACTCGAACTTACGCAACTGATGAAGTAAACAAACCACCGAGCATTGTCAAACATGAACTTCATTCGTCATGAGTTCATTCGTGTGTTCATCTTGTGGAACTCAATTTGTAATGTGTGGGCACCGTGTCATTACGTCCGAGGTGGAGGACGGGCATAGCGTAGTTGGTAAATCGATTCCCTTGTACGCAGCTCATCTGGGTTCGAATCACAACCCCACATTTAGGGTTAGAGTTTTTTCTTAAGAGTTTTCTCTAACCCAAAGAGGCGAATGAACTTAAGGTTAAAACCTCTATAATCCAAATAAAAAAATAAGGTCCGAGGTCATAACGTCCGAAGGGTGGTGCATCACAACGTCCCTGGACATTATTACGCACAAGCGTTCATGTTTGACAACTCTCGGTGGTTTGTTTACATTGTCAGTTGCATGAGTGGGAGTACAACGCGTGCTCATCTGCTACATTCGAACTCACGTAACTTCCATGAAAACGAACCACCGAGAATTGTCAAACGCAGTTCATCCGGCTCATTTTGTGGGGTTATGTCGGTTGGTGTAATACCTAATTAGGCAATCCATGAGACGTTTCTGATCAGCTGATTATTTCTTGTTTACTTCTTCTGACGTTAATCCGAGGGGTGCGACGTCCGACAATATCGTTGATTCGGTCCAACATCAAACGAATCGGACTAACGAAAGATGCTTGTCTGTTCGCAGGAGCAGACTTGTTGACAGAACCCACCGCTGAATTGTCAAACAAACGTCTAATGGATTGCTTAATAGATGCTTGGCGCCATTTTGAAATTCAAGAAGGCAACATTCGGTTGAGCAATAGTCTCGGTAATCTTGAAATTGGTATTTCTTGGTCGTGCCTTACGATTAAATGGGGGAAATTGATGTTTGGAACCTCAACAATAATAATTTTTAGAACAGGCCTGACAAAGAAATGACGAAAATCCCTCAGTAATGCCATTTTGAAGGCCAAGATCATTTTTCGGTTCAGCAAAATTTTCTATAACCGTATCATGTATACATTAGGGTGGGGCAAAATGATTGTTTTTTCAGCACAGTTTTTTTGATTTCGTTTGGTCTCCCAAATAACTGTGCAAAATTTGGGGTCGATTTGTTATGATCCGGCGTAACGCATTGCGTTTGAAATTTATGTGGGGGGGGGGGTTGTATGAGGGAACCTACTTTTTTGCACTTTTAATCCTAGAGACCACAGTTTTTCCTGCAGTAGGCAACTAACTAAACAAAAGTATAGTTCAGGATTTGCCCAACAACTTTGCCGAAGGGATGCTAGGTGCTAGGATATCTCGGAATAAAGTTATAGCTGTTCAAAGTTCGATAGTTCGAATTAAAAGGCAGAAATCATTAATTTCAACAAATCTACCGGTATACCATTAGTACAGTAGTGATTCGCTGGTTGGTCACTTTTTAACTGGACCTTTTTTGGTTGGACCATTGTCTAACTAAAAAGCATCTGAATGTCAAAATCTCGTGTCAAATTCACTTTGACAATCAAAATGACATTAATTAGAGGTGTGAGAAGATGCATTTTCGGTCCAACTAGCGAATCAAATTCGTTAGTTGGACAGAGGCTGTGGCCCAACCAGCGAATCACGGATGTAGTCAGACTTTAAGCTGAAATAGCTTCGTAGATTTTTGTTTTACTGAATTGGTATGTTCTGATAAATGATTCAAAAACATTTACCCACTTTGTTGGACGATTGAAGGGGCGAAGGAAGGGTTGTATCAGGTCAAGTAATCGAATAATTTTTAATCGATTAGTTTCTGTTAGATAATCGAAGTAATCGATTAATATACTTGGATTATTCTCACGATTTTCGAAAAAAAAAAATAACATTTGTGTAATTTCACTTGAACGTGTAATCTACCCGCTGGGTTTTTATACGTGAGCATGAGCAATATTTTTGTTCTTTCAATATCGTTTTTCGTTCAATTAAAAACCCTAAATCACTCTGGTATAAAGACTAGAGCACTACAGTTAGAGTGTGGCAATGAGGAAGAAGACACATGGCGTATCCAAACGAGCATGAAATTTGACATCTACACAATAAAAATACGACAAATTTCATGCGCGTTTGGATACGTTATGTGTCTTCTTCTTTCTCATGGCCACACTCTAACTAGAGTGCTCTAATAAAGACTCGCCATCTCTATCCTTTGTTTACCATTTGTATGCCGGTGGAGTGCTTATAGCAGGCTCTACGCTCCATTCGAATGAAATTGGCAAATAGTATAGTAAACAATCGATCGAGATAGCAAGTATTTATTCAGAGATTCAACTTTACGTTCAATGTCACTCTAGACGAAGTATGACCACATACTAACAGACACAACATTATGAAGGAACTCCCACAAAAAACATCGATCCGGCAATTTTCCCAGAACACTAGCTCCACCTTTTATTCACAGTCCCAAACACTCATTTGCTGATGGGTTACCTATCAGATTTGGGAACAATTTTTCACTAGTGGTCGATCCCCCATATGCTTGTTCATATGTCAGTGGCGTCTTAATTTCAAATGTGGACACAGTCCCAACTACAAATATATTTAAAATGACCGTTAAAGCGGGCGAAGCATTGTTTTCGAGTGTTATGTCTGTTAGTCTGTGGTATGACCACTCGAAAATCAGATAAATAATGAAATAAGATTAACTTAATCTATAGAGGTAGTATTTAGTTGAATAATTTATTCTAATACGTATATTACTCCTTTCAGAACTTATTTTAATTTCCGTATAAATTGGGATTAAAAAACAGTTATATAAAAACACGCACTTTGTATCCAATATGTATTGATTAAATAACTAAATTAATCGATTATTGATTAATCGATTGATTTAAAAATCGAACATCTCTAATAGCGACATAATATATCTCATCAGCTCTCACTTAGGTCGATGTTAGTAAAGCCAATAATTTGTAATTTGTAATTTTATTGAGCACGATAACAATAATGATGTCGAAGTCTAGGATACTCCTTTTCTATGATGCGACTAAAGGAGGCGAGAAGATAATTTCCGATTTCAACAAGAAATACACAAGAAACCTTACATGAAACCCAATCTAACATAATTTGTTTTGGTTAATCGAACAGATTAAAAAAAATTAAAGGGTTGTGTACAGGACACGACCACGGTGACATTAAAAATGTAGCTCACTAGGTGATTGGCATTATTTGGCTGATCCATATAGTAAAAATAGGCTGGTCTGTCCAGAAAATATATTCAAAAGAAAAGTTCCATATTGAGAGCTGTGATGAGGAAGCCCACGCCCGCCAACGGAAATATACAGATTCTCCATGAAATATGAAATTTCATTTTCCATTTAAATTTTCAATAATGTACTAATGAACTTAAGTAAACAATCTTAAGGTTAAGTATTTCTTGATCGATTAGTGGTTGAACAAATGAAATTATTTGATAAATTACATTGTTATACAACGTTCGCACTACCAGTTAAAACGGGTTTTTATGCTATCTTGGTGACATTTTTCTTGTTGCCAATTATTAAAACGTGTTATAACTCTGTAGTGTAAACATTGTATTATTAAACCAATTCTGCAGCGTTTTATGTTATATAGGTGTTTTATGTGGTAATAGGACTGACATAATTATATCTTCAGTACAGCGGTTTGTTTCATAATTTAAAACAGATTTATTTTAAAATTTAAATTAGTATACCCAACCGTTCTATTTGTTGTATACTTTAAAACGCAATTAGAACTGTGTTTTAAATCCATAGGGTAGGACAGATATTCTGACTGGATAAACTGGGAAAACAAAAGTCCAGTAACGCTTAAGACTTGAATTTGAATCGAAAAAGAACACCCGCTTAAACTGCTGCTGGGACGGTAAGTTCTGTTTTAAAATTTTCCGTTGTGTGCAGTACGAAACAAAAGTGTTTGAAATTATAAAACAAAAAGTTCTGCTGGAAATGTGATTGTTTCCGATGCAATTACAGGTAAACTTCGATATAACGTACATCTCGGTTTAAAAATTGTACGTTAGGGTGATGAGCCTATTTTGGCACCATTATGGAGAGGGTCGCACTATTTTTTGAACAACTTAAAAAGAAGCCATATTACCTATAACCTTTTTCAGTATAAAGTATCAGTGTACTGTTTCTTAAACATCTGTATAATGCTTATTTGGCAGAATTGTCTCAATTTTCAGCATAAATGAAAATAAATGTTCTATTCTGTGCATCTATTCCCACCTGAACGTTCCAATTATCGCCTCATGGGTGTGCCGATTTCCACCTCATCGAAAAACAATCTAGTTGAAACGCAATGCCTCATATTTCATTTGCGTCGATTCTAACTAGGTATCCAGATCATGGACGCCAACGCGTGATTTGTAAAACGAATCATTCTCAGCCGATCAAAACAAACGTGAACATCACGCACACGAGAGAAACTCATCAGCTGTTAGTAGAAGAGCGCCCAGAACTGCGCATGCAGGAAATAACCATGCGAAAGTTAACAACTGGAATATAAAGTTTCACATCACACATTACTTCCTCCCGATCCAAATTGTATGTGCAGATGAAAATAAAATATCTGCAATCAACAATTAGTTGAATAGCTTGAAATAATTGATTACTTATACATGAAATTGCATTACAATATATTTTCAAGTTCATGTTTTAGGTTGGCCGCACTGGTGATTCTTTTCTGTACGATGGATGCAAAAAAGTTTGTTTTGATTGTGGTAGTGTATCGGCAAAACATGGCAAAATTATGAACGCCAGTATTTAATATTTTCCTATTATAACACTAGGCATATCCTAGTGTTTGACGAGTGCTTTTAAAGTGAAATAATCGTAAAAAGGTTCTCCAGCTAAAATAAAGGTATGTATCAGTGCAATATTTAATATATTTGCGCCGGAATAACGAGATATGAGGCGGTAAACGCTGGCTCGAAAGTGTTTATTTTGCTAAGCGCCGTTGCGTCCTGTTTCGGTTCACTACGCGAGTGAGGCGGATCAGCAGATATTTCAATATGGTGATTTTGTTTTAATTAAAAGTTGGATTTAGTGGATAGTTCTGAATACGTATGTGCACAACAAATAAAGAATATAACTTGAGCTTATTTTTGCACACCTGTTTTAGCCAAATCGATATTGTCATTATCTCATATGCTTGGTTCGAAACCAAGGGGTTCGAAATAGGGTCACAATAGGCTCTACTGCCATAATAGGCACATCACCCTATATTGAATTGTACGTTATATCGAAGCATGCAAAATGTTCAAAGAATTGTTGTTCGTGGTACTTTATTTTGTAGAATTTTGATAACGCGTAACTAATTTTGAAAATCTTACCTACCTAGCAGTGCGAAACAACTTTTCTAATAAGAAAATTATAGTAGATCCATAAAAAAGATGCCATAATCATTTTTTTGCTTATATGAATTAAATTTATTGAAAATATTCTTTTTTTATTTTGATTTTAGAGGTTTTAACCTTCGGGTCATTGGCCTCTTTGTTGGGTTGGAGAAATCTCTTTAGAAAAATCTCTAACACTATGTGCGGGGTTGGGAATTGAACCTAGGTGAGCTGCGTACAAGGCAATCGTGTTACCAACTACGCTATCTCTACCTCCGAAAATATTCTCTATTCTGACTCCTTTCCTAATTATTAAATCATTAATTATTATTTTGTCTGGGCTTGTAAAGTGATTTTAATGCTCCCACCGCCTGCGCCTCATACAATAAAAGCAATTTATGAACTTTAATCATAAGAATAGAGTATAAAGATCCACTTGTATCCACGATTCAAAAATTTCTGAAGATATATTTCAGTCCGCTAACCGATTTCCTAAATACCCCAAACCGGTCGTGAAGCGTGCACAGTTGTCCGTGTAACTACAAATATGACCTCTGATTCTTTTTGTGGCATAGCATGCTGTGGAATTTAAACGTTGTCATTCGGCCCAGAGAATCAGATTCCGCAGCCCCGAAACCAATCAACAATGGTCACACAAATATTATCAATTTTAGTTTTCAGTTAGAACTTAGAGGAGACCGGGGCTAGTCGGCTGTGTTTTCACTTTTCATTTTTTACCGCTTTGATGTACCTAGATTTTGCAAAATAGAACACGTGGCATGGAAGGGCAGACTGTTGGCAACATCTCTGAATTTTATTTAAAATGTTTGATGCATTGTCTCCATTTTTAGAGACAAAAATATGTTACGTGGAAAAACCGCCAACTTACCCCGGCCCCAGGGTAAGTTGGCGATATGTATAGATACACCATAAAATAAGCAATCAAATGAAGAATCAAATACTTCATGGGTCCTTTTGGAACATGCTGAATGTCTTTTCAAGAAAACCGTATATTAATCGACATTTGCTATTATATTTCAGTCTCAATATCCCGGAATATTGACATTGACGCGTACTCCATAGCAAATTTTTATAGCAAGCAATAGCAAATTTTCGAAATTCTTCAGGTGACTAGCCGAAGTAAATGTTTCCTGCATTGACAAGATACACAAGAAAAAGATTTTCTTACTTTGGAGTGAATTCCAGAAATAAAAATTTTTGCATCGTAAATAGAACCGCAAACTTGCCCCGCGAGCAGCACCGCCATCACCCTAAATAATACAGTGTTTAAAATTTAGGAAATTTATTAGGTATGCTCGAAAATACAATATCACCCAGAACTTCCACAATACAAAATGTTTTGCAACCAAAACAAATTGGATAATGGGTCTCGCATAACTTGAGGTACATAACGAGAGGCTGTGCTATATGTCTAATAGAAACGGAGAAAAAGGGATTCCGCCAACTTACCCCAACCGCCAACTAGCCTCGGGCTCCCCTACTGATATTGGGTTATTTATTGAGATAAATGGTTGGTTTTAATAAATCACGATCATACGCAAATGAAATTGAAAAAACAAACGGTCTCGTAACCTTCAATGAAGTAGCCAATTCCTAACATGCTCATTAGAAGCCCAATTAGTACGTTTTAATATTTTGTATAACATACTGAATTCTTAAAATATGGAATACATGCGTAATTCAAGATAAATTTGGGCCTGAAAAATAAAATAAAAAATATGTACGTTATATCGAGGAAAAATGTACGTTATATCGAATGACGCTATATCGAGGGTACGTTGTATCGAAGATTACCTGTACACTCAGATTTTTCACGCAGGGGATACAGGCCGTGTAAATGAAACCGCGTAAATTTAAAAAAAAAACGCGTTAATGAAAACCGCGTAAATTTCAAAATCCGCGTAAAAAAACCTGAGTATACTCTCCTATATAAAATACTACGCTGCTGAACAGTGCAATAACTACAGAAGCACGTTGTCAGATGCCTTACTTAAAGAAAACATATAACCGAAATATGAAACATGAAAACCAATAGGCTCTTTACCCTACGCAGCTACAAAGCGCCGTAAACATGAATTAACAAGTTACAACGCACACGCATGCATAAAAATAAATATATTTTTTTCAAACGCAACACTCTTAAGCAGCACACACCAGAGTTAAAAATATTCAAATTCATTGAATGAAAATTGATCATATTCAGCCGCATTCATTTTCAATATTCAGTTACGCAGCTGAAAACGTCAAACGATCAAACCGCCCATTCATCCATGCAGATTTTCATTCGGCTCCGATTATTACACGAAGCGACCGTGCAGCAACGAATCAAACGCATCAAAGTAGGCCCTGGCACAATGCAAGCAAAGATGATTGTTGTTTCATATGCTTTATCAGCATTTGAAAACATTTTCCTAGATAATTAGTGTAATGAATATATTGAACGATATTCAACTGAATGAATAAGATGGATAGTTGAATGAATATTTTTTCTCTTCACCGCGAGTCGCAACAGGTTCATTTTCAGTCGTCAAAAAAGAGCTTCGATTTTTTTTAACTCTGGCACACACCGTATTGAATTAAATCCAAACCACCCCGCCCACCCACTTTGAAAATCATTCTGTGACACCGTGCTGGTACCCGAAAAATCCGCACACGGCCACCGCTGCCGAAAATGCATAGCGTCTACCGCTTATTGTAGTGCCCAGACGCTGCAACCATGATCTTACCCGTTCGACATAAGAACAAAAACTGATTCAAACGGGTACGCATCAGTGTGGCCACTTTTGAATGAAGTCAGATCCGTAGATTTTGAGTTTACCCGCCAGAATCCAATTTTTAACGCAAATTTGGATTCTTTTTTAATCCCAATTGATGTAGCGTTTTGTTATCTTGGATTTAGTTTTTAACTTTCTCGTGTTAATAAAAAGCTGAATTGGAGCCCTGGGGCGTTTTTTCAGCAACTTCATTTAACCCTCCGGCACTCGCGCGAATGGCTCCCCGAATGAGCAAGGAAGAAAATTTCGTTAGAGTTTCGGAAGGTGTTGCACAAAATACAACGACGCGAGTACCGGAGGGTTAATACTTTTCAGTTTTAGATCAGGAAATAGTTGATATTTTGTCTTTGGAATTCACTCAGATACAGGCCGCATAAATGAAAACCGCGTAAATGAAAACCGCACAAAATTCAAAATACGCGTAAAAAACCGCGCAAAAATCCGCGTAAAAAACGTGAGTGTATTAATCAGTTTTTCTGTTTACATTTGAATTATCAAGTTATGAAACAACATAAGTATGGTTAAAATATTCTCACTATAAAGTCAGTTACATTTCTATGTATTATAGCGAATAATTAAAAAAGTCACTTCCTGATTTGATTTGCATATTATACTTTAAACATAAAAGAACTAACAACGACTCTGTTTTATAGGTTAAAGGGCCGTACAGCTGTGCTGCAGAATCTCAATAGCTGGTATATGCGAGAAACCGAAAATATGGAGGTTCAATTTCTGAGAAATAATTGACTTTAGGAAGAACTCACATCAGCATATTTGCGATCTTTAGAAAACAATAGATCAGCGACATGAATGGCAGATCCCGGCTGACCCAGATATCACGAATGGACACTGAGTGATCTAGCTCGGACATTTAAGGAATCTTATGACCAAACAACATGCTCGATGTCTTGGTAACTCTTGCCATACACGCATATTTCACTATCAGTGATTCTAATATGAAAGAGATGTGCATAGTGTGTATAACCAGCGAACGTAGATGATGCGGACTCCTGCGAAAATTCTCTTCCATGGACGTGTATTCTATGCAGAACGTGTAATCTGAATGTGGAATTAATACTTTGCGCACGTGGCTGAAGGGATATCCCAGAATTCGATTTCGGGCAATATACAAACAACGCAACTGTATTGGTTCCACGTTATGTGGCTGAACCGAAACGCAGCTCCCATACTCAGTTACAGAGAATATAGTTATTTGATACAATCTTTTTAAGTTTCATAGGTAAACACCATGCCAAGATCAAATTAATGCGCGAATAAAATTAATTCCTTGCTGACATTTAGTCTAACGATATCGGATCCGGATGTATCTTTTTCAAATGCATTATGAATCGAACTACCCTTCGGGTACTTAAATGCGAAACTTCAGCGATCATTCTATCCTTTATTAGAAGTTGAAGTTGAGCTGGACCATGCTTCATTAAAAACCAGCTCAATTTCCTTCTTGGGGAACTCGATACGCGAATTTCCAGCCAGAGTTCAAAAATGTTCAAATATACCTTGCACTATTTTTCGCAAATCTGTAGCTCTGTGACAGAAACAACGGCTTATGGAAACAACAATTTATACAAATAGTTATTTAAAATTGTACGAACTTATACGAATAGTTACTTAGAACTAATGGTGAAGTTTATTCCAGATAACGATTGCTACATAATCGTATGGTCCTTTATTGGCCACGAATACACAAACCAGTCGCTCTTTATTGCGTATGCTAGTTGAATTTTCGCCGAAAATAGCGTAGGAAAATCATTTGTACCCTTCCCGTTGCAAAAAGCAAATTGAATTTTGATAACAAGCCGTTTACCTTCATCCAATTGTCTGGGTGTAGTGTAATGCAATCGACCGATACAAATTGTGGTCGAATGCTGGTTATATATGAATAACAATGTTACATGTCTCCTGTCGCGTGGACCAATGCCTTTCTGCAGAAATCAGTTGTATGAATTCAACTATCGACTCTTTGTCGGATCATCAGATACTTCAAAAATTGAGTTTGATTCTGTCAAGACCATTATTTTCGCATGACACTAGTGCATCTGGGAATTCATCGTTAAATGGGAGTAAATTATGTAATTCCGCGGAGACATGTCACGCACAATTTTCTGCATATAAACGGAGTATTGGCATACCTTTCCAAAGTTTATCTCGTCGAACTACTTCGTGTGCTCGAAAGAAACTTGTTTGAAGAAATCCAATCATCGTTTCGTTGGCATGACATTCTTGCCTAAGGCTATGTTCCAATTTTGAGCGAAAAAGGCTCACCTATTTCTCGAGTGCAGGATCTGCACCAACGACATCCAGTTTCACAACTGAACAGAACTTTAGTTGTTTTCTTTTCCTGCAAACTAGCTACATACCCGGTTATTTGTAGTCTGCTGTACTTTATAAGCCTTTCATGTTTGCATACCAGTTGATAATCAATTTCCGTCAACGACCGCACCTCATATCTGAATAGAGCAACAGGGAGTATCAGCGATATGTATGAAAAGAGTTTTGTGTGTGTCCATAGGCTGCGGGACTTTTGTTGAATACGTAAATCGTAGAAGATGCCATTTACAGCAGCAATCCGCTTTTTTCCCACGACTGTCACTAATGTCACTAGTCTTCCAAGATATATGAACTCGTGGACAACCTGTTGCCGCGTCAATTTCTATCTCGGAACTAACACCGTGCTGGCGATCTGGTTCTCTATCAACAACAATTTATTTTATTTTACCAGAGTTTATACTCAGACCGATATTGGCAGCCTCTCTTTTAAAAGGCAAAAAAACCTCTTCCACTGCTCTACGGTCGAATACAATGGTGTCTAAGTCACCCAGAAACCAAGAAGCATGCTGGATCTTTTATTGGTAGTTGTGTTCCTTTCGCACAGCTGTTCTTGGCATCGCACTTTCAATCACTCTTCAACAACAAATCAGAAAGTGCATTGCTCAGCTTCAGTACAGCAAGCGTCACAGACGAGTCGGATGTTTAATAGCCAAAGATGTAGCTTGTTTTTAACCTAAACTATTCAATTTGTCGGGAAGTCAAGTTCAAACATTATCTGAGACCACAACTGATTTTATTGCACTGAATCATGGACTACCTTAAATTCCACAAACAGATGATAATTTCACAAGTTGTATTCCCAAAATATAGGGTTAGTCTTCTAAAGAGCAATTATTAAAATCGAGAGCCTTTACCTAGTTGTATTGGTTCGTATTGGTGTAAAAAATTCAATATTGAATTTCCGGATATAAATATAGATAGATAACTCAATACAGATATCCTAACAACTTCTTCGAACATGTTCAAAGTTTTTAGAGTTGGTTTCAGTAACTGCACAAATTTGAACAAGATTTTCTGGTTCCACAAAATATCCCAATGTTTGTTTCAGCTTCAGTCTTCTGACCTATAATACTAATCCGATTTTCTCGATGCGAATAATCTGTTGAGTTTATTGGTGATCTGTCACACTATCGCAAGAAACAAAATACAGTTCAGTTACTGGGTCCGATAACATTTTATGAATTTGTTTATCATCGAAGAATCGTGAATTTCGTATTTTCAAAAACGTGAATAATCGTTTGCAACCCAGAGTTAATATTGGCTCAAAGGTAGTATTCCCCATTTGCCTTCATGAGAGAAAGCCCTCATCGTCCATTATAGGAATTCGCGTTACTCTGTACTTCAAATGAACGAACTATACGAACTTTAATTTAAATGTTCTAGATTGAATACCAGTCAAATTTTGCAGAAATATAATTCGGGATTCTTGTGTATTCCTACTCAAATTCATCAACCGATTACGATTCGATTGGCTTCGGAATTCAAAACATGCATGATTGTCTATTTGATGTCATGAAATCGAATACGTATTATTTTTACTAAAATTCCGTAGAATTATGAAGAAATTTTGAAAATTCCGTAGATTTCACGAGTTAATCCGTAGATCCGTAGAAAGGACAGAAATCCGTAGATCTACGGGAAAATCCGTAGGGTTGGCCACCCTGCGCATCACCTCTATTTATAAACTAACCGTATATGGTTTAGTCACTTAGGTGCGAGTGTGTGCAAATGCCAATGTTACCGAAAATCGATAGCGCTTATAGCATCGCCGGGAGACGTTGTTACTCGTATGGGATAAGAGCAACAACTGATTTAAACGGACATGCGTTGCTTCTATTTATGACTTTTCGTGTTTCATTGAGCAACTCGACACAGATCTTTCATTAGGGCCTAAGTCGCAATGTACTCAAATGGAGAAAAATCAGTTTCAATATTCGGCGAAGGTTTTCTAAATGTAGTTTTTATTGTAGGAACAAAATTACTTTATGACCATGTTTTTCCGGAAGCATTTTTCGTTAAACCTTATGACAATATAACAAAGAATTTAATTCCTATGTGCTTTTAGTAGGTAGAAACTAAAAAAATGCTTACGCCCAATTTGCATCCCAGTCGTGATTTCGCCCTTCAGCAACCACCATTTGCGGAAGGGCTAAACTGTGTACATAATTTTCAGAAGGGCGCGGTAAATGGGCTAAACTGACTCTGTCTTGCTGGGTAGGGCTGGGTAAATGGGCGAGCTTGACAGTATACTTTTTAATAGGGCTCAGCAAATGGGCGCATAGAAACCCAATGTAAAAGAAAGGGCGCGTGAATCTTTTCTTCAAATTTCATGAAAATATCGAAATATTCGAATGTTTATGTGCAACAACTATCGAGTAGACATGATCATAGTAGATATTGCTTATCATTCATATAATAGAACCGCCGTTTATTCTTTTATTTGTGAATAATAACCGTACGCCCGCTTCTGTCTAAAAATGTAAGTTTAGCCTTTATATTCCATATGAGAAGAAGGGCCTAACTCGAAATCTCGAAGAAAATGCATGTTTCGCCGTTTTGTTTTTTTTAATTATACATCGAACTAAAAACCATTTGAACTAATTTTCACCTCAATCTTGTAGTATTTTTGTTGCATAATGTCGTAATAGCGAAAACGCAGTTTGTTTACATTTGCGATTTAAGCCCTAATGAAAAATCTATGTCGAACTAAGCTGCCCTCTCTTGACGGCTGTGTCTGAGAAATCTGCCTCACGAGTGGTAATTTTCCCGTTTTTTGTGAACTTTTTAATTTTACCAATTTCCAAAAGTCTACTTTTATTGGGGAGGTATTAAATTATTACCAATATTTAAGTTAGGTGTTTCTGAATCGGTTGGTGTATGAATGATTAAAATCCATCTAGTAATATAGGAGTTATAAGCGTGCAAACCTTACATAGTTTCGTTACATGGGAGATAGTTTAGATTTTAGAATGACACCTAGCCCCAGATAGTGGAGTAAGACATTTTTAATGTCAAAAGATCATTCTATCAAATCATAATAGCAAACGTTTATGAATAATTCACCTCAACATACCAACTAGGTAATAATTTATACGATACAGTACTTTTGTTTTTGTGTATGAATCACGCCTGAGATTTTGCAATCAATTCGATCTATCAGACTTTGGAAAGCTACAGCATGTTTCAGGAACATTGTAGCACCATACTTCCTTCGGTAAAGTTGTTAGTCATATCCTGGATTATGCATATACACTATAGGTATTCTTCGGTAATTCTGGAATCTCTAGGAATGAAAATGCAAAAAAGCATTCTCGAATACGAATTCTCATAAAAATTGATTTATTTTATATTTATCTATTTATATTTGTGCCGACTTGATAAGGCCAAGGTTACATTTTTCAAACAAGTGTGCACACGCATACATATCTACTCTTTAATTATCTAATTTTGAAAATGCTCATGTTGTTTAGGTTATAGAGAGTTTGAACCGGAATTCGGCATCTTTGAATTCAAAATATCTTCAGACATCCATTTTCCTCGTGTACTCGTCAACCCCATTGACTGATTTGATTAAAACACCAACACAGTTGCAATGTATATAGACAGCATACATATAACGATAAGTTTTCAATTCGCCATCAGATTTAACCTCATTTGGCAAAAATTTTACCCGATTTAACCTCAATCTCCCACTAACACTGCACATGGATTAGTCAATTCCGAAAATGTCCATATTGTAGAGGTTACAGCGAATTTCTCTAAGCCGGAAGTTGCCATCTTGGATTACGAAATGGCTCAGGACATCGGTTACGTCATGCACTCGTTAATCCCATTCCGAAAATATCCAACTTTTACTAGTAGGTAACAGTTAGCTAAGAATATGTTAAATTGCATACAACTATTTAACTGTACTGTACGTACTCAGACTTTTTTTACGATCTTGGTTGTTTTCTTTTGAGTTGCTCATGTTATTTCAAAATGTCAGTTAAAGGCGGTTTTCATTGCCTGTTCGTTAGAATAAAACTTTCCATCTAATTTATCCGTCTACAGTAGAATACAATCCACAACACATAGGTAGATGTTGTGTGCCAAATGTCAAAAACACACAATCGCGTGCCAGTGACACCCTAGCTGTGAACTTGCACCGCCCGAAACTTTCCAGACACAAACAGTTTTACGACCGAAATCAATCCCCCTTCACCGCCGAAACTAACTCGTACTCGCCAGTTCTAGCCATTATCGTCCGGGATGAATCCCCATGGATTCGAAAGGATCATCCTCTCTGTATCGACGAGATGCCACAAATCTACGTTTTATTACATTCCAGAAGTCCAGGGGTTCGCCCAAGCTGCCAGCAAGCAGCCATTTTCTGATGAAGAGGGATTGACTTCTTGATGTCCACGGCAAGGAGGAAATCCAATTATAGAACGTCGAATGTCGATTTGAACCTGCGTTCTACATACATATTTGGGAGTGTCCGATGCGGGGGAATGTAATCGAAATTACGGGATGATGCCAACAATAGTTTCCTTTCCGAGAGGGGTACCAAATAGGATAGCAGGAAAGAGTAATCAAACTTTTTCCATACTTGTACTATCAACAACGATGAGTGCGGGTTTCGGTGTACGCTCGACACACGCAACGGAAATCGATTACTGATTTAGGGGTAATTTACTATACGGCAGTGTAGTTCATTTCGTAGATACCTCGACAAACATATGATTACGGCCTAAAAGCCAACTGTCAAAATCCACTTTGAATGGAAATTCCTGACAAACCGTTACACGCCAATCACAGATGTTGGTAGTAAACGAAAGAGAAAAGTTTTCTCTTTCATAAACTGTTGTGAACTGTGTTTGACTAGTAACGGTTTGTCTGGAATTTCCATTCAAAGTGGATTTTGACAGTTGGCTTTTAGACCGTAATCATATGTTTGTCGAGATTTCGTAGATATAGTATGTGGACTAACATTTGGGAGGTCGATGGAAAAAGAATAGCCTTTTCCTGTACATAAACAAGATTTTATACATAAATACAGGAAAAAAGTTTATTGAAATAGGCACGCATTAGGAACATTGCCTATTATCGCAAATCAGTCCTGTATATATAGGAAATCCCATTGAAAATTGGACAAATATGCAATCGTGGGCAGTATAATTCAGTGTACTGAATCATCACAACGCAACTAACGCTAACTAAATAACTGCATAACGTGTAGTTATCGATAAGCAATCAATCAAAATTTAAACGTCAAAACGGTTAACTTATAAGTGGGCAATGTTGTTTTGCAACAGTGGGCATAACACATCCGAATTGTCATGCTACCGTAAGAATGCTGTGAGACAATTTTCACAAAAATTGAAAGACATTGATTAAGGATTAAATAAGAACCGTAGTTGGATAATATTATGCTTCTTGAAAACAACTATTCGCAGCTCGTCTATATAAAATATTTTGTTAAAAGTACTCCGCGGGTAGCATCGACAATCAATGTTTTCAGTTATAAAAGACATATATACTACACCACCCCCCTCCTCACCCAAAGACATAAATGCGGTTGCGGTTGTCTGATGATTAATAATTCAAACAAAGTTCAGTAAGAAATACTTATGTTTCGAAGTGCTGTCATTGATGGATTACAACTAAACTTCGGATTCGCTTCCCAAAGTTTCTGAGATGACACAGAACATGAGTACCCTTTCGGCCGATGGAAAAGTGTACCTAGGCAATTCATCGTCGAACTCGGTTAATTAATCTGCGGTACGACACGGTTCCACTGCTGTCATTGCCACTTGGAGGATCTTCGACACTAAGGGGAAGCAATTAGGCCGAACGAACCAAGGAAATTGCACTTAATTTGAACTAGACCGAACAAGACCAATCGGTAGAACTTTCGCTCATACGCAGGCAAGTGAGAGTGCCTGGCGGAATGAGACTTCAATGAAAATGTGTCGTTTTTCTTCTGAACAGTGGGGGTCCATTTCGTGCCCGCGTATTGCGCTAGCAAAAACTCGAAGCCTCTTTCCTGCTTCTCCTCTGATAAGAAGTTAATGTGGGCACGGGAAAAGAAAATAACGTTTTGTCATGCTATGTGTCACGCAGGAAGGGGTGTGATTTATAGGATTACTTAGCCACGGGAACACTTCAATGGTTGAGTTGAATTCATTGTAGCGGAAGTGCCATCGTGGGGCGGCGTACCCTTTTTTATTTCCTTTGCTAGGTGATGGAGTAACTAGGTAGCGTTTTTTTCTCATTTCTATGGAGCAACTGTTCTTCAGATCTTTTGTAAACAAGCAGATGAGTACACAATAGCGTTGTTGTTATTAGGTTTATTCCAGTACCAGGAGAATTGTTCCTGTATTCTCTTTTTCTTGTTTTTGTAGCAAACCAGAGTAAAAGGGAGCAAGTGTTTTTTTTTTGCTTTCATTTGCTCCGGAGTAACTTCCATCTGGAACAAACCTATTGTTTAGTACTTAGTTAGAGTTACCAAATGGGCTGAGAGCAAAATAAGGACAATTTTGAATCATTTGAATAATGACATTTTGAAAACCTGCGGACCCCCTCGGATAAATATCGATTTTGCATGCTACCAATATGTTATTTTCAGCTTTGTTGGGAAACAAGAGTTGAAATTTCAATCTGCAATTGGAAATCATATTTTTCTTCGTGGGTCCCCAGCAACGATTTCACGGCCCCCTAGGGGTCCGCGAATACCAGGTTGAACATCACTGGGTAATAGCGTGGCATGCCGCATTACATATAAAATTGGTATGGATATTAGTACGAGGACACTTACCTTTTACATTTCCATTTCCCCAAACCAAAGTTTTTTTCTTCTTGAAGTATATTCAATGAAGTGACTAAGAAATTTGCCGAAGATATTTTTGACATTAAAAATGTCTTACTCCACTATCTGGGGCTAGGTGTCATTCTAAAATCTAAACTATCTCCCATGTAACGAAACTATGTAAGGTTTGCACGCTTATAACTCCGATATTACAAGATGGATTTTAATCATTCATACACCAACCGATTCAGAAACACCTAACTTAAATATTGGTAATAATTTAATATATCCCCAATAAAAGTAGACTTTTGGAAATTGATAAAATTAAAAAGTTCACGAAGAACGGGAAAATTACCATTCGTGAGGCAGATTTCTCAGACACAGCCGTCAAGAGAGGGCAGCTTAGTTCCTCAATGAAACACGAAAAGTCATAAATAGAAGCAACGCATGTCTGTTTAAATCAGCCCCCTGTCAAGAATGGCGTCTCTGTACAGCCAGCATCACTGCCATGAAAATCAAAACAATTTTGGATTTAATAATTAAAAGCTGTATTTGGTTACTAAGTGCCGATTTTCTGGATGATATGGTATTTAATCATCCCGCAAAACGCAAAACGTCGTGTGGAATGCTTCAATACTGTGCATAGCGCCGAACAAAATTCTTTGTTTGGGGCTTTATAGCTATAACGCCCCATATATGTAGATCGCTGTCAAACTCCATATGTTGGTATAGGGTTGCCAGGAGGCTGGTTTAAATCAGTTGTTGCTCTTATCCCATACGAGCAACATCGTCTCCGGGCGATGCAATAAGCGGTATCGATTTTCGGTAACGTTGGCATTCGCACACACACGCACCTAAGTGACTAAACCATATACGGTTAGTTTATAAATAGAGGTGACGCGTACCCGTTTGAATCAGTTTTTATTCTTATGTCGAACGGGTAAGATCATGGCTGCAGCGTCTGGGCACTACAATAAGCGGTAGACGCTATGCATTTTCGGCAGCGGTGGCCGTGTGCGGATTTTTCGGGTACCAGCACGGTGTCACAGAATAATTTGTAAAGTGGGTGGGCGGGGTGGTTTGGATTTAATTCAATACGGTGTGCGCTGCTTAAGAGTGTTGCGTTTGAAAAAAAAAATATATTTATTTTTATGCATGCGTGTGCGTTGTAGCTTGTTAATCCATGTTTACGGCGCTTTGTAGCTGCGTAGGGTAAAGAGCCTATTGGTTTTCATGTTTCATATTTCGGTTATATGTTTTTTATCAGTAAGGCATCTGACAACGTGCTTCTGTAGTTATTGCACTGTTCAGCAGCGTAGTATTTTATATAGGAGAGTACACTCAGGTTTCTTTACGCGGATTTTGAAATTTACGCGGTTTTCATTAAAGCGTTTTTTTAAATTTACGCGGTTTTCATTTACACGGCCTGTATCTCCTGCGTGAAAAATCCGAGTGTAATTGCATCGGAAACAATCACATTCCCAGCAGAACTTTATGTTTTCTAATTTCAAACACTTTTGTTTCGTACTGCACACAACGGAAAATTTTAAAACAGAACTAACCGTCCCAGCAGCAGTTGAAGCAGGTGTTCTTTTTCGATTCAAATTCAAGCCATGTCTTAAGCGTTACTGGACTTAAAATTGTTTTCCCAGTTTATCCAGTCAGAATATCTGTCCTACCCTATGTATTTAAAACACAGTTCTAATTGCGTTTTAAAGTATACAACAAATAGAACGGTTGGGTATACTAATTTAAATTTTAAAATAAATCTGTTTTAAATTATGAAACAAACCGCTGTACTGAAGATATAATTATGTCAGTCCTATTACCACATAAAACACCTATATAACATAAAACGCTGCAGAATTGGTTTAATAATACAATGTTTACACTACAGAGTTATAACACGTTTTAATAATTAGCAACAAGAAAAATGTCACCAAGATAGCATAAAAACCCGTTTTAACTGGTAGTGCGAACGATGCATAACAATGTAATTTATCAAATAATTTCATTTTTTCCACCACTAATCGATCAAGAAATACTTAAACTTAAGATTGTTTACTTAAGTTCATTAGTACATTATTGAAAATTTATATGGAAAATGAAATTTCATATTTCATGGAGAATCAGTATATTTCCGTTGGCGGGCGTGAGCTTGCTCATCACAGCTCTCAATATGGAACTTTTCTTTTGAATATATTTTCTGGACAGACCAACCTATTTTTACTAGATGGATCAGCCAAATAATGCCAAACACCTAGTGAGATACTTGATTAATTAACAGATTACCGTTAAAAGACCTTCAATAAATTATGTTTTGATGGCGAGGGTATATAGCAAATTGTAACATATGAAAACAGGCGAGTGAACAAGAACGTGAGTTGATATGTGTGATAGATAAAATTCATTTGCACGCTCTTGAAAAAAGCTACATTTTTAATGTCACCGTGGTCGTGTCCTGTACACAACCCTTTAATTTTTTTCAAATCAGCTTTAACTCTACTGGAGACAACCAGAGACAAGTGAACTTCATTGAGTTTTCTAGTGTTGAAGTAGCATTTCTAATTACAACAAGAGCTGACTGCCGGTTTTGTTCGTCCAAAAGTTATTACTTTTAAAACTTTTGCTAAGTTTACCAAAAATGCCCAATAATTTCTAAGTTGCTAGAGATAGACCAATGATCTCTTTTGGAATGATATGCATCTTGATAAGATAAACAACTCTCTGGAATACATTGACGCACTATCTACGATATTTAAGGAGTTTTGTTGAAAAGAAGATTTAAAGGGTCATTCACAAACAACAGTTTTTACAATTTAACGACACTCAATTAGCTAAAAATTACTGGGTAGGTCAAGTTATGAAAATCAGAGCCATAGTACTCAAGTGAGAGCAAGGATTTGAAGTAAACAGATCGGAAAACTAGAAGTGGCTGGGTCATTAGAACAGGCTTAATATTGTACGGGCTTAATCTTTGTCTTCTGCTAATGCGGGTCGAGCTTAGGCAGCATAATTACGAATTAAAGATGGTCGGGTTTTAATTTTTTCAAACCCGAACCCGAGAGCATGAAAATTTAAAAACCCGAACCCGACCCTAACCTGAAATTATAAAATTTGAAAACCACGAACCCGACCCGAGCCCGAACATTTTAAAACTTATCCAACTAATCCAACTTGCTTATACGGAGAATCGACCAAAGATCTCGAAGATTTTTAATTCTAGGCACCCGAGCTGGACCCTCATCTAAGAACAGTAGAATCACTCGAATCTGAAGTAGCACCATACGCATTGCGTTATATCTGCATATGGTAAAACAAATCACTGCCGAGTAGAATCCGCATTTATATTTACTATTATTGAACGTCGAATTTGTAATGTTCCGAGAAACTTATAAATCGTCGATATTTTAACCGGAATTTAAGTTAAATCGGCGGCTAACTCATGGGGAAACAGAAAGCTTAATGGTCATAGTTTTCAACAACCTTGCCCGTCGTACTTAACCAAAATTTCTAATTTTTATCAGAAACCATTCCTGCAAGGCAGTTTCGTATAACTTATTACATGTATTAAATTAAGCTATGGTAATTGTCAATTCGTATTCGACTGTTTACATGACATCACCCACGTTACTGGTTGATACGGTCAAACCTGTATCGAAGGGTATTAAACAAGATTTTCTGACGTGTTCTTGATGTCCCATCATTAGCGTTATGACGATCTATGATTGGGTATCTAAGTTATTTTATGCTTCAGATTATACGGTAAGCGCGCCAAAAGAGATGCTTCGACATCTCCAATGGAGCTCTAGGAACGACTCCAAACTTTTAAAAATCCGTCAATGGCTTCAACAGAACACACAAAAATTTTGCGACCAATTCCTTAAGTTCGTGGAAATTCATGTAATTTCATGAAGGAATCCGGATCATGCAACAGCTCAGCCCGGAAACAATCTGACAGAAAGTACTTGTTTCATATATGTACCACTGATTTGATAGTTGAACTATTATACCATCACCTTATGAGTGTCATGAACAACGAAACCTGGCGGAAGTGAAGCTAGCTTTTGGTCTGATGGAACAAAGACAGTCTCCAAAAAATAAATTTGGCCTAAACTATTTGCTTTTGAAAAAATAATGTGCCCTTTTTAAATTTGAGCCCAATGACACCAAAGTACCACCAAATTTGTGAGTTCAAATCCTTATTTTTCTGTTACAGTTTATTTTAATTGCAAGTAATCTTTATCATAAATCAATTTATTTGAACTTGCGTTAAAGCAGGTACCACCTATTTGTTTCATTTGATCAACTTGACAGTGCTCGTTTAAAGCTTGTTTGGGGTACTAATGTACTCCACAAAATCGTTTGTGTTAGTGTTTTGTCGTGTGTACATAATTCAAAAAACGTTTTTAATCCACCTAACAGTGTGATGAGACATTTCTTATAACTCTTATCACTCTCTTCGGATATTATATCGTTTGAGAACATTTAGAACTTGATGTTTCGCGATGTTTTTGATAACACATACTACATGTGATAGTGGCAGGACTCAGAGAATCGCTCAAATCAGCATAGGACAACATCAGTGCTAGAAATCTCAAACCAAATCAATGGGAAAGCGAAAAAATGGCCCATAAAATAGACATACCAACGAATTATTGTTAATGCTCTGTTAATAAAATATCTATATTGTGGTGGGAAAACTGAATTTTCCTAAAGGGGTTATATATTGTACTGAACCAAATAAATCGAATTTTTTTTGTTGAATCGATTTGAAGTTTATACTTTACTCAAATTTCCAACGCGACTGAGAACTAAGAAATCAACGCTTTTTCTTGAAAAGGGCGATACTAGCAGTGATACCATTCAAAGAAAATCAACAGTGAATATTTCCAGACTTGGTTTTATTTCCTATTTAAGAACTATTGTGTTTTTTACATCCTAGATTGCATGATTCAGTGATCGAAACCCAAAACTTCATAAAGTATTTGAAATTATTAAATTAAAATTTGTTTTTGCTATTGAAATTGACAAAATGATAGTATCGCCCCTTTGGCGATTGTTTATTTTTTCGGTCTCACCTATCAGCATTGAAGTATCGCGGGCGAAACTTTAAATAAACAAACAAAAATACAGTTTCGCCCGTTGTATTTTATGCTGTAGTTTAAGAAAGCAATATCGTAGAATCAAAATTTTTAGGTTAGTTTGTTGCGTTTCAAAACCCTCATTCGCATGTATGAAAAAAGCCCTATGTTTACATTTGTAAGTATCGCCCTTTTCACAAAAAAAGCGTTGAAATGAAATCGCAGCTCCTTATATCACGCTATCTCTGAAGTGCATGCGTGCCTAGTTTCAAATTTTACTTCGACATCGACTTTTTCTAAAGGCGACTTCCGACTTTATATTATCGCTAATCCTAAAGCCAAAGAACAAATAAAAGCCTCACGAAAACGAACCGTTTGGGAAAATCATCATCATTACTGGAATTTTCATTCTCACGAAACTTTTCAATAACCTTCCGTCACTTGCGTTAATGCACTGGGTGCACAGTGCTCTGAAAATCTAGCGAAATCGTTTTAGGGCAACAGCGGGTCTGTAAAGAATACTAAAAATTAATTTCTATTCCATAATTTTCAGTTCAGCAATTCGAGAGATCGTGCTAACCGCAAGCCATGAAAAATAGACTACGTTGTGAAGCGATGGTCACTATTTATTAAAAAATCACGGTTAAATAAAAAAAAACTATTAAAAAAATTCAAATAGTTTATAATTTTCACAAACTTATTAGGAAAAATTGTTTAATAAGCTTTCGTAATATTGTGTAGGAAAAATCTAAAAATTTCAGTATTTTCTCTATCTGCAACATATAATCCCCTAAGTATACCAATTAATTGGTATACGAATTGGAATAGGTTCGCCAAATTTTGGAAGAAGTCTTTAAAATAACCCCTTGAAAACTACCTAAAAATTGTTGTAGTTCGATGCAATAAAAAAATCTCCAAAAATGAAATGTACCTATTAATGTGAAACACAGTGAATAATACATACAATAAAGACCCATTTTTATCAATCTCATGGTATATTTTAGGCTGACAAAATGGGGACATTGACTAAATCGGGCAATTTTTTTCTTTATAATAAACTGAATCTGTTAAAATATTCTTCTCGTCCCTTGATGTAGTCTGATAACTATTTCTGATTATGATGAACTTTTTATTTTCGCATATTTCGCATATCTTCATGATATGGAAAACATGCTCAAGAAAGGATTTACTCGAATTCAGTCTTGTTCGTCTACTAAAGTCCATCAAACATATGTTCATATTTGGCTGATAAAATCGGGGTTTCAATGTGTTATAATAGATATTCAGCATTCGAAGAAGTTTCTTGTGAACGAGTGTAGAACGACTTTGTTTCTACTTGCTTGAAGTCAGCGGCGTAGCCAGAAATTCGGTTTGGTGGGGGTTTGGTGAAAATCGATCATACTGTCCAAACGGCATAATTCCGAAACCGTAATTTTTGAAGTTTTAAAATCATGCAGAATTAATTTTTCAGAAAATAGTAACAGAGTTCGTGTCTTTAGCGAATTTGTTGAGACTTTATTGTAGTCATGAATATTAACCTGAGAAAATACACCATACATACTTCTTGGACGATATACCGTCAAAATTATTTTAACAAATGTTGCGCTGTTTAACGTTTGTAAAACTCATCGAAGGTACTAAACCTCCGAAATTGGCGGTTTCAAATGATGCTATCTTGACCTTAAATTACTGTTTTTAAACATTTGACCTATACATATAATTGGTCATACAACAAAAATCAAATGCTCATCAAAATCGATCAGAACCTGCTAGAATCGAATGGAAATCGTCATTTTTCATAAATTTCTCTCTACATTCGGAAAGTGTTATCCTCGTTATTAATCATATTACGTTTTCGTCTCAATTCGACGCATTCCCAAAATAAAAACCTGTTTTAATCTACCTAGTGGTGCAATTGTGCTTGTCTCATTTGTCCAGACTACGATTCCATGGCTGGTTATGTTCAATAAAATGGTGGAAATGTATATTACATGTTCAGTACGATTTGCACATACATACAATGGATCGACAGCCACGATCTTGAGATACTATGTGATACTGAAACATCGCTTGAAACCAGCGGCGGTTCATGGAGAAAGATCCGGGAGGTCCAGGTCCTGCCGAAAATTTGCAACTTGTTAAGAAATTTTAAACTAGTTTTAATTTTAAAGTAGCAACCCCTCACTGCATACTCCCTCCGGGCCGGTATAATTGACGATTTTTGGAGTGATTGCATAACCTATATGAGAAAGGCAAAAATGTACCAAAGTCCAAAGAAGTCAATTTTTGTCAAACATCTCAATGTTTCATGCATTTTAAAGTCATTTGGCATCAAAAATATAAATTTGATTTTGAAAAATTTTCATTTCAGTTTATATGGGAATTTGCTGTGTGATTGCACTCTTCAGCTCGTAACTCCGGAACCGGAAGTCCAATCAATAAAAAATTCAATAGCAGCCGATGGGAAGGTTGTACCTTTCATTTGAGACTAACTTTGTGCAAATCGGTTCAGCCATCTCTGAGAAACAGAGGTCACATTTTTTTCCACATATACACATACACACACACATTTTCCGATCTCGACGAGCTCAGTCGATTGGCATATGACACACGGCTCTCCGGGTCGGGATTAGATTGACAAATTTTAGAGTGAATGAGAAAGGCAAAAACATTTTTAGCAAATGTTGAAAGTTATGCATTTTTTTGGTGAGCAGTTCTATGTTTACATTAAATCAATTTTAACTTCGCTTCCTATTAAATAAAAACCCTTATTACAGTGCATCTCTACAAAAACGAGCTCAATTTGAAAATAAATCTGAGGATTATGATTGATTACAGAACTCTGGAATTTTCTATTGGAATGTTTTCAGGCAGGAATTTGATATTGACAACGATGGAATCAAGACCAATAGATCAGTTACATATCAGGAGGACCCCATTCCGACAATTTATCAAAAGTCCTCATGATGTTTACAACAACAGGTTATCAATCTACGGATCAGATAATTGTTATTGTAATATTGAATTAAATCAGTCTGCATCAATAAATTTTCAACTTAAATCCAATTTTTTTTGGGTGTGGTGGGAGGGGGGGGGGGGGTTGTATGGTGTTAAACCCCAAAACCTTCTCTTGGCTACACCGTTGCTTGGAGTTACTTATTTCGCTTTTCATTTTCTGATATGTTTCAGATCGATCCGATGGTTATAAGTTAGAAAAATTGCAGTCAGAAGGTTCGCACAAATGAACATTTTTGTACTGATAAGTTATCAAGTTCCTTCCAGACAACTTGCAAGTGTTCGGTGATTATTTCTAGCTGTTGTAGATAGTAAAATGAAATGCAAAATTCGATATATCGAAATAATGTTTAGCTTATTTCAATGGATTATTACTATATTGAACAATAAATAGGCGACAAAGAGTAATCAACAAACAACAAGCCATAACTTTCAAAGTATTCAAAATAGATATTTAAAGTCTTTAGTAAAGTTATTCGCAAAAGTAAGAGCTACAAATTTGCTGAAGACATAATTTCGATATAATCACTTCCAAGAAAATTTGTGAAAATATCTTACTCATAGGGGGATTAATCAGCAAAAGCACAATACCAAAAGAAAAGGCATATTGCCTCCATTAAATTCTCCGAAGATACTATTGACCTAAAATAAGCCGTTTTGGCGTTAATAATAGATTTCATGTTTTTGGTCATATTTCTGGCAATGGAATATGATAAAAATCTTTCGTCCGCATTCAATGTTAAATATCTCTTTTGATAATAGTCCGATTTCAACAATCTATAGCTTGTTCGAAAGGTATTCGTTAAAGCTGTATAAAAACATATAAATTGTTAATCTATGTTGTCAATTTTGGCAGATAATTTAAAAAAACTGCAAAAAACGCCATTTTTACACATTCAAACATTCATATCTTGGAAACTAAACATCAGAATCAAAAACAAATTAATAGCGTTCATACTGTTTTTTAGTTCTTTCATTTAAAATTGGTTTGGATAAGATCGGTTCAGCCATTGCTGAGAAACACGAATGAGAATTCGTCCGTTACATACACACACACACACACAGACACACACACAGACACACACACACACACAGACATTGTCCCAAATCGTCGAGCTGAGTCGATTGGTATATAAGACTCGGCCCTCCGGGCCTCGGAAAAAATCTTGAAAGTTTGAGCGAATTCTATACATTTCTTTTATAAGAAATGTAAAAATTATTATATCTTTTTTTAAAAGCAAAATATCGATACATAGTAAGCGAGAAACTTATGTAAAATTGTATAAGTTCCAACTCTGCCGAATAATAGTATCTGTTATTTGATATAACAAAGCACTATAGTAAAATAACTAGAAAATGCGCTTGGATCGGTATCGTAATTTTTGCTTTTGCAGATGAAAGAGTCAAAACACATTCGGGAATATGATTTGTATATAGTATGCAAGACGCATCATTCGATTCGTTATCTTCTGCAGCCCAGGCTCTGGAACATACTTACTTTATATACACGTACAATGCACCGGCCCTACCTATTCCTTCCATGCCTTCCTGTTTCATTTCTGTTACTGCATATTGCTGTATTTTTAACGTTTGTATTGGCGTTTGGTTTTCGAAAAACCATCGGAATAAATACACTTTTTGACCGGTTTTTAAAAAAATGTTCAAAAGAAAATTTAATAATTTTTACAAGGTCGTATAAATGGTCAAAATCGTTTTGAAACTACCGGAGTTATAGCAATATGAAGAAAAAAGGGAATTTTGACGTATTTTAAAGACTTGTTTTATACAAAATGAAATATTACTTCATTAAATAGTCAAAACACGAATGTTTTTAAACAGGTTACTTTGCGAATAATTTTAGAATAAAACTATTCATTTTATTTATAAATTTAATAAAAACTAGACATATTACAGCGGTTTTAGTTCTGGGGTACGAATGTACCCCACAAAATCGTTTACGTAGAGAAAAAGTCACCGCGGCCTAAGTATCGGTTTAAAGTACCTGTCGAAATTTATATTCCATTATAGAAAGTTGAACCGATATTTTCCCATAAATTCCTGTTGACTTGGTTTATTACTAATTATCATGAAAAATAAATCGCAGAGATTTTAGATGTGAAACATGTACTGTTGAATGCTTTCTCATGAATTAAATAATTCAGGTAGTTTGCGAGTCTGAAGAGACGGAATTTTATGCAAGAATGAAAAAATACAATATTTGAGCACCAGAAAATACGACGAATTCTAGCGATTCAGAGGTGCCAACATTTGGTACGGTTATATGTGTCATCCATTCGTATCACGAAGTATAATTCATTACTATACTGGACTACAAAAAAGACTGCGTTTTGTGTATAGACGCAAACAGTGTCATGAAATGGTTGGGTTGTTTTGTTTAAAACCCGAACCCGACCAGACCCCGAGAATTTTAAATTTGAAAACCCGGAACCCGACCCGAACCCGAGAAGCTTAAATTTACAGAACCCGAACCCGTGAAAAAATTAACTTTTTTTTTGGAAAATGCTGAATTATTCAGGCTGCTTTACTCATCCTTCGAATTAATTGCTTTTCATTTTCCCAAGCTTATTAACTCTAATAAAAAATCGTTAAATGGATTGAAAACTCCCAACCAGCCGAGGCAAATATCAAAATTAAAAAAATGAATTCTGCTCTGTAAATTTGAGATACGACTTCACCAGCGATAAATATTTTCGAATTCGACTGCATGTACCGACAAACTCAAGTATTCTAAAAGCAAAACAATTTATTTTGCTTCGTGCCTCACTCAATTAACCCCAAGCTAGTGTTTTTGGTTGTGCAATTTCGATCCGCCCCAAACTATGCACTTTCGAAGCGAGTTTGGATCCAAAACTGTTAAAAGAATGTTCCTCTCATGACACGGACTTTGGCAACGAGTCGCGACAACATAAATTCTCGCCGTCCACCCGCCCGACCCGATAGAATCCGTCTGGCACCGGCGACGGGAAAGCGCAGCACGGGCCAGTGGCAAATTCGCACAGTATAATGGACACAATATACAATATGGCAGAACAACAAGTTGGTATAAGCAGATTCTCGCTGTCAGGACCGATAAAATATGTAGTTTTGTTTTCCATGCTTTCAGCGATGAAGCTATTTTTCACAAGTTTTCCACCACCCAAACGAAGCGGCGACTGCAGGGGTGCCAAATGCAGGCAGAGACCTGCTCCGGAGCTGCACAGGGACATTCCCACTGTTAGGCTCCCAGCCAGCCAGCCAACCAACCAGCCATCACTGTCCTGGGTCTGGGTGGATGGAACTCTAAAACTGTCGCATTATGCAATCATGCCATTAATATTAAGTAGCTTTTTCCACGCTTAAGTCATTCTACCGCGCTTTCGCCCTTGTAAAGTGAGAACCTTCTCCATAGCACGCGAATGCTGGAGGCAGTTTTCGCCATCCGGCAGTCTGATGAGGGTTGTCTGTTGGAAGGGATTATGCACTGCAACTGGTGACCACGTCGTGGAAATTCTTCAACTTTTACGCGAACTGATAGTGGCTTATAAATTAAACATGCGGGACATCGGATCTCACTGCGGAATTTGAACGGGGGGAGGGGGGATCCATATGGTCTCGCCAAACGGGACGTCGAAGGAGAAAGTTTCCGAAGCATAATCTCGGTGATAGACGGCTTACAAGTTGTGCAATCTTTTCTGAAGGAACTCCCCGAAGGCTGTTCGGATTAGTTACGAAGGGTGTTTGCACTACTGTAACTGATGTTACGACCTGTTGGGACGCATGATCTGTTTTATTTTCATAGGGGAAATATACGGAAGAAGAAGCATAAAAACAACTATTTTTAGCTGCAAAGACTTATCGTAGAAGTTATGTTTCTTGGGGGGAGGGGAGGCGAAATGGAAAACATCATGTTTTGTTAACGTGCTTGACGTTCACAACATGGTAGTCACATCGAGAACGTGACATCGCCGGGTACTATGTCACTGAAGTCATTTGGTTCTGTGCTTGAAAGTGAATCGGGAGTACGGCTAAATTCAGCGAGTAAATATTTTAACATTAATAGACTATGCCACCAATATGCTGTGCTGTCAAGCGTACCCATTTCCCATTATCGCATCCGATTCAATCAATATCAGCAATGTGTTAGCGAAAAGGCACATCCAAGCTGTTACAGCCGCTCTGTGAAATAGGTACCCGGTCAGAAGCACATAACAAAATAATTTCAAAATTGTATCTCGCGCAGTAATTTCGTAAAATTTTCTGTTATTTTAACTAGTAACGAGACCAGATTCATAACACAGATTCCTACGAAAATTGCATTCTGTTATAATTTCGATATTGTATTCTGATCGGGTACTATTGAAAGATTGAGCGGAAGTGGGTAGAATTTATTTTTGATTACATTTGTTATTGTGTATATTATTTTCTTCGTTCATTATATTTTATTTTGGTTCAGGCTTTACTAACGCTGTCATTGAAAAATAGCAAAAAATGGGTAGTAAATTGAACAAACCAAACTGTATTTTTTGTAATCGTCATATAGAAATATACTTGAGCGCATTTTCTAAAGAAAAATGCCAAATAATAATGTCGACCTCTGTCCGATGAAATATCAAAATATCTTTTATATTCTTAGAATTAAAACTTAGACACTCGCCTGATCAACCATACAAACTTGTTTATTTAACTAACTATTGGTTTTTGATTGACAGTATCCCGCATCATCGTACCACTTTTCAACTTGAAAAACTTTTTATCTCGACTAACGAAAAACAATAACGAACCTAAACAAAACTTATGCTAGGAGAAAAGCCCACTTGAAATTTGTTTATGTCTCGACAAACATATGATTACGGCTTAAAAGCCAACTGTCAAAATTCTCTTTGAGAGGAAATTCCGGACAAACCGTTACTCATCAATCACAGATGTTGGTAGTAAACAAAAGAGAATAGTTTTATCTTTCATTAACGGCTGCAAACTGTGTTTAGCCAGTAATGGTTTGTCCGGAATTTTCTTTCAAAGAGAATTTTGACGGTTAGCTTTTAAGCCGTAATCATATGTTTGTCGAGATGTTTTCCTTTCTCATATCCCTTGAAAACAAAAACAAACAAAATGGGCCAGAAATGTATTCCTGTCCAAGTATCCAAGACAAGAATTGTT
Source organism: Topomyia yanbarensis (assembly GCF_030247195.1). Classification (NCBI taxonomy): domain Eukaryota; kingdom Metazoa; phylum Arthropoda; class Insecta; order Diptera; family Culicidae; genus Topomyia; species Topomyia yanbarensis. Next base: position 342,327,837 of record NC_080671.1, read on the forward strand.
CAAAATCTTTGCATAGTTCCCCGCACGATGTGGATCGGTGAGTAGGATATTTTAGGGTGTACGCAATGGACTCGAATTTTCCGGTTCTCTGAACTTGATTTATCAGGAAGCTACGAAATCTGAAAATAAGCTCAGTTCACATTCTATCAGATATTGTCATTTATCCGTTTGATCCCAACAGGGGGTAAAACATCTGAGTATCCTGAGTGATAATTGCATCAGGATGCAGTTCCGTATGATACCAACACATCGAGCATACTCTGCTCTTAAGATAGAAGCAAATCCTTCTGCTGAAAGGGAAAGTAGTAGGTTTGTTCCAGTACACGGAAGTTACTCCCTGTTGCTCCGGAGCAAAAAATTCTTGCTCCTTTTCACTCCGGCTTGCTACCAAAAGAAGAAAAAGGGTAGAAGATAATACAGGAACGTTTTTCTCCCTGTTTGCTCCGGAGTACTTCCAGTTTCTCCTGGAACTGGAACAGACCTAGTGTCACGGACTCGTATGCAGAATCATCATGGTGAACCATCACTTTCGAAATAAATAAAATCGAATTCTTCCACAGCCTACATGACGAACTTACCTACGAAAGACGTGGAAAATGAAATCATTTATGCGAATTGGATTCATTCTGATATTGGAAAGAAGTTGTAGAGGTTGCGTCTTCCAGATCAAGACCTAGTAATGACCTCGATAGCACAGCCGACCCTTTAAACATAGACTAAAGCATTGTGCTTACAAGAACTAAAAGCAGACTTCCCATGAACATCAACAAGTTTGTACCTGTGTTCAAAATTTCGTGTACGCGTTCAACCTCCAAAATACTTCGTCTCGATGTACAGGTTAACCTTGAACATTGAACCCAAGCCATCGATGTACAAATTCTAGTTCAAACATCCGTGTACGTACATCGGGTACACGAGAACGATTCGTACAAGGTTAAAAGGAGTAAACGCTAGTGATGATGAGAGTGAGAAAGAGAAAACTGGTGCCACGAACCTATGGGTATTCACACCGTGTACGAATATGTGCAGGTGTTTTGTACGAAATAGCGTATTTGAGCTCGTACACGAAGTGTGGGTTTAACCGAACCAGAGCGAACATTGTGTACGATGTTCATTTGGGATGACCAGCCAGGCAAATAAAACAAAGCGTTTCCGTTTCTGCGGAATCCTGGAAGAGCGACGCACAGTGGAAGAAATCCAACCAAAAGGGCAATTAATTGGAAGCCGCTGGAAAAGTATCACAATATACACACCAAAAGTTGCGAAATTTCTTAGGTCATAAAATGCAATCAAATTTGTTCACCGCACGCAACTGTGACCGTAGATATGGGGCTTTAAAGATCCGGAATGTTACCGGTTTTCGTCAAATATGAGGCCTAATTCGGAAGCCGTTCTAAAAGTACAAATAATTATACCCTTAAAGTTATGGAAAATTCTAGCGATCAAAATGCATCAAATTTGTGCACCGCACGCACCTGTCACCGAAAATATGGGGCTTTGAAGATCTGAAACATTACCGGTATTCATCAAATCTGAGGTCTAATACAGAAGCCGCTGAAAAAGTTCAATGAATTATACCCTTAACGTTTTGGAAAGTTCTAGCGATCAAGATGCAATCAAATTTATTTACCGCACACACCTGTGACCAGAGATATGGGGCTTTGAAGATCTGGAACATTACCGGTTTTCATCAAATCTGAGGTCGAATTAAGAAGCCGCAGTAAAAGTACAAAGAATTATATCTTTAAAGCTGCGAAAAACTTTAGCGATCAAGATGCAATCAAATTTTTTAACCGCACCCAGTTGTGATCGGAGATATGGGGCTTTGAAGATCCGGAACATTACCGGCATTCATCAAATCTGAGGCCTAATTCAGAAGCCGCTGAAAAAGTACAAAAAGTTATACCCTTAAAGTTGCGGAAAGCTCTAGCGATCAAGATGCAATCAAATTTGTTCAATTTGTAATTCTTTGAACTTTTTCAGTGGCTTCTGAATAAGGCCTCAGATTTGGTGAATACCGGTAATGTTCCGGATCTTCAAAGCCCCATATCTCCGGTCACAAGTACGTGCGGTGAATACATTTGATTGCATCTTGATCGCTGGAGTTTTCCGCAGGGTATAATCCTTTGTACTTTTTCAGCGGCTTCTGAATTAGGGCTGAGAATTGATGAATACCGGTAATGTTCCGGATTTTCAAAGCCTCATATCTCCGGTCACAAGTGCGTGTGGTGATTTTCTATTGCGCTTTTCAAATTGAACAACTGCAAAATTGCTCCCACCTTTCATTTGACAAGCGGGTTGGGAATTGTTTTCAGAACTTCGGCGAAGAAGCTTTATTTGCCATGGTTGTCAGAATCATACAATGTGTTCTACAGATGCCGCTAGTATACCGTGTGTAATGGTTTTTTTCGAATTTTTTTCAAGCTGTTACGTCTGTTTCTCTGTGCCACAAATTTATAAGCGCAGAAAAATTAAGCATATTAAAACCAAGCTTTCAATAAAAACATTTTTAATTTCAGTAACTTTGTTTTAATTTCAATCAAATATTTATTAAAAAATGGAGCAATAATTTTTTTATTGAAATAAATAAATTTTATTAAATTCAATAAATAAATTTGTCTCCCGACCAATAATTTTATTTGTTCAATTTAATCCATATTTTTATTAAACCTACAAATCTCGACAAACATATGATTACGGCCTAAAAGCCAACTGTCAAAATCCACTTTGAATGGAAATTCCGGAC